>NC_048222.1:86004154-86198605 GCF_002007445.2 Ailuropoda melanoleuca | reverse complement strand
GGGAGAGGAAGAAGCAGGCTCATAGCAGAAGAGCCTGATGTGGGGCTCGAACCCATAACGCCGGGATCACGCCCTGAGCCGAAGGCAGGCGCTTAACGGCTTTGCCACCCAGGTGCCCCTGTAACACTTTTGTACAGATGAAAGTCAGCTTGCGTACATCAAGAATAACCTTAAAGGAGGGGATACAAATTAAATGAGGAAATGATGTTAGGCAGTGTAAGTGGGGTATAGCATCCGATGTGGTTGTGCTTTGTCTCAGCAGTCACTCATTTCTCATTTGCTTGGCTTGCTTATGATGAAGGTGTGAGCACTGGGTGCTTCCGATTCTTAAAACCATCTGACGTGACCACAGTGTTCTTCTCTTTCCTTCATATTTACATGTGTTGACAGTACCATTATAGAATCAAATGTTCAAATGTGCCAAGGGATAGGAGGTTCTCAAGGATGATAGTAAAGGTAAAGACACACTTATAAACTAGATACTCGCTCTCCATGTGACCTCCATCTGTCACACCATAAAGCTAAATTCTCTCAAAATGTAGTTGTAATTCTTGAATGGACAACAAAAAATAAATAAAAACCATTTGTGCCACTGACAATATATATTTAGACAGGGCAGGAATGTATATACACACATACATATATACTGGGTTTATGTAAAGGTTGAAAAGAAGAGACAGGACATCCACAAACATTCAAGAACACGATGACAACCACTGTTCCTCACTGATATGCTGCTGTCTGTTACTACCAAACTCCAAGTAGGTGGCCAGAAGGAGGGAGAAAAAATAAAGGTATATTTAGGGTTAAGGGCAAATCACATGAATGTTTTCTGCAACTTTTATACTTCTAGCGTAATGGGGAAAAGTGTGGACTGGATTAGCGGTACTCTCTCTTCACGTATTCATTTAGCAACACACATGCATACATCCACATGCATGTTCGCACTTATAAAGAAAAAATAAATCCACCCAACTGTTTCATTTTGTACATTTTTTTTTTACTTTATGCTTTTTCCATTGCTTTGAATCCACAAGAGGCTGTTAGTCAACTGAGTTTGAAGCATCATTTAAATGTTACCAGTATAACTCTAGGAAAGTAGGGAGAGAGATAAAGAAAATGCATCTGTCTCTAGAAGTACTTGGATCTATTTAGTAAGCGTGAGACTCGTAGCAAGGATTTAGCCTGTTAGACTTGCACAGATTATAAATAGGGTGATTCGTTTGTTATCTGGTAATAGAATCAGTGCAGCTGTGGGTGCCATTGCTGTGGTGGTAGCTATGCACTCTCTGTTGCAAGGAGTGGTAGTGTCTCAATGAGGGCTGAGAAAGCTAATTTTAAATTTATTGCTCAATTACTCATGGAATGTTATTTTCAGTACTTGAAGTCTAGAAAGCCAGAGACAGGGAATTTTATTATAAATCACTGTGAACTATTTTATCATAATAAAAATGACCACATTGTCAGGGCTGCCACCCAAGTTTGAGTGAGTGGGGCTTTCCTTTTTCCTTATTTTTGGCATGTCTCCTCAGCAAAAGAATCCAATTGTGCTTAATTTCAGAAGAAATATCAGAATTTCCATTCTGTCTTGTTCTCTTTTAGCATGTGATGATGTAGGCTCTGGAACCAAATTATCAGGATTCAAATTCTGGATCCAGCTCTGAACACTTTGTGACATTTAGCAAGTCATTGATCTTCCCCAAATTTGTTTTCTCTTAAGTCAAATGGGGTTGCTAATACTTCTCTTGTAGTGTTACAGTGGGGACTGAATGCTTAATATCTTGAACAGCATATAATAAGGGTTAATGACTATAGATTTTTATTATGGTATAAGCATTTATAAGTAATCATTGCCTTTAGCAATGAAATTAGTGTTTATTTAATAAATATTTACAGATGGCTTCTCTTATTAAGGCTGTGTCAAGAGAGCCCAGCAGAACAGTGAATATGGGGGCGCTTGGGTGGCGCAGTTGTTAAGCATCTGCCTTCGACTCAGGGCGTGATCCTGGCGTTCTGGAATCGAGCCCCACATCAGGTTCCTCCGCTGGGAGCCTGCCTCTTCCTCTCCCACTCCCCTGCTTGTGTTTCCCTCTCTCACTGGCTGTCTCTCTCTGTCAAATAAATAAACAAATTAAAAAAAAAAAAAACAGTGAATATGGTAGAGGACGGTCATTGATGTGTTAAATCTGGAAGAGAGGGACTGTTCAATAAACAAATAGGATCTAGAAAATGAAAGGGCTTTTTCTTTGTAATTTTTTGGTCCAATGCTTATGGACAGGTTGTTAATTTTATTTTTCATATAATCATTTATTGCAAAAAATGACTGAAATTTTTTTTGTTATACTGCAAAGTTATTTAAAAATTGAAGCTTTTAATAGAAGAGATTTTTTTTTAAAAAAAGTAATACTACCACTTTCATTTCCCATAACAAATAAAACCCATGCCTCACATATAGGCATTTTTTTTCTCTACATTAATTACAAACAAGAATCTGAGAATGACTTTTGTTGTGTAATCTTGGTCATGAGAGAGATTGGATTATTCTGAAGAAAAAAAGTTAAAAAGCAGAATAGAAGCTGTTAAAATCATGAAGCTGCTTTCCAGAGTTACTATTCCCTTCGGTGGAGTTCGGGGATACAGAAAAAGCATATTGCATGTGCCTGTTCTGAATTTTCTAGTGATTTGGTGAGGTAAAATTGATATTCATGAAACAAAAACACAAGCACTGAATGGTAGGATTTTCTGTGTGTTTCATGGACCTTTAGCAAAGGGAGAGAATGGTAAAGTCTCTGGATCCATTAGACAGGGCTTCATGCTTTTAGGGGGACAGTGTTGAGTGGCATCTTCCTATCAGAGTTAGACAGGGTTGGGGTTACGCTGAGGGAAGGGTGGACACTTCAGGTTCCGACTTTGGACTCACCACTTACCAAAATATATCCTCTTGGGCAAGTCACTTAACATCCTTGAACCTCAGGTCTTCCTATGTTAACACAGATATTATCTCATGAAAGGGTAGCAGAGAGAACTAATTGGATTAATATATGTGCTTTGCCCTGATGCATAGTAAATAATTAAGGGAGGTTAAACAAATACATGGCTACTTTTTCTCAGTTTTTAGAATAGTCATTGAAGGTAGTGAATAAGCTTAATACTGGGCAAACCCAGGAAAGATATAATAAAATATATAAAACATCACTATTAATTTGTTTATTATTGATAATAGAGGTGTTTATTGGCTATGTGTACCATACAATGCTGTGCTACACCCTGCGGCAAATAAGTGATTAAGACAGAAATCTGTTTTCAATTAGCTTACAATCTGCTCATTAAGAAAAGCCATGCACACATCCCTAATATAGGGATGGATTAAATTGTTTCATAAGAAATACATGTTCTAATTATTTACAGGTTAGAAGAAGTAGAGAAAACATTAGCTACTGTGTGATATTTATGTGACCCTACGTGTTTTCTGCGCATTTACCGATTGAATCCTCCAACAGTTTGTTGAGATAGGTTCTTCCGAATAATAAGGTCACAGTTAAGTAAGGCGAAATTTGAGTCTGTGCACTGTGGATTCATAAAAAGAAAAAATGATGAACAGTGTTAACAGCTGCATTGTTTAAGGCAATTGAGAACTTTGAAAAAGTGACTGGGTTTGGTAATTAGTCTCTGATACTCTCGATTGAAGTGCACATAGTTCTAGAGGTATAAACAAAATTGTAAATGGTCCAATGGTAAGACTAAACATACAACTAAAATATCTTATAAGACAGATAACAAATATTGGTGGGGCCGGCATTGAGATAAACAGCTGAATGTGGGGTCCTGGTTGGTAGGAGACAAATGAAGCCAGAAGAAGCCTGATGCGTGAAGGCCAGTCCCCAAGGAAGATGAAGGTAGATGAAAAAAAAAAAAAAAAACCAAAAGGAGAGAAGCAGAAAAGGTTGTTATGATCGGAAAGGTAAATACGGAGCCTGTGCTTGTTACAGTTTGGTAGAGAGGTCTGAGATTTTTCTAATTTGGGGAGGTAATTGAACACTTGTGAAATGTTCTGCAAAGTGTGAAACAATGTAATATAGACGGATGTCTATAACATCTAGATAGGTAATTAGATGTTTATCATAGTACGTATAATCCTATAATAAAGATTGAAGACTATGACACTGAATGGGGATGGCAAGCAGCCGTGCCGCCACCTGGTCAATAAGACAGCAGCGTACCTGTCAAAATAAATGCTGACAATGAACAGATACGCAGAGCAAAGGGAAAAAGCAGTTGATTATGTATAGGTAGTAGAATGAGGGGAGTGAGGGGATATTAATTACAGGGATAAGGAGATAGTAGGATTAAGTTGCCAAGAATCCCAAGATAATATGTGAATAATAAAAGTAATAAAATCATTATGATAAAAACAATAAGCAAAAGTAATAATAAAAAGCAATATATTAATAATGAAAATTAAAGTAACATTTATTTATAGTTTCTTACCATGTGCCAGACACCGTGTTAAGCTGTTCTAAAATAGTCACAGCAGATCCATGGTATACGGAAGATGACTGTCCTGCATTGCAAACGTGAAGAGACTTTTTATTCAAAATTTGTTAAGATCTTACAGTGATTATTCTACCAACACTGAAGTATTGGGCTATCTATAATTTACCATATAATGTAACCGCATTGGATATCCTGGACCATGGAGTTACATATTAACTCAGCTATGAAATGAAGTATGCACAGTGGTTAAGGGCTTGGACACTGGAGCCAAGCTGCCTGGTTTCAGTTCAAGCTGTATTATTTGCTTCCTGTGTCACGTTGGACAAGCTGCTTATCTTTTCTGTGTCTTCGTTTGCCATTTCTATGATGAGTATAAAAAACAGTGCCTACTTGGTTAAATCAATGTGTGGGTTAAATAGGTTAATGTTCATAAAATGTTTGGAAAACTGGATTGCACATAGCAAGCAATTTTAAAGTGTTAGGTATTATAACATCTGTGAGATTCTAGAGAATGGGATTAGATAAAAAAGGAGAAGTATGCTCCTATACCATTTCTTTCATAGACCCATCATGAGGGTTTATAAAAAAATTTGCATTCTTCTTTTTAAGGATTGATTTATTTATTTGAGAGAGAGAGCACAGACACCTGCTTGAGTGAAGTGGCTGGGGGTAGAGGGAGAGAATCTTCAATCAGACTCCCTGCTGAGTGCAGAACCAATGTGGGGCTGGATCTCAGGACCCTGAGTTGGGCACTCAACGAACTGAGCCACCCAAGTGCCCCCAAAATTTGCATTCTTATAAAGCTTTAAAAAAATGTTCAAAGAAGCATCTTTAACTTCTTTTTTTTAAATTAATTGATTAATTTTATTTTTAGTAGCCTATATAGAAATAATGTAGCACTTATTAGTTCAAAAGGTTTTGTAACTTGAACCAAGGACTTGCAGAGCCCTACATGTCAGAGCAAACTGGATTTCAACAGAAAGTTTAGCTCTTCCCAGCATATGCAGTCAGCACTAGTGCTGTTATGGTGACCTTTCCCCTCATACTTTTTGCGCTTTTCTCTCCACATGGTGTTGATTTCTCGATGTGTATTTTGCCCTCAAGGGATAAAAACTGTCTTATGAATTATGTCATTGAGTCTGAACTTCTAAAAAGATTATCTAAAAATGTCTTCAGGGTTGAATATTTTATTTTATTATTTTATATAACTTGAATTTTAAGGCTATTGTTCTGGTTGCTTCAAATGATGCTGTTTGAGCCTGGAGTAGAGAGCTTGACAAAGGAAGTGCCCTATCATTCCTAGTGCTTGGAATAAAAGAACTGGCCAGAAAGATAGAGCAATGGAAAACTGTAGAAAACTAGGTGGTGAGGGTAGATGAAAATGCTTTCATTCCCTAGCTAAATTAATCTTACCCTTTTTTTTTTTAGGTAGCCTAACAGAAGAGTGTCAGATTAACAACAACTATGTAGCAGGTCTTTCCCCCTCTTAACTTCTATGGAAACTTCCATTTTTTTCTTTCACAAACTGAAGAAAATTATATTTTTTGCACGATCCTCAGCATTCCGAGGCAAAGATCTTGAGTTCTAATATATGAAACATGGAGGGAAAGATAGCATCAGAGAGGCTGAGGGGATACTATTCAAGAAAGGGTAGAAATACAAACTACTTTATCACTTTGCCCCCCTCTTCCTTCCTTTTTTTCAGCTCAGAGCCCACTCTCCTTCCCTTTTTCCTTTAAAATTTTCCTTAAAGAAACATTTCAATTGGGAATTGATTTGATCAATTACTAGTCCTATGAATGGAGGAAAGACTTCAAAACTCTAAAAACTTGAGTCTTTTGCATTATATTTAAAAAAAAGTTTCTCTTGAACCTAGCTGGATTTTCAATTATTGAAATGTGTATGATGTGGGAAATATTTTTTTTTTTAGCTCGAGGCTTTTACTGTTGATCTGTGTTGCTATTGTTTTGTTTGTGATACTGGAAGCTGACACCTTATTTCAGAGTGTGCCATCAGAGGGTAAATATTACTTAGCTGTGTCACCTCAAGGGAAACGATCTTGCGTAAGTTAAAAATAAAAACGGGCACAATGAAGCCAAAACTATTAGCAAAGAATCTCTGTCTGCTTTCCCACTCAGCACATTCTCCCATTTGCTAAAGCTGCTTTCTCCAACCTTCTCTTGTCTCCTCAAATCTCCCTTGCTACCCCCTCTCTGATCCTGCTCAGTGGCTAGCCTGGCCTCATTCTTCACTGACAGCATAGTATTTTCATGTTGGGAGAGCCAACACTTCATACCAGAAAATCAGAAAATGTACCCACATTTATTCCTCAGTTCTCTGTTTACCTCCTGTGACTGTGAAAAAATGTCCTTGGCTTTAGGACACATGGGGACCAGACTGTAGACCACAATGTTTTATTCAGAATTTCACATTGATCTGTTGTGTGTGTGGGTTTTGTTTTTTTTTTTTTTTTCATTTCACTTATTTTTGGTCTCTTCGTCTGTGATCCATCCTTCACATCAATATTTAAACTTGCTCAGATTTCTCCCACTATTGGAGGAGTGAGGGGAGCAAGAGCAAAGTGAAAACAGTGTTACTCCGTGTCACACACCCTTTAGTACTGTCCTGTCCCTCTCCTCTTAACAACCAAACCTGATGCATCTGCTTCCTGATTTTCTGCTGCCTTGTGCCTCAGGCTGATTCCAGCTCCTCTAATCTGCATTAGCTCCTTTCAGCTGTGTCACTGGAAAGCTCTTGGTAGTTAATTCCAAAAGCACTTCTCATTAGTCATACTACTTGATAGAATTTAACTAAACTCTCTCACCTGAAACAGTCTTCTTTATCTGAGAAGAGGTGGCAGAGTGGGAAACTTAAAGAGGGAAGAGGCTGGAAAGGCAGCTTTGGGAAACAAGCAAGAAGGCCGAATAGGGAAAGGGAAAATGTGCATTGATTCTTTACTTTAGGCTTTGCTGTGTGAACTCCTCTTTTAATTCTTCTGTGGCCATGGCCCATCCCAACCATCATGCATGCATAAACGCATTTACCAGTGTCTCTATAGAAACCTACTTTTTGTCCTTTTACTTAAAATGCTATTTTCTTTGGGGTATCCGCAGTTACTTCTTGTCTGCATTCTTGGAGGGTGGCAGGGGGAAGGGGCAATTCATCCAGCCCCTCATAGTTTCAGCTATCAAATTTAAATTGATGACTCCCAAATCATTATGTCTAATCCAAATTTCCCTCTGAACACGTGATCCACATACCAATCTAAAATCTAAAACATATTTTAAACTTTAAATGTCTGCAAGGAAATCCGTTTTTCTCCTCCATTCCCTGCAGTGTCTCTCCCTTTGTGTCTCTTCCCAAAATGAAGTACACCATCATCTTTCCTGGTCTTCATTATGTTTAGTACCTTCATAACGTTTACTCTCAAATTCGGTTGATGGATAAGCATTAGCGGTTCTTCCTAAAACATCTCTTTTGCACTCATCCACATCTCTTGATGCCCCTTGCCACTGCTTTGTTGGGACCAGCATAAACACTTCATTGGATTTCTGTAAAAGACCCTCAACTTGATACTCTTCCCTCCAGCCTTGTCCTCCAGTCCACACTCACGGCGGAAAATTGTTTATCCAAACTGTGGAACTGAACAGGACACGGCCATTTATCAGTCTATTCACTGGCCTCCCACATCTTTGGATTAAAGTTCAAATTCTTTAAAATGGCTTTACTGTATTAAACGTTCCTTGATGAACCCAACTACTCACTGCTTTACTGCCAAGACTCCCCAGGCTCCAACCACTTTGAATTTCTTTTAGATTCCTTAGAATATCATGTTCTTTCTCTTCCAGGAATTTGTATATATTTTATCTTCAATCTTATCTAAACAATTTCTAGTTTTTTTCAAACTATTTCTGGGAAACTTTCTCTGATCTTTCATGCTTGGGTTTGGTACCTTCCCTGTTCTCTAAGAAAAACTTTCTTTTTCTGCCCTAATAATGGAATTTATCAGTCTGTGGATTAACTACCTGGTTAGGTAGATTATTCTCCATTAGTAAATTCCTAAACTGATTAAACTAGACTGATGCACCTCCTCCCTCCCAAAAAGTTTGTCCATGTACTAATCCCTTGAACTTGTGAATGTTACCTTATTTGGGAAAACAATCTTGCAGATGTAATAATTTTTTTTAAAGGTTTTATTTATTAGAGAGAGAAAGAGTGAGAGAGAGAGAGCACAAGAGGGAGAAGGATCAGAGAGAGAAGCAGACTTGGGCCAAGCGCGGAGCCCAATGTAGGGCTCGAACCCAGGACTCCAGGATCATGACCTGAGCCAAAGGCAGACGCCCAACCGACTGAGCCCCCCAGGTGTCCCACAGATGTAATTAATTTAAGGATCTTGAACTGCAGAGATCATTCCGGATTATCCTGCTGAGCCCTAAATCCAGCGAAGAGCATCCTTATAAAAGACACACAACATAGGGGGGATTTAATGGGCAGAAGGGAAGAAGACACAGAGAGAAGAGGGAGATGCAATGTGAAGATGGAGGCAGAGGTTGGAGCGATGCAAAATAAGCCAAGCAGCTGGGAGAGGCGAAGGAGGATAGAGCCCCCAGAGGTAATGCAGCCCTGCCAACATCTGAATTTGGAATTTCCAGCCTCCAGAACTGTGGAAGAATAATTTTTTGTTGTTTTAAGCCACCTAATTCATGGTAATTTGTTACAGCAACCCCAGGAAACTAATACAGTTAGAAATTGTCTTTTTCCCCATTTTAATGCCAGTGTGTAGCGTTGCCTGTCCACAAATTAGGCATTCAGTAAATATTTCTTGAAAGAATGAGGAATGATAGATATGAGTTGTTTTTCTATATATTGAATGTACATGAGCTGAACTATATTTACACAAAATAAGAGTTTGCACAACCCATTGTGTATGCTTAAATGCCACTTAGGTATTATCAAACAGCTGTGAATATAAATAAGTTAAACTGTTGTCATCCTCGTGAATTAAGCTTCCATTTGGATGGGTTTGTTCTGTCAGTCTCTCTCTCTCTCTGACTAAATATGCTGTTACGTCAAGACTTGACTGATCCTGATACTGAAAATCACGCTGAGATTTCCTCAAACTTGTAGACGTCTGAGGTGCTAGAGAAGCTATGGCTCCAGTAACTTTAGTGAAGAGAAGTCACCTTCAAACAAGCCAGTAAGATAAAGAACAGCATAGAATCATTGAGTGTGTTCTTTCTCTAATTGCAACAACATCTGTAGTAGAATTTACACGTATAAAATCTTTAGGCACAAGATGTATCTACATTAAAATAATGACTGTGACAATTTAGGAAAAACTTTATTTAAAAATTTTACTGATTTATAAAAATGTTTGTAGTTGAGTTAATTATTACAACCTACAAGGGAACACTAAGCAGCCCACTTCACTTAAAAAAGTCATTTTGAAAGTACAGATTGACATATTTCAAGGGGCTTATTTTAATTCGAATGCTTCAGACCTTAAGACTACTATTAGCTTGATTGCCTAGCACAGGTTCTCATTTTAACAGCCCCCCTCTTCTTTTGAAAAAGTCTACCTTGATTTACCTGTGTGCATTTTAATTAGCAGTTGTCTAGTGGGGATGTGGAAGCAGGGAGACCAAGGGAGAAAATTCAAGGGTAAAACTTATGAAAGAGATGAGGAAAAAATTCTAAGAGCTAGAAAAGATGTGACAGGGTTTATTTGGTAGAGGCATATTTAATGCAGTGTCTTGGGGGAAATCTTACTGTTCTGATAATTACATAGCATTGTATTTGATGAGGTGGTCCCACGAAGCTCTTCGTAATGCTAAATTACTTCAAGCACATTAATTATATTTCCTCTTCTTTGTACGAGTATGATGGTCAGCTTTGGATTTTTGAACTTCTCATTCTGACATTTCTATCTACTGGTCACCTAACTTTGACCTTCCTTCATTTCAGTTGCTTTGTGTTCATCTCAATAGTGTATTAAAATGATTTTCAATATAAGAAGGGTTACCAAGGTATGTTCAGCTTTAAAAAGATGTGCAGAGGGGGCACCTGGGTGGCTCAGTGGGTTGAGCATCTGACTCTTGATCTCTGCTCAGGTCTTCATCTCAGGGTCATGAGTTCAGGCCCTGCATTGGTCTCTGCATTGGGCATGGAGCCTACTTAAAAAAAAAAAAAAAAAAAAAAAAAGATGTGCAGAAATATTAGAGGGAGTTTTTAAAATCACATCTTTTTCCTTAATGTTATCAGTTCAATGGGATCTAGTAGTCAAATGCCATTTAAAATGTTCTTATAGTTGGGCAAAAATAATACATGCCATTACACATTGACTTGCATCATAATATTTAGATGCTAAGACGTAACTTTCTAGGCACCATCACCTAACCAAAACATGCCCGTGGATGCTTTGTTAACAGGAGAAAATATGTGCATCCGATTTTAAGCAACTGGTTTGACTTGAACCTAAAGTATTTTTCCTATTTGCAACACTTGATATGATTTTACATTGTTTCTGTGAGTATCTGCAATTATATATTTCTACTTATTTGAGACATATTCTGTCTTTGTTAGTGATCTTGTGGTAATATATTGACTTTGAATAATTCATCAGTATCTTCCTTCCTTTCTTTTTTTTTTTTTAAGATTTTATTTATTTGACAGAGAGAGAGAGCAAATTAGGCAGAGAGGCAGGCAGAGGGAGGAGGAGAAGCGGGTTCTCTGCTGAGCAGAGAACCCAACTCGGGGCTCAATCCCAGGACCCTCGGATCATGACCTGGGCTGAAGGCAGACACCCAACTGAGTGAGCCACCCAGGCGCCCCCATCAGCATCTTTCATGTAGATATATATGAATACTATTTTTTGTGATATTTTTAGATGGGAAAGGTTTTTATTTTCATTTTACTGATGGAATCTGTGGATTCTGGTGAGAATTTCTTTAATGCATTTTTTAAAATATTTTAATCCAAGTACAGCAATCAAATATTAGCTACAGATATTTGTCCTTTTTAAATGTAAACTAGTAGTTCATGTATATTTGTTAGAGTCTTCTTGTTTTTATTATATTTTGCAATCCCATCTTTAAATTGGGTAGGGTATTCCTTTTAATTTATGCTTATTTCATAAATCAGTTTATTTAATTTCTTTTTATTAATTAATTTCTTTTTGTTCTCTTGTCTGATTTTTACTTACTTACCTTATTACTTACCTATGACTGATAAAGTGTTTTCCTTCCTTTCCCTCCTTTCCTGTGTGACATTGATTATGTGTGTGTGTGTGTGTGTGTGTGTGTGTGTGTATGTTGCCGTTGTCAGTATTGATGGACATGTGAGTACCTTGTGAGAAGTATTGAATAGTATTTTCATTTCTCATTTTAGCAAATGTCATTTTGTTACCTGATTTATTAAGTTTGAGTAAATATGAGAATTTGAGTTTGAGCCATGACTCTTACATCACTTAGGAATAGTGAATAAGAATGCCTTTTTTTTTTTTTTTTTTTTTTTTTTTAACCATGGGCCCAGAAGAAAGAGTCATAAAGTTAAAGCATAAGGTAAGTAGGTGTCTGCACTATTTGGTAGTGAATATTTGAGGCTGACATATGAGTACTTCCAGACAAACATAAACATGAGACAAGCTTTCTGAGTCCTACCACAATCAAAGCAAAATGTTTCAGGTCACTTTATCCTCATTGCAATACATATCCCTGAAGTTACAGATTTGGGGTTTACTTTTCAACTTTTAAGGTTGCCCTAAATGCTCCCTCTAACCAATATCAAATGCTGTAGGGCGGTCGAAAGCTGATGCTGATGAAAGCCTTTTCTATATGCCTGATGAGGGGTGTATTGAGCAGTATTAACAGTAGGTACGGTTGGGGCCCCTGGGGGGCTCAGTCAGCTAAGCATCTGCCTTCAGCTCAGTTCATGATCCCAGGGCCCTGGGTTTGAGCCTGGCATTGGGCTCCTGCTCAGGGGGAGTCTGCTTCTCCCTCTCCCTCTGTTGCTTCCCCTGCTTGTGCTCTCTTGCTTGAACTCTCTCTCAAATAAATATTAACTAAAATCTTAAAAAAAAAAAAAAGAGTAGGTAAGTATACAAAAACAGTACATGAAATCTAGAGTGTAATATTAAAAACAGTTTTCCTTTTTGTGTAAATGTGAAATACAGTATAAATTGTTTATCACAGTGTGTAATGGATGCACAATGAATTGCACAATGGTGACTAATGTTTTTTATGAATTTATGTTCTAATAAAGTATTTTTTTAAAGATTTTATTTATTTATTTGCAAGAGAGAGGGGCAGCGAGAGATGGAATACAAGCAGGGGGAGTGGGTGAGGGAGAAGCAGGCTTCCTGTCGAGCAGGGAGCCTGATGTGGGACTCAATCCCAGAACACCGGGATGATGACCTGAGCCGAAGGCAGACGCTTAACGACTGAGCCACCCAGGCGCCCCTATGAATTTATGTTCTATTTATTAAAAATATTTATTGCTAATAATAGATGTTATACATGAATGAATTCTTGGAGCTTTCAAATATCTTACTTTAATTTTAATTAATTTATTAAATATGTATTACATTTATCCAGAATTTGATGAAACTGCTAATTTTAAGAACAAAATAGAATTAGAAGAACAATAATTCTGTTCTACTATAAACTACCTCAATACAAGACTAAGATCCTAACTATTCTGAGATTTTATCACTTTATTTTCTAACAGTTGTTTCTTCATATTTTCACTTGCAGTCTTTTTTTTTTTTTGCTCTAAGTATATTGTCATAGTTTAAATGTTACATAAAATTTGTTTATATACAGTAGTAAGGAAGAATTTTACTTTCCACATGTCAGCTGTTTTTTTAATGATATTAGGCTCATTTCACAATAAGAATTCTTATTTTAAATCTGGCATAGCTAACATACAGTGTTATATTGGTTTCATGTATACAATATTCATGTATTCAACAATTCTGTACATTACTCAGTGCTCATCAAAATAAGTCTACTCTTAATTCCCTTCACCTGTTACACCCATCCCCCACCACCTATGCTTTGCTAACCTTATGTTTGTTCTTTATAGTTGAGTGTCTTTGATTTCTCTCTCTCTCTCTTTTTCCTTTGATCTTTTGTTTCTTAAATTCCAAATATGAGTGAAATCATATGACATTTGTCTTTCTCTGACTGGCTTATTTTGCTTGGCACAATTCTCTCTAGCCCTCCCTTCACATCATTGCAGATGGCAAGATTTCATTCTTTTTTATGGCTGAGTAATAGCATATTGTGTTCTTTATTTATTCATCTATCAATGGATACTTGGGCTTCTTCCGTAATTTGAATATTGTAAATAATGCTGCAATAAACATAGGGGTGCATATATCCTTTGTAATTAGTGTTTTTGTAGTTTTTGGGTAAATACCCAGTAGTGGAATTACTGATCATATGGTATTTGTATTTTATTTTTTTAAGAACTTCCACACTGTTTTACCCAGTGGCTTCACCAGTTTGCATTCCCACCAGCAGTGCGTGAGGGTGCCTTTTCTTCCACATCCTCGGCAACACTTTGCTATTTTTTGTTTTTGATTTTAGTCATTCTGACGGGTGTGAAGTGATATCTCCTTGGGGTTTTAATTTTCATTTCCCTGATGATGAGTGATGTTGAGCATCTTTTCTTGTGTCTGTTGGTCATCTCCATGTGTTTTTTGGAAAAATGTCTGTTCATGTCTTCTGGCCATTTTTAATTGGATTATTTGTTTTTGCTTTTCCCTGTGGGGGTTTTTGTTTTTTGTTTCTTTGTTTGTTTGTTTTGGTGTTGAGCTGTATGTTTTTTATATACTTTGGTTACTAACCCTTTTTCATTTATGTCATTTTCAAATATGTTCTCCCATTCAGTAAGTTGTCTTTTAGTTTTGCTGATTGTTTTCTTTGCTGTCCAGAAGCTTTTTATTTTGATGTAGTCCCAATAGTTTTTTTTTTGCTTTTGTTTCCCTTGCCTCAGGAGATATATCTGGAAAACTTGCTATGGTCAATGTCAGAAAAATAACTGCTTGGGGTCTGTTCTAGGATTTGTATGGTTTCAGGTCTCACATTTAGTTCTTTCATCCATTTTGAGTGTATTTTTGTGTATGGTGTAAGAAAGTGGTCCAGTTTCATTCTTTTGCATGTAGCTGTCCAATTTTCCCAACACCATTTGTTGAAGAGACTGTCTTTTTTCCATTGCATAGTCTTCCCTGCTTTGTTGAAGATTAACTGACCATATAGTTGTGGGTTCGTTTCTGGGTTTTCTATCCTGTTCTATTGATCTGTACGTCTGTTTTTGTGTCAGTACCATACTATTTTGAACACTACAACTTTGTAATATAACTTGAAGTCTAGAATTGTGATGCCTCCAGCTTTGCTTTTCTTTTTCAAGATTGCTTTGGCTACCAGGGTCTTTGGTGGTTCCATACAAATTATAGAATTGCTTGTTCTTGCTCTGGAAAATGTTGTTGGTATTTTGATAGGGATTGCATTAAATTTGCTAAAGATCGCTTTGGGTAGTATGGACATTTTAACAGTATTTGTTATTCCATTCTGTGAGCGTGGAATGTCTTTCTGTTTCTTTGTGTTGTCTTCAATTTTTTTCACCAGTGTTTTATAGTTTTTATAGGCTAGGTCTTTCACCTTGGTTAAGTTTATTCCTAGCTCTTATATTACTTTTGGTGCAATTGTAAATGGGATTGTTTTCTTAATTTCTTTTTTTGCTGCTTCATTGATAGTGTATAGAAATGCAACAGATTTCTGTATATTGATTTTTGTGTCCTGCGACCTTACTGAATTCATTTATCACTTCCAGTAATTTTTTGTGCAGTCTTTAGGATTTCCTATATATCTACATATATCATGTCATCTGCAAATTGTGAAAGTTTTACCTTTTCCTTGCTAGGTTGGATGCCTTTTATTTCTTTGTCTGATGCTGTGGCTAGGACTTCCTATATTATGTTGCATAAAAGTGATGAGTGTGGAGGTCCTTGTCTTTCAACTGCTATTTGTTAATAGTGTTGTCCAAGTTAAAATATGACATCAGATTTCTCTGTTGTTGAATTAGGCTTGGCATATGAATCTATATTAGCACAGCCTTTGGCCCACTGATTAAACATTTAGTCCTGTCTATTAAAAGAAAAAATTTGAGGATGCCTGGGTGGCTCAGTCAGTTAAGCATCTGCCTTTGGCTCAGGTCATGATCTCGGGGTCCTGGGATCAAGCCCCATGTCGGGCTCTCTGCTCAATGGGGAACCTGCTTCTACCTCTCCCTCTGCCTGCCACTCTTCCTGGTTATGCTGTCTGTTAAATAAATCAATAAAATAGTAAAAAAAAGAAAAAATTTGAATTATATGAATTATTTTAGAACATACATATATATATATTTTTTAATGATTTTTTAAATTATATTATGTTAATCACCATACAGTACATCCCCGGATTCCGATGTAAAGTTCGATGCTTCATTAGTTGTGTATAACAGCCAGTGCACCATGCAATACGTGCCCTCCTTACTACCCATCACCAGTCTTTCCCATTTCCCCACCCCCCCCGAAGTCTTCAGTTTGTTTCTTATAGTCCATAGTCTCTCATGTTTCATTCCCCCTTCTGATTACCCCCCTTTTCTTTATCCCTTTCTTCCCCTACCGATCATCCTAGTTCTTATGTTCCATAGATGAGAGAAATCATATGATAATTGTCTTTNTTTTTTTTTTTTAATTTTATTTTATTATATTATGTTAATCACCATACAGTACATCCCCGGATTCCGATGTAAAGTTCGATGCTTCATTAGTTGTGTATAACAGCCAGTGCACCATGCAATACGTGCCCTCCTTACTACCCATCACCAGTCTTTCCCATTTCCCCACCCCCTCCCCTCTGAAGTCTTCAGTTTGTTTCTCATAGTCCATAGTCTCTCATGTTTCATTCCCCCTTCTGATTACCCCCCTTTTCTTTATCCCTTTCTTCCCCTACCGATCATCCTAGTTCTTATGTTCCATAGATGAGAGAAATCATATGATAATTGTCTTTCTCTGCTTGACTTATTTCACTTAGCATTATCTCCTCCAGTGCCGTCCATGTTGCAGCAAATGTTGAGAATTCGTTCTTTCTGATAGCTGAGTAATATTCCATTGTATATATGGACCACAGCTTCTTAATCCAGTCATCTGTTGAAGGGCATCTCGGCTCCTTCCATGATTTGGCTATTGTGGACAATGCAGCTATGAACATTGGGGTGCATATGGCCCTTCTCTTTACTACGTCTGTATCTTTGGGGTAAACACCCAGTAGTGCAATGGCTGGGTCATAGGGTAGTTCAATTTTTAACTTTTTAAGGGACCTCCACACTGTTTTCCAGAGTGGCTGTACCAACTTGCATTCCCACCAACAATGTAGGAGGGATCCCCTTTCTCCACATCCTCTCCAACAATTGTTGTTTCTTGCCTTGTCTATCTTTGCCATTCTAACTGGCGTAAGGTGGTATCTCAGTGTGGTTTTGATTTGAATTTCCCTGATGGCTAATGATTTTGAACATTTTTTCCATGTGTCTGTTAGCCATTTGTATGTCTTCATTGGAAAAGAACATACTATATATTTTTAATTTCTCCCATCAAATAGCTGTGTTACTTTAACCCATGCTGATTTTGTCTAGAGAAACACAATTTTAGCAAAACTATTTTGATTATTTGAAAATGCTAAGCAAAATATGCAATGTTATCTCCTT
Organism: Ailuropoda melanoleuca; assembly: GCF_002007445.2. Taxonomy (NCBI): domain Eukaryota; kingdom Metazoa; phylum Chordata; class Mammalia; order Carnivora; family Ursidae; genus Ailuropoda; species Ailuropoda melanoleuca. The sequence goes on along the minus strand of NC_048222.1, from coordinate 86,181,364 downwards.
TGTATAACATTTTGCATGCCTGTTTTCATCTTGTCATGACTTGAGAAACTACTTTATTTGAAAAAAAAAAGATTTCTTTCAGTTACTAAATTAACTTTTTTTTCAGCCAAGTCTTCATATTTCCTGACTATACTTGGCAAGTAGCCTGTAAGCAGATGCTATAGTGGGGGAAAAAATAGTAGAACAACAAAAATAAAAAACAACAATAGCGACAGCAAAAAACCCACCTCATATTTCAGGAAATACTATGATTCTGAGTACAAATATTTTAAATGAAGTATCATTTTTCCACCTACCAAATGTTGACAACTATTTCAAGATGGATAAAATAATCTTGTCTAACTTTCTTTCAAATCAGATGAGGAAGCTAAGCAAAGATGTGGTTTGCCAAAAATCACACAAAGTGAGTTAACATTCAAGCGTAGGCCTAGTTCACCTCTCTATTTTCCTGGGGCTTATGAAGTTTATTTTTACACCTATACACACACACACACACACACATACATATATATAAACAACCTGGTTTGCAAAGGTGTTGCTAGTACATCTCTCCATTGGAAATGTCACACTGGAACCTGAGATTGATTTGGTAAATTTAGAATAACCATGCTAGTAAACTTTTCCAAATCCTTCCTCTGTAGGGAAACAAACATAATGAAGGTATATAGGATTTTCTTTTACATTACACTTGTTGAGACTACACAATAACAGCTAGTTAATAGGGGCGCCTGGGTCGTTTAGTTGGTTAAGTGTCTGCATTTGGCTCAGGTCAGGATCCTGGGGTCCTGGGATCAAGCCAAGGGTCTCCCTACTCAGTGGGGAGTCTGCCTCTTCCTCTGCCCCTCCCCGATTGTGCTTTCTTGCTCTCTCTCTCTCTCTCTCTCTCAAATAAAATCTTAAAAAAAAAAAACAACCCAAAAAACTAGTTAATAGATTTTATATTTTACACACATTAACAATATGTGATGGTTCATAGATTTTAGGGAGAGAACAGGAAATACTAGTGCCTGGAAAGTACACATGTATCCCTTAAAGATGTATCTCCAGAAAATTATGCAGAGCGGTCTCCTATATTACTGGCTCAGGCAAGAGGTGTAAGTCAGACATGTGTAGATAAAGATTCAGGGCTGGTATCTATAGAGTCATAGGGAGTGCTTTGTTGTTGTTGTTGTTTGTTTTGTTTTCCCAGGGAGTGTGAAGTAAAGTTATTTCAATTGAAGAACCTTGTAAAAAGGATGTTTAGCCACAAGAGGCAATATCTGTGTCATAGTTAGCAAAGAGAGTGAGAACCATCAGAACTAAAGGCAGCACACATGTAGTTTTATCACTAAAGAACATTCTGCGTGTCCTCAGCATCTTCACTCTGTGTTTACATTTTGGAAAAAAAAAGGTTGACAAATGCATTACTTAGAGATTAGGAGTAAATTCAAAAGGATTTATGAGGTCATCAGCTCATTTTCTATTTAATTTTCTGTGATTTTCAATTTATGACCCTGCAAGAGTAGAACACACTGCTCTACTTTAAAAAATATACAAAGTACTATAGAAAAATAGAAAATGTCTTAGTTCCGCTAGGTTGTTTGGTCTGGTTATATGTGTAGTTGTGTATGTGTCTATCTCTGCATGTGTACATGTGATGGTTCTCTTTTAATGTCTATTATTTAAAATGTGCTGGAGGTTGAGATTATTTTGCATTTTTATTTATGTTTTGTAGTTTATATCTATAGTTTAATAATATGAAATAGATGTTACTAAGCTGCAAATATATTAATTAAGCAGATTGGCTATATACTATAAATGTAATATTCACTATCTATAATGGCATAGATCATTATATTGTATTCTTAATATTTATGGATACAGCGTTACTTTTTAAAACAATTGGGAGTCTCTAATTATTCATTGTGATATCTTGAGAACACAAAATATATTTATGTCTATTTGATTAATAAATAATAATTTAGTTTTATATATTGTCATCTGTGTAGGTCTGCAAGTACCTAAATTTTAATTACTTAGTAATGGGGAAGTAAATTTTATGATGGATTTTGTCATTTAAAGACAACCTTTCAGATTTATTTTTTCATTAGTCTTCTCATTTTAAAATAGTAATAGCTAATACTAATAATAACTATTGATTTGTTATAAACAAAGATGAAAAAATTTCTGGAAAGTTCTTGTAATTTGTGCAATCAATAAGAAGGGGAAGGAGGAATATTGACTACAATATCTATGCACTCATTAGAGTCTGTGTAATATTTAGAATTGAAGGTAATAGTAAGGTGGTATTATTATTTAGCCATGTGGCATCACAAAATAATACTACCGATAATAACAGTGATAGAATTTCCTTCTTCAACACGTTCTCTCTTCTAGTATGCCTCAGTGATGTGGGCACTGAGACCCTTAACTTGATATCAGATCCACAAGAAGCTAGGGTTGTGCTCTGACTTAGAAAAGTGCTTCATGGAAATATATATATATTTATAAATATATATATTTAATATATAAAACATATAATATATAAAATATATTTAATATAAAATATGTAATATATAAAATATATATTTATGTTAGTATACAAATATATATTATATATTTAATTTTGTAACAATAGCTGATTTTCCTCCATGTGGTTTTGCATCCCATCTTTTGGAAACTACTCACTGTTTCTTCTGATTCTGCACTAACTGTCAGTCATGTCCAGTCCTCACCAACATAGAGGTGAGCTTATGAACTTTGGTGGTAAAAATTATGGTTTAACAATTGCTCAAGGGCCAGTCAAAATCCTTTTGTTTTTATATTTATTAAGAAATATTTCAGACATTAAACAATATGGAAAATGTAGTGTGCCTGTTCTCATTTTTAGAGATAATACAGAACAAATATAATTGAAGAAACCCCAGCCTCTATTACTAAACACTCCTTATGTGAATGCCTCTCTCATTTCTAGATCTGTAACAATTATTATAATTTTGTATCCACCATTCCTGTAAATATATTTATATGTTTATTTTAAATATGGCTAGCCTAAGTGTATAAGTGTATAGTATTGTTGATTTCTTATCATTTTTCTTTTTTTTTTGTTTAGCATTATGTGTTTGCAATATTAAATCTTCTTTGGTTATTTAATTCATTCATTTAATTATTTATTTTAGTCATTCATATATTTTATTCATTTATTCATTTACAATTCTTTTTGATTTTGAATACTTTGATATCATACAGAATATTTTTATTTTTTTCATTTTAATCAAGTCGACTTCATCAACCTTCCTTTGTGGTTGTCACTATACTGATGTTTTATATAATGCAATACATAATACAAAGGCTTTGGGGAAGAGGGCCTGAATTTAAAAATTCAGTACTTCCAGCTTTGGGGAATTTGCTTAGTAAATAGATCTCATTTTACACATCTATAAAATGAGGAATCATTTCCTTATTAGTCATGATGTGTCTTATTTCATTTCTTTGTAAATGTTGTTAATTGTCCTAATACCATTAATTGACTCATTGATTTACTATCTGTTATTATCAAAGCTAACTCTATTGTACAGTGTTTCTCTGTATTTGTAGATTTCCTTTTGACTTTTTTTTTTCTACCTACTTATATAACCATGAGCCAGTGTAATCTTAATTAGATAGGTTTTAAATAAGTCTTGGTATTTGATAGAACAAATTCTTACACTTGGATCTTCTAATTGAAAAATGAATGGGTTATCTTTGGTCCTGTGCTGATGTAAAAATAAATTTAAAAATATAAACAGCTCATCAAAATATCCATTGAATCTGTTGAGGTTTGTTTGAGAGTGCATTGTTTTCACAGATAAATTATGGGATAATCTTTTAAAATTTTATTTCCAGTATAGTTAATATATGGTGTTACATTAGTTTTAGGTGTACCATATAGTGATTCAGCAATTCCATACATCACCCAGTGCTCATTACAAGGGCCCTCCTTTATCCCCATCAGCTATTTTATCCATCCCTCCACCAACCTCACCTCTGGTAACCATCAGTTTTTTCTCTGTAGTTAAGAGTCTGTTTCTTGTTTTGTCTCTTTCTCTCCCTTTTGTTTCCGTTTGCTTGTTTGTTTTGTTTCTTAAATTCCATGTATGAGTGAAATCATATGGTATATGTCTTTCTCTAAATGACTATTTCACTTAGCATAATACTGTCTAGATCCAACCACATCTTTGCAAATGGCAAGATTTCATTCTTTTTTGGTGGCTGGGTAATGTTCCATTGTGTGTGTGTGTGTGTGTGTGTGTGTGTGTGTATGTCACCTCTTCTTTATCCATTGATCTATGAATGGACACTTAGGCTGCTTCCATAGTTTAACTATTATTATAAATACTGCTAGGGGTGCATGTATCCCTTTGGATTAGTGTTTTTGTATTTTTTGGGTTAATACCCAGTAAGATCATTACTAGATAATAGGGTAGTTAATTTTTAACTTTTTTTAGGAAGCTCCATACTGTTTTCCATAGTGACTGCATCAGTTTGCAATCCTATTTACAGCAAGAGGGTTCCTTTTGCTCCACAATCTCGTCAACACTTGTTGTTTCTTGTGTTTTTTAATTTTAAGTATTCTGACAGGTGTGAGGTGATATCTCATTATAATTTTAATCTGCATTTCCTTGATAATGAGTGATGTTGAACATCTTTTTGTGTCTGTTGGCCATCTGGATGTCTTCTTTGGAAAAATGTCTGTCAGTGTCCTCTGCCCATTTTAATTGGATTATTTGTTTTGGGGAGTTGATTTGTAAAATATCATTATATATTTTGGATACTAATGCTGTCAGATATGTCATTTGCAAATATGTTGTCCTATTTGGTAGGTTGCCTTTTAGTTTTGTTGATTGTTTCCTTCGCAGTGCAGGAGCTTTTTATTTTGATGTAGTCCCAGTGGTTTATTTTTGCTTTTATTTCCCTTGCCTCAGGAGACAGATCTGGAAAACTGTTGCTATGGTCAGTGTCAGAAAAATTACTGCCTGGGCTTTGTTCTAGGATTTTTATGGTTTCAGTTCTCACATTTAGTTCCTTCATCGATTTTGAGTTTATTTTTGTGTATGGTATAAGAGAGTAGTCCAATTTCATTCTTTTGCATGTAGCTCTCCAGTTTTCCCAACACCATTTGCTGGAGAGACCATCGTTTCTCATTGCATATTCTTTCCTGCTTTGTTGAAGATTAATTGACTGTGTAGTTGTGGGTTTATTTCTGGATTTTCTATTTGGTTCTGTGTCTGTGTTTGTGACAGTACCATATTGTTTTGATCACTACAGCTTAGTAATATAACTTGAAGTGGAATTGTGATATCCAGCTTTGCTTTTCTTTTTCAAGTTTGCTTTGGCTATTCAGGGTCTTTGGTGGTTCCATACAAATTATAGGATTGTTTGTTCTTGCTCTGAAAAATGTTGTTGGTATTTTGATAGGGATTGCATTACATCTGCTAAAGATCGCTTTGGATAGTGTGGACATTTTAACAATATTTGTTCTTCAATCAATGAGCATGGAATGTGTTTCTTTGTGTTGTCTTCAATTTTTTTCATCAGTGTTTTATAGTTTTTAGAGGATAGGTCTTTCACCTTGGTTAAGTTTATTCCTAGCTCTTTTAATACTTTTGGTGCAATTGTAAATGGGATTGTTTTCTTAATTTGTCTTTCTACTGCTTCTTTATTAGTGTATAGAAATGCAACAGATTTCTGAGGTGCCTGGGTGGCACAGCGTTGAAGCGTCTGCCTTCGGCTCAGGGCGTGATCCCAGCATTATGGGATTGAGCCCCACATCAGGCTCCTTCACTCTGGGCCACCTTCTTCCTCTCCCAATCTCCCTGCTTGTGTTCCTTCTCTCGCTAGCTGTCACTATCTCTGTCGAATAAATAAATAAAATCTTAAAAAAAAAAAAGAAATGCAACAGATTTCTGTATTTTGATTTTGTATTTCTATGGCATTGGTTATTATGTCTACCCTTTCATTTGTAATTGTTTTTTTTATTTGAGTCCTTTCTCGTTTTTTGATGAGTCTGGCTAGAGGTTTATGAATTACATTTATCTTTTCAGTGAACCAGCTCCTTGTTTCTTTGATCTTTTCTACTGTTTCTTTAGTCTCTATATCATTTATTTGTGCTATAATCTTTATTATTTTCTTCCTTCTGCTGGTTTTTAGTTTTGTTTGTTGTTTTTGTGTAGCTCCTTTGAGTATAAGTTTGGGTTGTTTATTTGAGATTTTTCTTGCTTCTTGAGGTAGACCTGTATTGCTATAAATTCCCTCTTAGAATCACTTTTGCTGCATGCTAAAGGTTTTGGCCCTTGTGATTTCATTTTCATTTGTTTCCATTTGCTTTTGGGTTTCTCTTTGATTTTTTGGTTGACCCATTCATTGTTTAGTAGCATGTTATTTAATCTCCGTGTATTTGTGCTCTTTCCAGATTTTTTTCTTTTGGTTGTTTTGTTTCATAGCATTGTCGTCAGAAGAGATGCATGGTATGACTTCAGTCTTTTTTCCACACTTTTCTCAGATCTTGTGAGTATCTTTATGATCATTACTTTAATGATACGTTATTTATATCTGTTTTGCTTAGATCTCTGGCCTTGGCCTTGTTCTGTTCTTTCATTTGGGACAAATTCATTTATCTTCTCTTTATTTTTTTCTAATTCTCTGTTCCTGTTTCTCTGTGTTAGAAAAGTCAGCTACATCTCCTGTGCTTGAGGGAAATGGCTTTATGAAGAAGAGGTCCTGTAGTGCCCTGCAGTGTAGTGCCACTGTTCCTCACGGCCTGGCACTTCAAGGAGTGTTGCCAGTGTGCTCTGTACGCTCTCCCTTGTGTCCTGGTTGCTTTATCCTTCAGGCCAGTCATCTGTAGAGGCTCTCTTGGCCTGTTTTGGGGAATGTTTTGTTCCTAGCCTGAGGGCAGCGAGTTTTAACTGGGTGTACTATGATCTTCTTGTGAAATGAGACCTCTTGCCACCACCACCAGCATCGAGGCCCTGTAAATCTCCTGGGTGAAGAAATGCAGCATAGGGAGGGATTTTGGCTGGTTTTATGAGGGAGGGTATCTGCCATGCTGTGACTAAGGCAAGCCTGATTGGGAAGGATGGTTCCACTAGGGCGCAGGAGTGTGGGACTTGGTGTAAGCAAGTTGGGTAGGGAGTGTTTGTGCTGTACTGGTTCCTGCAAGTGGCCTTGTGCTTATGTTGAGAGGTAGGGGGTGGAAATGGCACCTGCCGGTTCCTGTGTTCCTGGAGAGTTCTCTCCGTGAATGCTGCCTCTCTGGGGCATGCTCCAAGATGAGCAAGTAACCTTCCCTCTTTATGCCCTGAGTGCTCTTCAGATCGATGTTTCCACAGTATGTCCATGGGCTGTTTGCCTGCCTTCTTTTCAAGAGTAGCCCCACTATTCTCCAGGCTCTTCCTGAGCCAAGCCCACCCTTTCATAGGCTTTAAGCCCCTCTGGTTGCAAAAAACTTAAAAAATTTAGCCTCTCTTGCTTTCCAAGACACAGTTGCTGTGGGGATTTTTCTTCCTCATATGGGTTCCCCTCTGTGCTAGTCTATCTCTTGCCTGTCTTCAAAACCATGGCTTCCTTCCTGCTGGGGCAGCCACAATCTGTTCCTCTCCCAAACTTTATCTCTGTACTTCCTACTTTCCTTGTCTCTTGCCTCTTGTCTGCCTTTAGTTGTGGAGTTTGTTCTGTCAGTCTTCAGGTTGATTTCTGGGATATTTTGGATGATCTAATAGTTATCTCATTGTGTTCAAGGGACCAAGTGAACCTAACGTCCTCCTACTCTGCCACCATGTTCCCAACCCACTGGAAGTTATGGGATGATTAGATAATAAAATACTTATGCATTAATCGATGTATCTCTTTAACATGGCATATGCCTTTATTTGTTTGGAATTTTTGTTTCTTTAAAAAAGATTATAATATTACTTTAATGATTTCACACAACTTAATTTAAGCTAAATTTGTCCTTTTTAATTTATTTTTGTTACCACTGTAAATGTCATATTTCTGCAAAATTAATTACGTTATTTATGAAGTTCAACTTAGCAATCATTTATATTAGTGTTTTTTGTGTTTTAAGAAATCTTTGTTGGGGCACCTGGGTTGCAGAGTCAGTTAAGCTTTCAACTCTTTGTTTCAGCTCAGGTTGTGATCTCAAAGTCATGGGATCAAGCCCCAAGTCAGGCTCCCCGCTCTGTGTGGAGTCTGCTTGAGTTTATCTGCCCCCCTTCACTATGTGCATGCTCTGTGTCTCAAATGAATAAATATATCTTTAAAAAAACATCTTTCTATCTAACTCATTTAAAATATGTCCTATGGTATCTTTTTTTAATATATATTTTTAAAGATTTTATTTATTTATTTATTTTAGAGAAAGAGCCACAGAGTGTGTGATTGTGGGGAGGAGCAGAGGCAGAGAGACAAGCAGACTTTGCCCTGAGTACAGAGCCTTATGCAGGGCTCAATTCTATGGCCCTGAGATCATGACCTGAGTCAAAATCAAGAGTCCGATGCTTAACTGACTGAGCCACCCACGTGCCCCAAAATGTCCTGTTATCTTTGGAAACTTTATTGTTTTAATATTTACACTTAGATAAGTATAAGCCTTCTGGAATTGATTTTTTGTGTGTTGTGAGATAGGAACATGATTCCTTTTTATTATATATGCATATGCAATTGATGCAGAAACTTTATACTGAAAAGAACATCTTTTTCCTCCAATATATTGAATGAAATCTTAGCCGTAAATCAGATGAGTAAATGTATATGGATTTATTTTTATTTCAGTTGTCTTTTTAATTCCTTGTACTGTGTCACACTGTTTTATGCAGGAGCAGTAAATGAGTTTTGATATCTCTATATGTCTTTCATTATTGTACTTCATCATTGACTGAGTTTTCTCATCATTTGCATTCTCATATAGTTTTAAGAATCAACATGCCAATATTCAAAAAAAAAAGAAAAAGAATATTTTAGATGAAATTAAAAGCATATATTATTTTATATTTTTATTTTTAATATATAAACATAAAGAAACCTATTAAGTATAATTATAAATTATAATTAGATTATGAACATAAAAATCTACATTTAATAATGTAGGTTTTATTTCATTCTTCCCATAATATTTTGCTAATTTCTGAATAGAGTTTTTGTGTATATTTTGTCATATACAGTTTTAGTATTTGAGGCTTTTGTTGCTTTTTAAAATGTATGTATATGTAAACATATATTTGATGCTATTTTAAAATGAAAATGCTATTTAAGGGGCGCCTGGGTGTCACAGTGGTTAAACGTCTGCCTTTGGCTCAGGGCGTGATCCTGGCGTTCTGGGATCGAGCCCCACGTCAGGCTCCTGTGCTGGGACCCTGCTTCTTCCTCTCCCACTCCCCCTGCTTGTGTTCTCTCTCTCAGTGGCTGTCTCTGTCAAATAAATAAATAAAAATCTTTAAAAAAGTTATTATAAAAAAGAAAATGCTATTTAAGATGAATATATGTAAATATGCATATATATTAAAATATATACTTATATTTTGATACATTTAATGTATAGTTGTATTTAATGGCTAGGACTCCAGTATAATTTTATAATTTTGAGTAGTAATAGCATAATAGTATGATACCCATCCTGGTATAATTTCTGATTTTAAGAAATGGGGTTTCAGTATTGCACTATTCAATATAAAAATAAAATTTCTTTCTGTTACTAACTTTCTAGATCATTTTTCATAAGTTAATGTTGAGTTCTGTGAAATGCCTCCTGTGTATCTTTTGAGAGGATGTTGTGGTTATTTTCATTTTTTTCTTGTTCTTGTGAGAAATTAGACTGATTGATTTTTAGATATTACACTAATCATACATTCCTGGAATTAACCTAATATTCCTAGGTTTGATTTACTAATATTTTATTAAGGGTTTTTGGGAGAATGTTCCCAAGTCATGGGGATATAATCTTTTTTTATTTTTGTATGCAGTTCCCACGTGTTGGTATTGGTAATCTTAAGATTACCCTAGTTTCATGGATTAAGTTAGGTAGTGTTTGCACTTTTTCTACTCTATTTGTATGTTTGTATAACTGATTTTTTTCCTTATATGTTTGGATGAATTCTTTGATGGAGCCATGTGGAAATCAAATAGGTTATTTTGTTTGATTTTTTTTTTTTAAGTGGGCACCATGCCCAGTGTGGAGCCCAACACGGGGCTTGAACTCATTACCCTGAGATCAAGTAAGATTGGAGCTGAGATCAAGAGTTGTACACTTAACCGACTGAACCACACAGCTGCCCTTATTTTGTTTAAATTTTAATAACATTTTATATTATGAAATTAATTTCTTCAATATACATTGAACTGTTCCGATTTTCTATTTCTTTTTGAGTTAGTTTTGATAAGTGGTCTTTCACAAATTATTTCACTGCCTAATTTCATCTTCAAATTTATTAGTATAAGGTTGTCACTCTTATATTTGTAATGTATTTTTTGTTTACTAATAATAATATCTTTTCATTTTTGTTATTATGATAATTTGAATGTTCTTTCTCTTTTTATCATGATTGCTATTCAGGAGATAAGTTTTATATCCTTTCAAGTAAACAACTAGTGACTTTATTTTTGTCCTTCCACTGTTATGTTTTTCTATTTCTTTGATTTTTGAGATTTATTGTATCTTCTTTTTAGACTTTAATCTGCTACTTTCTTATAACTTTTTAAGTTGAAATCTAATATAATTGGTCTTCAGTCTTTTAATTTTTTTATAATGCATTTAAAATTTTATTTTCCCTTTATGCACTGGTTGAGTGCATACCCATGAAATTAGTCATTTTAATACTAATATAGAAACACTGCTTATTTTCTGAAATATTAGTAAACATTTACTGAATTGTGTTGCTACATCTGCCAATGGTTAGGCTAAGTTGATGGTGAATTGAATTGCAAATCCAGGTAGAAAGAACTTATTCCTTTCATTTATATTTTTCATGAAATGCTAGTATAGATAAACTAGGGAGGATATACTACTCATTTATTAAGAATGCCTGCATTTGATGCTTTTGTGTTTTCACTTATCTTGTTGGAAATTAGAATTAATATATTAACATTCATTATACTTTGCTGTCAAAAACAGATAATGGACTGGACTTTAATATTATAAAATTCTGTAAGTATTAAAAATAAATGGAGAAACATACTATATGTTCATATAAAATATAATTTAACATTATAGAGCTATGAGATTCAGAAGACCACTTATACTTCTTTTAATATTTACCTATGTCATATTTTATAAATATATGTGTGTGCATTTATATATTAATGATTCTCTTATAAATTATGTTTTTAGCCTTTAAATACAATTTGAGGTTCAGATAAATTTTACTTTCAGCATAAGTGATGGTGTCCATGTAATTCATTTGCCAGACTGTAGACAGGATTTGTTATCCTGTGATAATAGTAACTACTTCAATATTTTATTAAATAAAAATTCCATATAGAAGATATTAATATTCCATGGAGAAGTTGAGTTGAAATGAAAACCTGGGATAATTGTGCCATAATCACTTGACTAGACTCTAAAAGCTTTCTAATTTTGTAAGGAATTAGCTAAAGACATTTTTTGATAGTTTTCAGATTATTAACTCATTATCCTTCCATTTTGCTCTAAACGTTCTCTTATTAGGTCCATATTATCCTGGACCTTTAGTATCTCTTTACAGGTCTGCCTGCCCAGTCCTTACCACTTTTCTGCTCCTTTTCTGGTCCCCCTAGATTATTTACATACTTTTAAAGCATGAATCTGGTGCCTACAAAATAAAGTAAGGAACCTAGCATTCAGTCACTAGTCACCAGATAGGCTGTGATGATAGGCGAGTCTTAAAAAGGGTAATTTTGCTATGGTAATATTTATAAAATACAAATTATATATTCTTCTCTATAGTATTGCCTCTCAATCCTGTGAGTGCATCAGAATCACTTAGGGAAACTTTTAAAGAACAGCAATGTTCAGGCCCCCTCAGATCAATTTAGAGTGTCCAGGAATGGGACACTATCAATGGCCTTTTTTTTTTTTTTTTTTACCTGCCGAGGTAATTCTGAGTTGCATTCAGGATTAAAAGTTATTGCTTTCTTTAAGGCAACTCTGCATGTTGTGTAGAGGCAGTCCCTAAATATATACTGGGCTTTGTTTCCAAAAGAAACTTGCAAATCATATTAATTCCAAAATGGCTTTCAGTTGAGTTTGCTAGAAGTCATAGATTTTCACCATTTCTCCTTAATCTGAAAAACCAATTACTATACAAATGAGCAGTATTAGGAAATTTGTATGAGAAAAACATGCATGTTTATTGCTTCCCCATGGTTTCACAGCCTACCATAATCTAGTCTTGAATTTTTTTAAAAAATTTGTTTATCTGTTGGTTTCAAGTAGTATACTTAGATAGCATTTGTAGGACAAGCGTATTCTGAGATGTGTGTGTGTGTGTATTCATCAAATTCTATAGTTTATCCAAATTACCAGTGAAATGACTTCTAATGCCATCTACTCAGAGATAGGCCAAACCTCACAAATTAAGAACACCGTCCTCCACAAAACTGATGTGGTCTCAAACACTTGCAGCTGTAAGATCAGGAGTCCCATCACCTCACTCCTGACCAGCTAACTAAAAAATTCAGGGAGACCTACTACCCCCTAAGATTTCTATAATGTACTAGAATGTTTCTCAGGACTCAGGAAAGAGCTGCAGATATGATTACAGTTTTATTGTACCATAGTATACAGATCAGAACTAACCAAAGAAAGAGACACATGGGTCTAGGAGGGTCTCCAAAATGAAACTTATTTTGTTTTCTCCCCATGAAGTCAGGAAGCATCAGCCCTATTGACACAACAATGTGCAGATATTGTCAACTAGGGAAGCTCACCCAAGCTTTCTGTCCAGAGGTTTCATTGACTTTTCAATACATAGGCACAACTGATTGAATCATTGGCCATTAGGCCAAGATCATGATGTCGAACTTAATCTCTGGCCCCACCTCTCTCCCCAGAGGTTAGACAAATATTATGTGATTCAAATCGCATTTTTGGTTTATCTGGTGTGGCCAGTACCCATCTTGAGTCATCTTCTTAGTTTAAGCTAAGGGCTGCATGAGTCACCTACCTAACATAACCTATCAAGATTCATCATGAATAGCAAATACACTCCTATCACTTTGGAAAATCTAAAGATTTAGAGACTGTATTCGAGGAACAAGGAACAAAGGCCAGTTAAATTATTACACAACCAGAAAATGATGCACTTAGAACGCATCACTCTGGGACTCTTTTTATATATTATTATATATTATATTTATTATATATTATATCCTTAATATTTACTGAGGTTAAATCATAAAAAATGAACAAAAATAGAACATCTTATTTATTTCTTAAAATCTTACTAACTAAGCACTCCCTTCCTTTCTTGTTTCCCCTCCCAAAAAATTTAGGCCCAGAGAGTACGGTAGGCATCCACATTGAGGTGGAGGAAAGCAGCAGTGTGCAAGGAGGGTTGTTGGAGGCCTACCAGGTGAGAAGGATGCTCATACCCACAAGAAGAGATACAGGCCAGGCACAGGGTCTTAGATCCCCAGCAGCATGAGAGGTGTGCCCACCCAGGTCAGGAGTGGGGCCCAGTACAGGCTTTTGCAACCCAAGCAGGTGGAGTGAGTGTCTGCCTAATTCAGCTGGATGTCAGAGCTCAAGCAAATGAGGGAGACGTATCTGGGTGAGACTACCTGGTTTGATATGTCGGGACCATGGCAAAGTGAGGGAGACATTGGCACAAGAGTGTTGGGGCAGGAAGAAGTTTGGTGATGGAAGATTTTTTGAATACAGGGGGATAGATCAAATAAGTGAACATATTAAGGAAAAGGAAAGCTAAGCTAAAGGAATTTATATGGAAAGGAAAAACAACTAGAGTGAATCCTGAGATGTCAGGTTGGAATTGGAGAGATCTATGAACTCATGTTTTGTAATACAAATATAATATGAATACAGATAAAACTGCACAAGTAAGTATGTAATAATTTCAAAGAGGAAAAATGAACAATATTACAATGGAGAAAATTGGCAGACACCACAGTTAGTAAGTGATTGATTAAAATGATCACCAGCAAATTGAAATTGTGGGAAGCTGATAGGATGCCATGAAAAGAACACAGTATTACTTCTATGTTGTTTCTGCCAAAGAGACATAACCTGAGTTGAGTCATATGAAACAGCAGAGAGAAACCCAAAGTGACATATAAAATAACTGGCTTACAATCTTCAGGAAAGTCTAAGACCTAATCCAGACTGAAGAGAAAGAAACATGATAACTAAATGCAATGCATGGTTTTGAAGCTAGGTCATTTTTCTATAAAGGATATTTTGGGAGGCAGTTGGTGAAATTTGGTGGGATCTGAGTTTTAAATGATGATAATGAATCAGTGTTAGTGTCCTGATTTTGACGGCTGTATAGTGATTATGTAGGAGGATGTCAGTAATTACGGTGATAGGACATCACATCACAAACTTATTATAAAATGATTCAGGGAAAAAATATATATATTTGTAAGCTGGGCTCATTTGGTATAACTTTTTTTATTAAGAGTTTTGTGTATACCTTAGCCCTCTACTCTTTTATCTATTTCTTTGTTTTTATTGTGGGCTAAAAAGTTTCAAATTTATCATTCTCGACTTTACTTCAAATATGTATGCACACACACACACACACAGCACACACACACACACACACACACTTAGCTTGCTAAGTAAGCTACAAAGGCATTTGACAAAAATGTATTTTTGTCAGTTTTCTTTTTTTTCCTTCTTTTCTTTCCGCCAGTGCCATGGATATCATAGATATTGGACAATGGCTTTTGAGTTAAACATATCCTATTGTTTATTCCTTGTGACAAAATTACATGAATATTTTGTTTATGAATTTCTGTTCAAAAGAGTTCTTAACACCAGTTAGAGGTGTGGGTTTTTTTGATTCATATTTTTTGACTTTACAAAGTATAAAGAAGTTCGGCTAGGCAATGAAGTGGTGGTCCAGGTTGGAAGATTGTCAGTGTAAACCAGAAACAAGAAATGTACATAGAATGGAGGAATGTCCTTGATCCCTAGTTCTTTACAGGGAACCGTAGAATTTGATAGTCAACAGTAAGGAATATGCTAGGTCACAGGAGTAAAGAAAGCACAGGCATGCTTGCTTTATTGTTGTTGTTGTTATAAGAACACTCCACGTGAGATCACCTTCTTAAATTTTTAAGTGTACAATGCAGCATTGTTAACTGTTAGCACAATATTATACAGCATATGTCTACAACTTAATCATCTTGCATAACTCAATTTTATACCTTTCGAGAGTGAGTCTCTACCCCTCCTCCCTAGCCCTTGGCAACCACCATTCAGCTCTCTGAGTCTGTGTGTTTGACCCCCTGCTGGGCTGGGGTGGAGCTGCATGAAAGCTCCAAGATCCACTCCACCACCTAAAGCCTTTCTTTTCCCTCAGTCACAGGAGTCCCTGCTCTAAACTGAGTATTCTGGCCTATGGCAGCCCAGGCCATGACTTGCCATACAAGGGATAAACCTTGAACATAAGAAAGAAAAGTTCAGAATAATTTTTTCATGAAATAGTTCAGATAAAACAATAGAAAGGCTTGCCAATTTGGGGATGTGGGGAGGCACATGGAACAAAGGAACAGGCTGACAGTCATGACATTATCATAATAAGGAAGAAGTCAGGAGAAGAGCTTTTAGTACTGCATGTTTCTAGTCCTTTTAAAATCTGCTTCCTCGGAATCCATGCCTTAATGAACTTCTAAGCTTGTTCCTAAATTTGCATATGATTCTTCAATTTCTGATTTTTTTTTTAATCTGCCGTACTGATTGGTCAGATGTTCCTCCGAAAGCAAGACATTACAAGATATTTTTGGGGTATCTGTTGACTTAAGGGAGCATAAAGTCCTTGGTGATCTATATTTCATAAATTTGTGTCTCTAATTTGTTGCCTCTTCCTTAATTTTTTATAGTTATGTCAGCTTCAATCATGGTAACCCTACTTATGTCCCCCACTTCCAAAACACACACACACATGAACACACACAAAGGTATGATTGATGTATACTACAGATTGCTAGCAATAAAAGGACAGCAGTCAAGGGAATAAAAAAAGATTGGAATAAGAACAAGAAGATATGATAAAAATGAACATTAAAATTTAAGTTGCCAAGGTTAAAACTAAGTGAATGAAACTGCACAAGTAGAAAGGTGAAAATCCAAGATTCATTTTCTTAATCTTTCTGGACAAAATGAAACTGGATGTATCATGTCCTTTAGGGTCTTCATCCTGCCTTTCACTTTAGCAATAATTTATTCATGAGTCTTAGAGACTTTTTTTTGCATCATTTAAATGTATCATGTCTTGACAGTTTTTTCCTATCTTCAGGCTCATCCTACTCCATTGTAATTTATTTAAGTATTTTAGTGTTTTAGAGGATTGTGGATTAATGATGCATTTAAACTGCTTTAGAATGACCTTAGGCTAGGTAAATTACTGAAGTAGTGCCAACCAGGGATATTTATTTTGATGGCAGTAAGCTTTTACTCTCTTGTTTAACCACATGGCACACAATATAACTGGATGGCTGGTTCAAAGTATATTCTGTAAGAGTTACAAACAAATTTCATTAAGAGGCAAATAACTTTACAGTCTTGACCTTATTATAGGCAGTATCTAATTCTGTTTTTCACTATGATTGAGTTACTTTATCTTGACCATTAATAGCATGTTTGAAGAGAAGTATAACCGGCTCATGATCTAGGCTCCATAATTAAAGGCTGTGTATCTCACAATCACACACACACAAATATATGTATTAAAGGAACCACAGACATTTTTACTGCTTGGAACCCCAACCATCTGGTGCTGGCAGAGCCAGATCCATAGTGTACACGTCCAGTCTTATGACTCTCACCCTTCAAGCCTTAGAGAAAAAGCTTCCTCACATCTCCTGTCCCATGTCTTTCCAACTAACAGCCATGATCTGAAGGCAGGGACATGTTATGATCGGTGACTTCTGCAGTAGACACTGCTTGGAAGACTGGGGTGCTTTTTGGGTAGAAAAGCGCTTAAATGAGAGAAAAGACTAATTCCTCAAATATTTTTCTGTTTTTTTTTCCACAAGCAAATCTTCTCATAAATATGATAGATTTTATTTTTTTATTTTTTCATTATGTTCAGTTAGCCACAATTAAAAAAAAAATAAAAGCGTCCTTATTTTGCTAATATAAAATAAAATAAAATAAAAGCAATAGATTTTTGTATGACAAAGTATAATTTTCCAACCAAGCTTCTCTTATTTCTCATCACATTGCAATTCATGCCCTAAAAAAATCTGTAGTTTTCTAAACTATCTTGAATCCTTCTTTTATCATAACATTTTCCCCTGGGCCCACTCATTCCAGGTAGAAAAGTCGACTTGATCTTGACTTAAAACTAAGTTACTAAGAAAGAACTATCAGAACTTTTTTCAGGAAAATGCTGAGGCCCTTTGGATCATAATCGCTGCAATCCATATCTTGTTTTAGAAAAAACTTTCCTGCCAGAACCCTTGAAACTTTGTGGACTGTCTTTCAGAAACCTCTGCTACTTGTTCTCACAGTGGCTTTGACAACCAAACTCCTGTAAGATTCCTTCTCTGCTGAGTCTTTGAAAGCAGTTTCTTTGCTGGCTGGCTTCCCTACCATGTATCAGGTATAAAGAAAAGTCTTCCCTCCTTTAGATCTCCTGTTTTTTGTTTTTTTTTTTTTAAGAATTTATTTATTTATTTATTTGACAGAGACAGCCAGTGAGAGAGGGAACACAAGCAAGGGGTGTGGGAGAGGAAGAAGCAGGCTCCTAGTGGAGAGGCTGATGTGGGTCTCAATCCCAGAACGCTGGGATCACGCCCTGAGCCGAAGGCAGACGCTTAAGGACTGCGCCACCCAGGTGCCCCTAGATCTCCTGTTGTATAGAAGTTTGCACATGTAGAAAGTTCAAAAAACAATGAAACAGAATGAAGAATTGTACATGAGATTTTTAATTAGTAGCAGATAAAGTGAGAAAAAAGAGTGTAAATGAAATTATCGAAGTAAATATTATTCACTTTGTGTCAGTGACAAAAGCTATGTTGAATAATTAATATTAATAAATGGTGAAATTCCAGTCAGAAAAAGCAAGGAAGTTGAAATTAATTAATGTTTCCATTGTTATACAAAAAAATGTAGCATTGGCTTACATTAATCATAAAAGAACAACTTCCAGTTTCATGCATTGGTTTAAAAGATTGGAAGGGATAGGTTTATGAAATGACACTGTGTTGGTGAAGAAAAGTATGGATAAGCCAGATTTTTAGCCCAATCCAGACATGTTCTTTGTGCCAATTGTAATACACAGTTTGAATTTTTTACCAGGAGATATGGCCTTACCTGTGTCTATGGCAATGACATTATTTGAAACAATTCAATCCTTACATACAACACTTTTTGATGTGCCCCAAAATGGAATGTCTTGATGAAATGCATATTAAACTTGATTTAATACCCACTCTCAGACACATATTGGGAATGATAGCTATAAGCTATAAACAATGAACGATAATTCTTTATGGTAGACAATAAATTTTGAATTTCTCTTAGCCCAAGGTATTTTATAGAATTGTGTCTTACTATCAGTAGTGCTAGCAAACATTTACATAAAATCTCAAACTGATCTAAGATTGGCTAAAAAGGATTAAAACCTTTTAAAAACAATACTTGTAAATAGAAAACAATTTAATGTAAAAAGTGATATTTCAGTAGAATATAAGTAGAATGGAACAAGAAATTAAAAATATTAACATAACTATGAAGAAGATTCACAGACAAATAATACACCAGTTAATTTTTTTGGACTAATTTCTGGCCCTTATAGATGAAGATACAGTCTTGATTGAACAGAGATTTAAACAAATTGATCAGCATGCTGTTTTTTATTTTCTTGATAAAATTCCAGTATTGAGGAATGTGATAGAACTTAAAAAAATAGTGTATTAAAGATATTTTTTAAAGACAGTGGAACTCATGACATAAATAATTAGTAAATTTGTAGCATGTCAAAATATCTTGTAATATATTATGAAAATACTAATTTATATATAATGCATAATGGCTAAGATAATGCAAAATCCATGGCTCATTTTAGAAAGTAAATATTTCTATGAAAATTTTATTAATAAATTGCTGCATCCCTAGAAGAGGCTTTTACAGGTTTTTCATAATTCATCCAGATTTTGGAATTTTGTGTTTATAACCCCACATGAGTAAACTTGCTATTTACTGTGACATTGCGCTTTGTAGGGAGGCTGGGTCCTGCCCATGATGTGGATGTGTATACACTATATTTTGTTGGCAGAGGATGAAGATCTTGAGTGCAAAAATTTACTGAGTAAAACGAGCAAGCAAACAAAAATCTAGGTATTTTTAGAAATTCACAGAACATGCTATAATGAAAGATGCCTGGGGGTTACCAGAATCCCTTATCCTTTGAAAACCAATTGGAGACTTTTCTATTAGTGATTGCTATAATGATTTCTACTAGTAATTTTCTATTTGTGATTAAAACAACAGTAGTTATTCAAAATTCATGTAGAATTTGTACATCTGAAGAAAGTGGAAAAGAAAATGTCTCTCCCTAAGTTTCTTCTGGCATTTAATATTGAAAAAATGCTAACTTCAAAATATATATAATTAAAACAAGCTATGTATTTGTACAAATGCCTTTATAATGGCATGCATGTTGTTGTGCAGTGAGACAATGGAATTGCAGCTATTCAACGATGGGGTAACTTTATGTTCATTAATATTTGTTAATGTGACCTCTTAAATTCTGGAGCTGGAATATCATTATTACTCTAACTCATTTGCCAGTTTTAACGGTTGGGGTCATTCCTTGACTCAGAGGATGAAGATCAGGGTTACCGTTTTTTTTTTTTTTTTTTTTTTTTTTTTTTTGGTTAAATGTTCACTTTATCCTCATCTTCTGCTTGATTAACTTTGTTACCATTTCACCATTTACGTCTGAGGCGTGTTTTTTCCCCTAGATAAGCAAGATCCCTCCATTGTTGCTTTTGGGTTTACCAACATGGGCACCTGTATTAACCTTTTTGGGAAGCCTTGGATGTTTCAATGCCTGCCAAGTTTCTGAACAGTTGATAGAACTCTGCAATATTTTTAATTTCATCTTCCCTTTTAAACCATTCGTTTCTGTTGTAGGCTTTGTTTCCAGATATAAGGTTTGGAGGAGTTTTACATTAATTGGGCTAATATCTTGAGGTACTTCAGTGGTCTGACAGATTATAGAAGTGGAGCAGCAGAGCACCTTGCACTTGTGGGTGCTGGATGTAGGGTTGTGACAATGTGTGATTGGAGGAAGTACTGATTACTGTTTAGGAAGAGTGATTCCCCAAGGACTGATACAACATTGAGAATTGTTCTCAGGGCAATAGGAAACATACAAATACATGGCACCAATAGGGTTGCTTTGTAAAGATAACAAGCAATTTAGTCAGAAATGGTTGCTGTGGCAAGGATTGTCTTCGGAGTTGCTTGTTTTCAGCTGATTAAGATCTCCACAGTATACCACTTTTCTTGGTCCATTACAGCAATCGGCATGAAAAGTGTAACCAACATATCTGCAGGTTTGCTTGTCTCCAAGTTGTAGACATTAATCTTCTGTTCTTCATTCTATGGATAACACTTGATGACCTTCAGTATCCAAATGTTGAAATTACTAACGTACTTATTCAGTCACTAACTGATTCATGCATTAATGAACCCACTTGCCTAGCAATAGCTACTAAATGAAATGTAGGTAATTTGATAAACTTCCAATTATGTAGGAAGCTGATGCTTCTTAATTGGTTTTATTTTTCCATCCAAAATTACCCTGCTTGCTTGGGTCATTTGCATCTAGAAGACAAATGCTTGCTAATCTCTTGGTTTTGAGAGAAAATTAAAGGTGACTTTAGTAATATGATGACAGTGTAAGCCTGGATTCTGGGTCAGAACCAAAAATTAAAATGCTCTTAAGGATAGTTAACCAGGGACTTACATTAGATAATATTTTTGTATCAATGGTAATGTCAATAACATATTAAAAATGGATGCTTCCTTTTCCATATTACCATGCTGGTACTGGCAAGTGACTGCCCTGACTGGGATTTCATCTTCCAACTCTCTTGAATTTGTATGTGGTCATGAGGCTGGTTCTTATTAATGGAACATGAACATAAGCCACATATATGATTCCCAGTCAACATTTTTAAGAAGTAATGTGCTCTCTGAAATCTCTTTCCCCTTAAGCCAATGGGATGGAGAGGACCAGAATGTCTAAGGGATGGTGGTGCTCTGAATTATTATAAAAATGAAATACACGCATCAGGCAGAACACTATTGAGAAAAATACACTATTAAGGAAAAACACTTGTATCCACTAAGCAACTAGCATTTGAGCTTTATTTGTGACTACAGCTCCTAATAACCTTATTAATAAGGCAGAGTACCCATTGTATAATTCATCCCCAATAAATTGTGGACAAACAATTATCATCATAGCTCCCCAATGGTAATAATATTACTTTACCAAATATTTCTACAGGAACACAGAGTCATTGTTTGGAGATTAAGGTTTCAGTACACTTTTAGTTTTCCTTTATTTTCAATACACTGATTGATACCCATCTTTTTTTTTTTTTTTTTTTAAATTTTTTTTTTTTTTTTTNACAGAGATAGAGACAGCTAGCGAGAGAGGGAACACAAGCAGGGGGAGTGGGAGAGGAAGAAGCAGGCTCATAGTAGAGGAGCCTGATGTGGGGCTCGATCCCGTAACGTCGGGATCACGCCCTGAGCCGAAGGCAGACGCTTAACCGCTGTGCCACCCAGGCACCCCTGATTGATACCCATCTTAACACTTTTCCCATTTGTTTATTTTATTTAATTTTAATTTCATTTTAATTTAATTCCAAGTGTAGTTAACATACAGCATTATGTTTGTTTTAGGTGTACAATACAGTGACTTAAAAATTTCTTATATTACTCAGTGCTCCTCAAGATAAGCGCTCTTAATCCCCTTTACCTATTTCACCCATCCCCCCACTGACTTTCCCTTTGGTAACTATGAGTTTGTTTTCTGTAGTTAAGGGTATGCTAGGGTGCCTGGGTGGCTCAGTCCTTAAGTGTCTGCCTTCAGCCCACGGCCTGGGATCGAGCCTGGCTTTGGGCTCCCTGCCCCACTGGGAGCCTGCTTCTTCCTCTCCCACTCCCCCTGCTTGTGTTCCCTCTCTCCCTGGCTGTGTCTCTCTTTGTCAAATAAATAAATAAAATCTTAAAAAAAAAGAGTATGTCTTTTGGTTTGTCTCTTTTATTTTTTCCCCCTTTGTTCATTTGTTTTGTTTCTTAAGTTCCACATGTGAATGAAATCATACGGTTTTGTCTTTCTCTGACAGACTCATTTCACTTAGCATTATACTGTGTAGTTCTATTCATGTTGTTGCAAATGGCAGGATTTCATGGGTGATTAATATTCTATTGTGTATATATATTGTGTATATATACCACAACTTTTTTATCCATATATCTATCAGTGGACACTTGGGCTGCTTCCATAATTGGACAATTATAAATAATGCTGCAAATATGAGAGTGCATATATAACCTTTGAATTAGTGTTTTTCTCTTTGGGTAAATACCCAGTAGTGTGATTACTGGATCATATGGTAGTTCAGTTTTTAATTTTTTGAGGACCCTCTATTCTCTTTTCCACAGTGGCTGCACCAGTTTGCATTCTCACCAACAATATGAGGGTTCCATTTCTCCCACATCATCGCTAATGCTTGCTGTTTCTTGACTTTTTTTTTTTTAATTTTAGCCATTCTGATAGATGTTAGCTGATATCTCATTAAAGTTTGATTTTCATTTCCTTGATGATGAGTGATGTTGAGTATCTTTTCATGTTTCTGTTGGCCGTCTGGATGTCTTCCTTGGAGAAATGTCTGTTCATGTCTTCTGCCCATTTTTTAAATTGGATTATTTGATTTTTTTTTTTTTTGGTGTTGAGTTATATAAAGTCTTTATATATTTGGGATACTAGCCTCCTAACAGATACGTTATTTGCAGGTATCTTCTCCCATTCAGTAGGTTGTCTTTCAGTTTTGTTGATTGTTTCCTTTGCTTTGCAGAAGCTTTTTATTTTGATGTAGTCCCAGTAGTTTATTTTTGCTTTCGTTTCCCTTTTCTCAGGAGACATCTAGAAAAATGTTGCAATGGCCTATGCCAGAGAAGTTACTGCCTGTGCTCTCTTCTAGGATTTTTTATGATTTGAGGTCTCAAATTTAGGGCCTTAATCCATTTGGAGTTTATTTTTGTGTATAGTGTAGGAAGTGGTCCAGATTCATTCTTTTGCATGTAGCTCTCCAGTTTTCCCAACACCATTTGTTGAAGAGATGTTTTTCCATTGCATATTCTTTCCATTCCATATTCTTTCCTGCATATTCATTCCTGGATGGTTACTTAAGTTTGAACCCATTCTTCTCTCCTCCCCATATTTTAGGTATATGGAATGTCTCTCCCTTTCTTTGTGTCATCATCAATTTCTTTCATCAGTGTTTTATAGTCTTCAGAGTATAGGTCTTTCACCTCTTTAAATCTCTAGTTTATTCTTAGATATTTTATTACTTTTGGTGCAATTGTAACTGGGATTATTTTTTTCATTTCTCTTTCTGCTGCTTTATTATTAGTGTATAGAAATACAACAAATTTCTGCACATTGATTTTGTACCCTGCAACCTTACTGAATTCATTTATCAGTTCTAGCAGTTTTTTTGGTGGAGTCCTTAGAATTTTTTATATACAGTATCATGGACTCTACAAATAGTGAAAGTTTTACTTCTTCCTTATCAATTTTGATGCCTTTTATTCCTTTTTCTTGTCTGATTGCTGTGGCTAGAACTTTAATATGTTAAATAAAAACGGTGAGAGTGGACATTCTTGTTTTGTTCCTGATCTCAGGGGAAAATTTCTCAGTTTTTCCTCATTGAGTATGATGTTTGCTGTGGGTTTTTCATATATGGCCTTTATTATGTTGAGGTATGTTCCCTCTGAACCTACTTTGTTGAGGGATTTTATGAATGAATGTTGTTCTTTGCATATATTTGTTCTTTGTCTGCATGTATTGTCTGCATGCTTTTTCTGCATGTATTTAAATGATCATATGGTTTGTATCCTTTCTGTTATGGATGTGATATATTATGTTGATTGATTTGTGAATATTGAACAACTCTTGCATCCCAGGAATAAATTCCACTTGATCATGGTGAATGATTTTTTAAATGTATTGTTGCGTTCTGCTTGCTAGTATTTTGTTGATGATTTTTGTGTCTGTGTTCATCAGAGATACTGACCAGTTCTCTTTTTTTTGTGGTGTCTTCATCTGATGTTACATCAAGGTAATGTTGGCCTCAGAGAATGAATTTGTAAGTTTTCCTTCCTCTTATTTTTTGGAAGTTTGAGAAGAATAGGTTTTAATTCTTCTTTAAATGTTTGGTAGAATTTCCCCTGTGAAATTGTCTGGTCATCGACTTTCATTTATTGGGAGTTTTTTTGATTCCTGATTCAATTTCATTGCTGGTAATTGGTCTGTCCAAATTTTCTAATTCTTCCTGCTTCAGTTTTGGTAGGTTGTATGTTTTTAGGAATTTATCCATTTCTTCTTAGTTGTCCAATGTGTTGGCATATAATTTTTCATAATATTCTCTTACAATTCCTGTATTTTTTTGGTGTCAGTTATTTCTCTCCTTTTCTTTCTCTTTCTTTCTTTCAGTTCTCTCTCTCTCTCTTAATGTGATTCTGTCTAGAGGTTTATCAATTTTGTTGAACTTTTTAAAGAAAAGTGCTTTTCTTGCTCTAATCTTTATTATTTTCCTCCTTCTGGATTTGGATTTTGGATCTTGTTTGTTCTCCTTTTCTTGTGCTTTTAGGTGTAAGGTTAAGTTGTTTATTTGAGATTTGCCTTGCTTCTTGAGGTGGGCCTGTATTGCTGTAAAATTCCTTCTTAGAACTGCTTTTGCTGCATCCCACAGATTTTGGATCATTGTGTTTCCATTTTCATTTGTCTCCGTGTAATTTTTTATTTCTTTGATTTCATGGTTGACCCATTCATTCTTTAGTAGCATGTTGTTTAACCTCCATGTGTTTATGCTCTTTCCATGATTTTTCTTGTGGTTCATTTCTAGTTTCATAGTGTTGTGGTCAGAAAAGATGCATGATGTGACTTTGATCTTTCTGAATTTGTTGTGGCTCGTTTTTGTACCCTAATATGTGATCTATTCTGGAAAATGTTCAATGTGCATTCTTCATACACAAGAATGCGTATTCTGTTATTTTAGGATGGAATGTTCTGAATATATCTGCTAAATCCATCTGCTCCCATGTGTCATTCAAAATCATTGTTTCCTTGTTGGTTTCTGTTTAGTTGATCTGTCCTTGATGTAAGTAGGGTGTTAAAGTCCCCTACTATTATTGTATTACTATCAATTAGTTCCTTTGTGTTTGTTATTAACTCTTTTATGTATTTGGGTGATCCTTTATTGGGTGCATAAATATTTATAATTGTTATGTCTTCATGTTGGATTGTCCCCCTTATTATTATACAGTTATTTATCACCTGTTTCAGTCTTTATTTTAAGTCTATTTTGTCTGATATAAGTACTACTACCTCAGCTTTCTTTTGACATCCATTTGCATGATAAATGTTTCTCCATTTCCTCACTTTCAAACTTCAGGTATCCTTATGTCTGAAATAAGTCTCTTGTAGAGAGCATATAGGTGGGAGTTTTGTTTTTGTTTGTTTGTTTGTTTGTTTAATCCATTGTATCACCCTTTGTCTTTTGACTGGAATATTTAGTCTATTTACATTCACAGTAATTATTGATAGGTATGTATTTATTGCTATTTTATTACTTGTTCTGTGGTTATTTTTATAGTTTTTTTCTGATCCTTTCTTTTCTTGCTCTCTTTCATGGTTTTCTGGCTTTCTTTAGTGATATACTTGGATTCCTTTCTCTTTATTTTTTCATATCTATTACTGGTGTTTGATTTGTAGTTACCATTAGGTTTGTATGTAACATCTTCTTCATATAGCAGTCTATATTAAGTGGATGGTTACTTAAGTTTGAACCCATTCTTCTCTCCTCCCCATATTTTAGGTATATGGTGTCATACTTTGCATCCTTTTATATTGTAAGTCTCTTGACTGATTTTTACAGATATACTGACTTTTGCTGCATTTGTGATTCCTACTTTTCTTACTCTGACTTATGATCTTCCCTTTCCATTCAAAGAGTCCCCTTTAACATTTTTATAGGCCTGGTTGGTGGTCATGAGCTCCTTTAACTTTTGTGTTCTGGGAAAGTCTTTATCTCTCCTTCTGTTCTGAATGATAGCCTTGCTGGATAGAGTATTCTTGGCTGCAGATTTTTCCCATTCAGCACTTTGAATGCAGCATGCTACAGTCTTCTGGCTTAGAAAGTTTCTGCTGAAAAATCCACTGATAGCATTATGGGGTTTCTCTTGTACATAACTGTCTTCTTTTCTTTTGCCGCTTTTAAAATTCTCTCTTTCTTACTACTTTTGCCATTTTGATTACTGTGTTTCCTGGTGTGGACCTCTTTGGGTGATTTTGTTGGGGGATCTCTGTGCCTCCTGTATCTGAATTTCTTTCCATCTCCAAAGTCAGAAAGTTTTCAGCTATTATTTCTTCAAGTGCACTTTCTGTCCCCTTTTCTCTCTTCTGCTTCTGGGAATCCTATAATGAAAATGTTATTATGCTTGATGGAATCACTGAATTCCCTAAGACTGTTTTCGATTTGTGTATTTTTTTTTTCCTCTCACCTGATCAGCTTGATTACTTTCCATTACTCTGTCCTCCAGGTCACTGATACATTTTTCCTGCTTTCTGTAGTCTGCTATTTAATCCAACTAGTGTATTTTTAATTTCAGTTATTGTGTTCTTCATCTCTGATTTGTTCTTTTTTATCTTTTTGTTAAGGGTCTCCCTGATGTCCTCCACTTTTCTCAAGTCCAGTGAGAATATCTTTATGATCATTGCTTTAAATTGTTTATTAGGCATATGTCTTACTTCAGTTTCTCCTAGGTCTCTTGCCGTGATTTTGTCCTGTTCTTTTCTTTGGGACATTTCCTTTGCGACATTACCCTTATTTTGACTAACTCTCTGTGTCTGTTTCTGCCTGTTAGGAAAGTCAGCTATGTCTCTTGCTCTTGAAATTAGTGGGTGGGGCATGCAGTTTTAAGGTGTGTGCTGGTCCTCTTCTACAGAAGATGTGCTGCTCCTGGTGGGACTGTGCCACCCACAGCTGATTTGCATTGTTAAAACTATATGCTAACAAAGTGTGTGAGTCCTTTCTGGGAGGTGACTAGCCACTGCCACCAGACCAAGGCCCATTGCAAAGTGCACAGTTGGGTGACACAGAGTTGGCAAAGTTTGAGCTGGTTTTCTAGGGGAGGGGTCCTACAGAGCTGGGAATGAGGCAGGCCCAGATGGAGGGGCAGGGCCTAGTGTAAGTAAATTAGGTAGTGAATTCTGGCTCTGTGCTGGTTCCATAGGTGGATGTGTGTATGCTGGGAAAAGGGGGAGGTAAATGGCACTTGCCATCTCCTTTGTTCTTAGAGAACTCCGAGTGAACCCCGTGCCTCCAGGATTTGCTCTGAGATTAGTAAACAGCTCTCCCTCCCTTATGCCCCAGGAGTTTTTTAAACTCCTGGTTCTATTCTTTATCTCCATGAGCTCTTCTTCCTTTTGTTTCTTTAAAGGCCAGTAGTCTATTTCCTGTTGCCCTCTAGGCTCTTTCCAATCCAAGCCTGCTGATTGTTAATGTTCAGGGGTTAAGTCCCATTGGTTGTAAGAGCTTATCAGATTCAGCCTCTCTGGTTTTCTTTTTTTTTTTTTTTTAAGATTTTATTTATTTATTTGACAGAGATAGAGACAGCCAGTGAGAGAGGGAACACAAGCAGAGGGAGTGGGAGAGGAAGAAGCAGGCTCATAGCGGAGGAGCCTGATGTGGGGCTCCATCCCATAACGCCGGGATCACGCCCTGAGCCGAAGGCAGATGCTTAACCGCTGTGCCACCCAGGCGCCCCCTCTCTGGTTTTCAAAGCCAAACCTTATGGAGATTGATCTTCCCTGGGCAGGCATCCAGTGTAAAGGTCTGTTTCTCTCCCCTCTCTGCACCCATATGTCCGTCCCTCCCGTGAACAGTCCCACCTGTTCTTTTAGCTCCCTACCGCATCTTTGCCCTTCCCACCCTCTTCAGTGTGGCCTCTTCCCTACATTTAGTTGTGGCGTTTGTTCTGCCAGTGTTTCGGTCAGTTTTTTAGGTTATTTACACTGATACAAGTGATATCTAGTTGTATTTGTGGGAGGAGATGAGCTTTGGGTCCTACTGCTACACCATCTCCTTCAAAGTCCTTTCCTGTTTGTTTTGATAAATGTGGTGTTCTGAAAATTCCTTTTAATTATTTGTTACTTATTTTTTGGCTCTCTCCTGCTGTTTTCCATTATTTCAGTATAAGTTGACCATTAATATTATAGTCGACCTTCATTAGTTGCTGATTCCATATTTGAGACTTCACCTATTCAGAAAAATTTATTTGTAACCCCCAAATCAGTACTTGAGCTTCCCGCTCATTTTCAGACAAGTGCAAGGTGGAGAAAAATGTGAATCAGCTAAGGCATACATTCCCAGCTGTAGGGGAATGAAGCGATGCTCCATCTTCATGTTTCAGCTCTCCTAAAGAGACCACCAGAGGAGTAGAGATGGTAGGAGCCGTGCACTGAAAGAAGCGCCTGCTCTCAGTTGGTTGCAGGCATTTGAACCCAAGTCTAACATATTAGTGGAGTGGCCTGAGGCAAGTCATTTAACAGTCCTGAACCGTGTTTACTCTTTTTTAGCGTGAAAATAGAATCTACCTGAGTTGTTTTAGGATTTAAGAATATAATCTCTGTGATAAATGTATATCAACATCAACTATATCAACAGAAATAGTTCAGTATTGTTAATACAGCAAATTTATAGACCATGACTTCCTCAACTCATGAAAACTGTGTATCTTGCTTTTCTTAGTTTCTGTTAGTGTATATGTTTATTTTTTGGATTATTAAATATAACTCTTTCATTATTGAAACACTGTCATTGGGGCGCCAGGGTGGCAGAGTCAGTTAAGTATCTACTCTTGGTTTTGGCGCATGTCATGATCTCAGGGTTGTGAGATGGAGCGCGGCGTCAGGCTCCATGCTCAGCGTGCAGTCTGTTTGTGATTCTCTCCCCCTCTGCCTCTCCCCCTTGTGCTCTCTCTTTCTCTCTCTCTAATATAAATCTTAAAAAAAACCCCACAGTCATTAGTTAATAATTCTAATAATTATTGATCTTATATTGGGTTAATAATGTGAATACCAATTTATAAAATTAATTGTACCCTTCATAGTACAAATATCTTAGGGAAAAATGTTTTTATTAAGTGCCTCCTTTGTTTGTTCTTTACCTGGTTAGTTTCTACTTATTTTTCAGGGGCCAGATCAGGCCTCATCCCCTCCAGGACATCTTTCTTAATCCCCATTCCCCCCACTGAGTGTTCATCCTGGCAGATATGGTACGGTAAATATTACATCATCTGCTAACTGACTAAAAACTTGTTGAAATTAGTGCTGTGCTCTTCAATTTCCTGGCTCCTGGCATAGTTCATGATACATAGAAATTCAACAAATGGTTCTTGTGCTGATCTAAAATAAGGATGTTAAGGTATAATTTTAAATCTTTTTGGTTACGAAACTGATGATGTCAACTTACAGATAAGAAACCATTTCAAGAAGCAATAGGTTTATTTGGGCTAAAATAATTGCAATTTGGTGTATGGAGGTAGAACCCCAAATAGTGTTAGCAGGTGAACTCAGGGTTTTTACAGGGAAAAAAACAAAGATTAGGTTTTTGTTTTTGTTTTTGTTTTAAGATTTATTTATTTATTTGAGAAAGAGACCTCACAAGCGGGCATATGAAAGGAAGGGGCAGAAGGAGTGGGAGAGAGAGAATCTCGAGCAGTCTCCCCACTGAGTGTGGATCTGACATGGGGCTCAATCCCACAACCCTGAGATCCTGACCTGAGCCAAAAATCAAGAGTCAGACGCTTAACCAACTGAACCACACAGTTGCCCAGGTTGTTTTTTTGTTTTTGTTAAAGATTTTATGTATTTATTAGACAGGGAGAGCGACAGCCAGCGAGAGAGGGAACACAAGCAGGGGGAGTGGGAGAGGAAGAAACAGGCTCCCAGTGGAGCAGGGAGGCCAATGCGGGGCTCCATTCCAGAACGTTAGGATCAGGCCCTGAGCAGAAGGCAGACGCTTAGCGCTTAGCGACTGAGCCACCCTGGCATCTCCCAAGTTGTTTTTAAGAAGAATTCATTAATACAAGCGGGGCTAGATTTGTACTTCACTGATTGGCCAGGGGTAGTGGTCACCTGGCAAAAGTTCACTTTTATCAGTCTTTTCTCTTTCTTGCTGACTTCTTAGAAAGTTGGCAGTTTGGCCGTGTTCAAAGGTTTAGAAAACAATGTACAAGGCAGTTCCTCTGAGATAGCTGCTCCAGCTCTAGTTTAAAAATGGCCCTACTTATATATCATTTTTCACAATGGGAGTTGCTTCAAAGCATATTACATTTTCTAGCAGCGATAGGTACTTCTTAGTAAGCTAGCTTTTCTTAGGCAGTTTTATACCTCCAACCATACACAAACTGTTAAAAGACAGAGTGTGGATAAGTCAGAACAAATCCATCATTTGTTTTCAAAAATTAACTCAGATGTAGCCATCAAGAATCATTAAAGACATCTTTGTACTTCAAGAATGACCATTTTTCTTTGTGAATTTAGCTTTTCAGTACTCTAGTCTCAGATCTCTAGGAACAATTTGTGAAAATAAAAAAATGCCCCACATCTTTAAAGGTTTTCTTGTTATTCCAGTGATATTTGGGGGGAGGCAATTGATGTTACACTCGCATGAAATAACACAAAAAACAGTAAATGCCCACTAGAATGTCAGTTGGCTTTAATAAATCAAGGTGCAATGTACATTAAATATATGAATAAATTTAGATCTTCAATTAGCGTTAATTAAATGCACTCACCAAGAAAACTTTGTGTTGGCATGCAGTGGCATTTTTGTGATTTAAAGTTAAGATGTTTTAGTTTTTATTTTTTAAATAAAATCAAATTATAGAATGATAAAATGCTAATAATACCGAAAAGATGGGGGAGCGTTTGCTATATAAAGTGTCTGTGAGAGAAAAAGAAATAGTTAATAATATGGAGTGCTGCGTGTTATTTACACGGAGCCTGAGAGCGGAGATACAAGGGAATGATTCCTTGTTCTTTCACAGAGAGAGTAAATGTTGCCATTTGCATGGCATTCCAATTTCATCTTTAAACTGCTTTAAGCCATATATATTTAAAATAGAACCAAAGAAAATCTTACAAGCAATTCTTTAGGAAATTGTAAATATCATGAAATGTCACCAAAACATAATTTTACATATACAAATTTAATTCTAAATAGGCAAATTTATATTGAGAGAGTAAAAATAATAATTACGTATATCAGTACTCCTAAGGGCCAGAAACCATTCCAGGAGCTATTCATGGGTTACTTCTCAGGTATTTAGCCACCTTGTTAGTTAGAGGATATTATTCTCAAACAATGCAGTGCAGGTGAGTGCTTATATCACAGAGCTTTAATTTCACATTCTATGTTTGTGAGCAGTATTAGCCTTTTCATAAGGGCTCAAGGCGTTTCTGGCTGTGTATAATTCACAAGGTTTGCCTGATAATGGAAGTAAAACATGGGAACAAACTTGAATGTAAAAGTAAGAGTGTTTTTATTTATTCACTATTTCCCTTTGATCCACAAGTTACTTTAAATTATAGAACTAAGTTCACACTCTACTTCACTTTTCTATCTCCTGCTTTTAGCTGACTGCAAACTTAGCTCATCACTGGCTTCCAGCTTGAAATTGTTGTCATTTCTTATTGTTCTATATTTTGGCAGAATCAGTCAGAAGACTGTCAACCTAGCAGAAAGATGTGACCAATTGCTTTAAAAATAAATGATACTAGGACTGAATCAAGAAAGAAGAAGGTTCATTAAAACTCTGTAGAAAAACCCTCATCAGTCTCTCCATATTGCTTTTGACAATGCCTGAGAGTTATATATTATGTTTATTTTTAGAGCCAACCAATCTCTTTTAACTTAGACTGCAGGATGAAGAAAGCAATAACATTTTCAGATAGCTCTTAAGTTTAGTGTGAATGAGCTGAATTATTTCTTTTAAAAACTGTTGTCCTGTTCTTTACTTTGGACAGATTTCATGAGAATTAACATAGAGAAAAAAATTGCTATGTGTTTTGGTCCTATAGATTCACTTGTTCTTAATTAATAATGTGTGTGAACCAATGTTGTAGTAAAGCCAAGATGACTCTGAGTTTTATTCATCTTTTTTAAAGTATCAGAAAGACCATTGCAATGTGATTTTTCTAGGAAAATTGATCAAGGCCACTGTTTTACTACTTAGATATTTCTAAAGAGTTGAAAATATCCAGCGAAGTTAAAAATGGAGAATATCAACTCTTGACTGCATGTCCTTTGGATTCACTTGAAAATGTATTACGGGAAAAAATTAAGCAGAGGGTTTCATTCAACAGTTTTCATTTTGTTTTTCAAAGTAAATTAGTGCTGAAAAAACAGAATCAGAGTATGATAATTGATTATGATCGCATGACCAGACACAAAGTAAAGGACATTTCAAAATATTGAGTTGTAATACATCAGAAAAGATCTAAAAGCTACTGAAATTATTGGAACTAAATACATACAGAGTCAGCATTCAAGTTCCAAGTTAGATTTCAGTGATGACACGTGCCTGCTTTTCTTTCAGTTGTCCACTTCTCGGCATAACTGCCACTATCTCCCTTCATCATTGTGATCTGCTCTCTGTTTATGGTATTTGGCTTTTATTCAAAGCAGCTGATGCTCTTTTGCCTGTAAGTGGCAGCTGTTCTAAAGCTGTTGACACAGGAAGAAAGTGAGTGTGTGGGGGAGCAGTATCCAGGTGGGTAGTGCTCAAAGACACTTGAAAACTAAATATTCAGATGAAGGAAATAGGAAAACTACGGGATGCCCAGTAAGGTATGAAATACCATTTGTGAAGTTCAAAGCATTTATCATAGGTTTAATCTGAACGTCAGCTTTTTTCCATGCATAGAATGTCCAGACTTCGAACAAAGAGGCGTTGTGTAAAGAAAACAATAAATTCAGTTCTTTATATGATAATCCACAAGTGAAAAGCCATGTATTGTGATTTGGGGAATTATTGCCAAATATCAATTATATGTTAAAATATTAATATCCACATCACCTGGTGGTTATTAATGAGGATAGAGAAATAAATGATCTTCCGGGATATATCACTATTTACCTAATAGTTTGTGAATTCCAGAGTCATGCTAAGGAAAAAAACTTACACTTTCTGGTAACTTCTGTAAGAAATCTAGGGCTGTAAGAGTTTAAAATGTATTTTTTTCTGTCTTGTTTTGATACCTTTCTTCTCAAAAATATATTCATTCCTTTAAGTAGCTAGAATAGCAGAACTACCTCATTTATAAAAATGAAGAATTGGTTTTGTTTAAAACCCAAGTGAGCATTTCCCTCTGGTGTAGTTGGGCACTTCCATCTTGTTCTTTTCCTGCAGTTCTCCTGACTGCCCACCTCCCTTTACCTGCCTTCTTGCCTTTTCTTTTTTCCCTTGCCATCTTTTCTTCTCCTTTTCTTCTTTTTTCTTTTCTTCTCTTTTCTTTTCTTTTCTTTTCTTTTCTTTTCTTTTCTCTGTCTTTTCTTTTCTTCAGGCCCTTTTCCACCCTTTGCATCTTTTCTCCTGTTTACTTTGTGTACATTCTTTACTTTCTTAGCTCTTTTTTCCTCTTCTTTCCTTATCTCTTCTTTTTATTTCCTTCTCTTCCATTTTCTTCTGTCTTTTCTTCCTTTTTTCCTCACCCTTTATTTGGGTCACATTGTTTTCTTATTTATTTAGTGGCCACCCTTGATTCCCCTTTCCTTTCTTTTCATTTTTCCTTATATGTGGAATCCATACATGAAGCACTGGAAATACAGAAAGGCTAAGATAGTTCCTGCCTTTAAGGGACTTTCTGTGAAATAGAGAAGAAAGCTATGAATAAGACTACCCAGTGCAAAACACGTCCTCTTTGATGAGCTGCTTGAGAGTAGAGCTTGAGTTTTACTCATTTCTACAACCATGTTGTCTATAGCATCCAATTGGTGCTGTGGACACTGTTCATGACTTCCCAGATCCCAGAGCCTGTGGCACCCCTCCCCTCTCCTTGGATGAGTGTTGCCAGCCTCATTCTCAGGAAGACCACCCTTGGCCAATTGCTAGTGGTTTTGGCCTCCAAATAATTGGGTGTCCCTGTTGCCTTAAGGGGATACTAGAGTCCAAGTTTAAATGTGAAATTATGTTTTTTGAACATTATAAATGACCACATCAATAATTTTAATTGTCAGCTTTTATGCATCAACTCTCACGAAATTGATTTAATCATAGGGATCTACTATTTGCTTTGGACTCTGGCTGTTGTCCTTCTTTGTACATGAGTATCAGATAGGAAGTTGTTTCTGTTGAAAGTAAGTGAGGGATATCTGGCTGAGACATCCAACTTTCTGTGGAGTCAGGCCTAAGATTCACTCCAGCTGACACCACATCCTTGCTTTGCTCCTTCACCTGCCCTGCCCTCCTCACTCCTTTTCTAGGGAATGTGGCTTCCCTTCTCCCCAGTTTCTGCTTCAGCATCAGGTTCTCCTTCTGGAGTACCCGTCTGATGGCATACCACGTCCATCCCATTAAGTATTGAATGAATGAATGGAATGTGATATAGAAGAAGGATTAGAGAAAACCTCACAGAGGTAGAGGTCTTTGACTTGGGTATGAGTTTTCCCATCACGTTTTTTTCCCTCTTCTCTCTCCTGTATTCAGAAACAGAGCCTGTAAGGCAATTTCAGGAGATCTACAATACATTTTTTTTCCTTTAAAAAATTAATATGCTGGGGCACCTGGGTGGCTCAGTTGGTTAAGCGTCTGCCTTCAGCTTAGATCATGATCTCGGGACCCTGGGATCGAACCTCATTTCAGGCTCCCTGCTCAGTGGGGAGTCTACTTTTCCCTTTCCCTCTGCCTCTTCCCTCTGCTTCTGCTTTCTCTCTCTCTCTCTCTCAAGTAAATAAATAAAATCTTTAAAAAATTAATATGCTTTAGGTTATAGAAAAATTGGGTGGAAAATACATTAAGTTCCCATATCTCCACCTCTTCCCCCTTCCTGTTTCTCCTGTTATTAGCATCTTGCATTTGTGCTGTACATTTGTTAGAATTAATGAGCCACTCTTGATACATTATTGTTAACTAAAGCCCATAATTTACAATAGGGCTGACTCTTTTGTTGTACATTCTGTGGGTTTTGTAAATGAATAATAACACGTACCTAGTAGTACAGTATTGTACAGAATAATTTCACTGCCCTCAAAATCTTGTGTACTCCACCTATTCATCCCTTTCACTCTCCACTCTAAACTTAGGCCACCACTGATCTTTTTGTTGTCTCCATGGTTTGCCTTTTTCGGAATGTCATATAGTTGGAATCATACAGTGTATATGCACCTTTTCAGATTGGCTTCTTTCACTTAACAATATGCATTTATGGTCCCTCCATGACTTTTTGTAACCGAGTATCTTTTTGTTGCTGAATAATACTCCATTGTATGGATCTACCACTGTTTTTTATCATTTCATTTACTGAAAGCATCTTGGTTGCTTCCAAGTTTTGGTAATTACGAATAAATCTGCTGTAAACATCTATGTACAGGTTTTTGTGTGGATGTAAATTTGCAGCTCATTTGGATAAATAACAAGGAGTGTGATTGCTGGATTGTACAGTAAGAGTATGTTTAGTTTTGTAGGAAGTTTCCAAACTCTCTTCCAATGTGTCTGCCATTTTGCATTCCCATGAGCAATGAATGAGAATTCCTGATGCTCCACCTCTTTGATGGCATTTTTGGTTGTTAGTGTTTTGGATTTCCACCATCTAATGGGTGTATAGTGGTATCTTGTTTCAATTTGCAGTTCTTTAATGACATATGATGTTGAACATCTTTTTAAATGAATTTGCCATCTGTAAATGTTTTTTGGTGAGGTGTCTGTTCAGAACATTTACCCATTTTTAAATTGAGTTGTTTTCTTATTTTTGAGTTTTAAAAGTTCTTTAAATATTTTGGAAACTAACCCTTTATTAGATGTGTTTTGCAAATACTTTCTTCTAGTCTGTGGCATGTCTTTTTATTTGTTTAAAAGTCTTTCTTAGACCAGAAATTTTTAGTTTTAATGACATCCAACTTACCAGTATTTCTGTCATGGATCATGCTTTTGGTATTTTATTTAAAAAAGTCATCACCAGCAAACCCAGAGTCTCCTAGTTTCTCTCTTATGTCATTTATAGGAGCTTTATCATTTTGGATTTTATATTTAGGTCTATAATCCATTTTGAATGAATGGTTAATGTTTGTGAAATGTATAAGGTGTGTTCTAGTTTTTTTTTTTTTTTTTTGCATGTGGATGTCCATTTATTTGAACACCATTTGTTGACAAGAGTTTGGATTGCCTTTGTCCCTTCGTACTTGTGTGAGTGTATGTGTGCGGTTTCTGTTCTGTACCATTGATGGATTTGTGTATTCTTTTTTTAGTACATGTTGTCGTGATTATTGTAGCATTATAATAGGTCTTAAAGTCTGTTAGTGTTCATCTCATTCATTATTGCCATTTTTTTTTCTTTTCAAGACATATTTATTGAGTGCCAAGCATATATTCTAGGGATACTGCAGTGATTAGAATAGATAACTCATGGCGTTTACTTTTTAGTGGGGACAGTGTGTATACATACACATATAGACCCTTGGTGTTAAATAATAAATGCATTCATGAAAATAAATAAGTAAAGG
Source organism: Ailuropoda melanoleuca (assembly GCF_002007445.2). Classification (NCBI taxonomy): domain Eukaryota; kingdom Metazoa; phylum Chordata; class Mammalia; order Carnivora; family Ursidae; genus Ailuropoda; species Ailuropoda melanoleuca. The sequence continues at coordinate 86,144,152 of NC_048222.1, read as the reverse complement.
CATATTGGATATTATAAAGCTCCTGATTGAATGTTAGTATATAATAACATATTGTGTACACATAGGCATATGTATTAGAAAGTGGAAAAACTAAGTATTTTGGTGGTAATCAGCAAAGGATACTTTACTAAATCCTACTTTCATAATGATCACTAATAATTATCTTTTTTCAATTCTAGTCTCCTCTTGATTTTTCAGTATTTTATTCAGAAAGAATGTTGAGACATTTCTGCGTGGGATACTACCTGGAAAACGTTTACTGTAGAATGAGTGATTAGAAGGGATTTTTAAAGAGCAAGATTGTGGAAGGCTGTTTACAAGAATGTAGGCATAAGAGCAGATGTTTGGGATGTTGTGGTGATGGACCTAACACAGAGAATTTGGCCTTGTATCCCAGGAAAGCCATAAGGAGTGGGCTGATAAGATTCAGCAATAGGCAGAGAATCATTTTAGTGATGTTAAGGTTTAATGTCGGGAAAGCTAGTGTTGGGCTAATCTACTGGTGAGTCCTGGAACATAAACATTAGCAAAATGAGAGAAAAATTAAATGATTAATGATGTCATTATAGGAATAAAGAGAAAATCTTCTTTTTTTGTAAGGTGTATTGACGTAGAATGGCAAATTCTGGTGAGATTTTTTTTTTTTTTTTGGAAATTGCTGATAAGGCAAGTCTGTTCATTTGGTAATCTAAAGTTGGAGTAAGTTACAAATGAGCTACTTTGTAGTTGTCACATTTAATTTGAGATGAAGGGGAAACTTCTAGTGTATATATTTTTGGAAGGGGATGTAGACATGGGAAACCCCATTTATACTGAATCATCAGAAATTAATGAAGTATGCCTATGCCTTATCTGGTTCAGAGCTCAGGATAATGTCTTAACCTGCTCAGTACAATCTGAAAAATATCAGTGCTTCCATCAATGACGTGAGCAGAGAAAACTGAGTAGTGCAATCATTTATGGCATTTCCATGATTCCTTTCAACTGCTAGATACTGGAATTTTTTGTTTGTTTATGTTTTGTTTTCAATGTTCAATTTAGGCATGAGAAAGTAATATGTACATTATTGTATATTTCTCTCAAATTCTGCATTGCAAAAACTTATGTAAATATATGAATTCGAGCAATTTTATGTCCATTTTAAAATTAGACAGTTTTCTTCACTGAAGTAACAAAGCATATCATTGTGTTATCAGTCGTTTGTTACTGTATAATGTGAAGTTTAGGAACCACTATTAAAGGAGACTTGAATACTCTTTCTATTGATAGTTGAACTTAGTAGAAAATTCCAAGAAATACTAGGGTCTCTCACAAAGACGAGAAAATCAGGGAACAGAATTTACTGGTACTTATTATATTCCAGGCACCAGGATCATTTTTTAAATCATTCTCATTACATAAATTATCTAACTAATTCTATGCAGCAATCCTATGAAGTATATGTTAATATCCACATTTTTCAAGTGAGGGGATTTGAGACCTATAGCATTAAAAAAAATATTGATGAAATACTCTCAGCAACTTAAAACCAGTTTTATGGGAGCACCTGGGTGGCTCAGTTAAGCATCTGACTTCGGCTCAGGTCATGATCTCAGGGTCTTAGGGTCAGGGCCCCATGTCCGGCCCTGCTTTGGCCAGCTGTGTTCGGCTCCACACTCAGCAGGGAGTTTGCTTGTCCCTCTCCCTCTCCCCCTGCTCCTGCTCTCTCTCTTTCAAATAAATAAATAAAAATCTTTAAAAAAACCCCACAATTCTCAAACACAAATGTATTTCCCATTTCAGTTTTTTAAAAGTCAGAAATATGCAACTCTCCTTAGGAGTGTAAAAGAAATTCTTGCAGTTTCCAAATATTGACTGAAACTGGTCTCATATTTTTATTACATGTATATAACTATAAAATCCATTGTAAACTCTTTATACTTATTTTATGCAACTATTAAATCAAAGGAATATATAAAGTTAATATTGAATAACATCAGTATTATTAAAATTAAGAAAAACATTTAATGTTAAGGATAAAACTAAATTTTGCACAAGTGACATCTTTACTTATAATGTGAAATATACTAGCTGTTAGCTTAATTTTTTTTTCATGTAAATACTAGTATGTCTGTCCCTTCATAATTCAGTTCTACTCAGGAGCCTTCAGTTTCATAGTCAATCCCAATATCTAATAGTCTTCAACACAGTTATATCTTTACATGCCTCACTCTTCCCATTCTCTAGGATTATGGGAGTACTAGTAGCTTGAACAGATGATGCCATAAATGCAAACACAGGAACTGATACTCTGGAGCACTACTTGATTATACAGTGGTTGTATAAGTAGTATATAATATGTTTGTCTTATTATTTGCATTTTAATCACAATGAAAACAAAACATTAAACATTTTTATAAAATGCTCATATACCCCCAATAATGCATGCTGGAGCGCTCAGATTTCCTAAGAACAATATTCACCCATGGCTAGAATGGACTGTTTTGAGCAGTGTTCAGTTTGGTCCCTTCTGGAAGGTATAGAAGCATGTGTTATGTATTCTTTAAGACTCCACTTGGTCTTGAAGACCCACTAGGAGGATTCTTGGGACTCAGAAAAAGCTGTTATACTCATGGTAACAGTTTATTACAACAAAAGGATACAGATTAAACTTGGCAAAGAAAAAAGGCTCATGGGGTGAAGTCTAGGAGAAACCAGATCCCAGCTTTCAGGTTTCCCCTCCCAGTGGAGTTACACAGGGACTCACTTGATTTTCCCAGTAATGGTGTGTGACAATACGTATGATGTGTCATCACTTACCCGAGTCAATGCATAAACAAGTCTTTGTGTCTAGGTTACGTTTAGGGTCAGTCACCTGAGCATCTAGTCACTGCATGAATGACTTCAGCTACTCAGACTGCAGCCCAACTCCCCTACTCCTTTCTCCCCATCCCCACCGACATATACTGACCAAAACAGGCATTCACCCACCATGAATCAAATTGTTAGGATAAAGTTATCTGCTCAGAACTATACAGCATGGCTTCAAACCACTCTTATTAGGCATAATATCCCAAGGTCTCAGAGATTATATCCAAAGAGGTACACAAGAGCCAGCCCTGAAGCCAGGCCTTTCTTTGGGATGTGAAGGATTTAAGCAACTCAGGCCTCTTGAGTTAACCCTTTCCTGCCCATTTGATAACACTTTTATTTGAGTCAATAATCTACATTAACAATTTTCACCAATTATTAGGCACATAGAATGTGTCAATCCCTATTCAAACATCACCATATTTTTTTCTCAACAAAAACAAATATTAGACCCATTTACTGATGAGGGAGAGGAGAATCAGAGCTAATTTAACTTTTCCATATCACATGGCTAATAAATATTATAGCTGGCATTTAAACAAATTCCTACCTGATTTTGTAGCTTTGCAATTTCTACTCTTCCATCCATTATATATTCTGGGTGAAAATTAGGCTTTAATAGTCTACAAGAGAAATACCTTATAAAAGAATAGGAACTATAGTCAAAGAATGCAATATATATTGCCACTATTTGGTTTAAGCACCCATGCCAGCTGGCTTTAATCATCATTCCTCTAGACTTACTCAGTTTGAAATAATCAATATACCAAATAGAAAATGACTACCAGGAAATGGCTCGACTTTAAAATTCCTTAGCCCCCTTACTGAAGCTGCTTCTTTACATGTTTAATATTTTTTAAAATACATGTTGGTGTTGGGAGGAAAAATTTTTCCTCTATCCTTTTAGATTCTTAGGCTGGCCCAATAATCATATTAACATAGGACAGATTAACAGGAGAAAACCAAATTTAATTATGTTCATGCAGAGGACCCCCAAAGATACTGAGACTAAGGACAAGTTGGGTAATTGAGGTTTATGTGCCATCCTAAGCTAAGGAATAGGATAGGGGCCTGGCGCTTCAAAGGGGAGGGTGATTCACAGGGCAATAAGAAGAGCAGATGTTTGGTAATTAGATGTTTGCCCTGACATACAAGAAGGTCATTCAGATAAAAGTTATCTCTGGTATTAGCTTTATTCTGAGCCAGGCCCCCTATCTAAATTCTTTCAGATAGTTAAGGGAGAGGTAAAAGTTCTTCTCGAGTCTCCTGGGTCTTTACAGCCTTCAGCTTACAATAATCCGAATGCCGAAGTGGCATATTTTGGAGTCATGTATCCTGTTTCCCTTCACTGGACATCGGGGATGACATATTGTAGCAAGTATTGATTATATTGTTTTCTTAATTGAATGTTGAATTTTATTCTGCCAATCAGGTAAATTTTGAGGAGGTACTGTTCTTCTTCCAAAACTTGACCTTATTCTTCATTAGGGTGGATCTATTTTGGTTTTGTTCTTTGCCTTTTATAATAAAGTGACCTTTTATTCAGGATATAGTCTTTTCTTGTAAACTGTGGTCTTCTCTGACATTTCCAGTGTGAGTGCCTGAGGTGTCCCAGTGAGGTATCTCCCATCTGAGCCAGAACTTCAGTCTTTCATTGGTGCACCCTCTGGTACTTTCCCCATTGAGCTTTCAGCTTGCAGCCATGATTCTCTGGGAGGTGTTACATGGTATTGCTCCTCACGTTTTCAGTTCATTTCTCATTTTGTGGAACCTCCATGAAGACTACCTAGGCAACCCTCCTCTCCAGTATCCTGCCCTACAAATATCACTCCTTTGTGCAGATGCAGACTCCGGTGTAAGCTTCTTCAGTTTTGCATTATTGAGCACAGATCAGCATCTCATTTTCTGGAGAATACCCCCAGATGGGAAGCCAGGATATAGGTAAGGTTCATATCCTCAGTTTTCTTCCCACGGTGTGGCATTGCTTCTTGTTCAGTGCTTACAAAATCATACCCGTGTAAGTTGTCCACTTCTGTAGTCATTTACTGTGGGAGGGCCAGTCTAGAAAAGCTTATTCTGCTAGTGCTGGAATTGGAAGTCAAATGAAACAGTTTAATTGACATTTGCAACCCTTTACAATTAAGTAGCAGTCTGCTTTCCTGATTATATTTACTGTATTCACACCAACCCAGCATGTCTTCCATTTCTCAAACACTTTTGAAACTCAGTACATTTAAGCATAGCCTTTTCTTTCCTTGGAATGCCTTTTCATTTCTCTTCTATCAGTGAAAACTTAGTTTTCAAGACCCAGGTAAAGTGCTATTTCCTGTGTGAAGCTGCTCTTGACCACTCTCACCAAACCTAAATCCTGTTATATCATCCATAGAACTTCATAAGTTTTATAAGAATTTACTTATAAAAATATGCCCTCCAAAATAATTACGACATCTTTAAGGGGGAAAATATCATTTACTTATGTTTAGTAAATGTTCAAAAGAATTGATAATATTTCTGATGGCATTTTTTGGCAGTATGCATTGTAAAATAAGGTATATTGTATGTCTGACACTATTATTTAACCACTAGCACTATTAATAATGACTACTAACTACTTAGGAGTGGTTTAGTATGGTCAATTTTCTTAGATGTTTGGTTTTAATTATTTCATGTGTTCTTTCCAATATCATTATGCGGTAGGTGGTGTATTCTCCATTGTAGATTTGAGAAACACTAAGTAAACACTAGGAAAGGAACTTGTTAATAATAACTCAGAAAGTAAGTGACAGAACCAGTATTTCAACTTAGATTTGTCCATTGCAATTCACTGATGCTATACTATGGTGATTTATTTAACAGTCAGAGGTCTACAGAGACAAATTAGAGTTTTATTTGAGAGGTAATTTTTGAAATGTCATATTCCATCATTAGCATATCCATATGTAGAATTATCTAAGAAGAGAATACAAATGAAGGAGATTTTTCTTTGGACTTAATTTTTCACTTTATAGGGAAAACATTACCATGCTATTGATTTTGGATGAGACTTGATGCTTAGAAAAACAAAATTTGAGTGTGAAATGAACATCTGATTAATTACTTATTAATAAAATACCTTCAAATCTGAATATCCCAAACACATTTTAATTTATTTAAATTCAGAATATCTAAAACATAATTTTTTAGAATTGGGGAAATATATTTCCAATTATCATATTTTAGAATGTAAGTAAGCTGAAATTAACATTTTACTTAAGAAGAAATGAGATTAATACACTAGACCAAGGATTTCTGAGTGCAGTAAATGACTTAATATATTGAAATCATGCCTTATTAAAAGAACAATAGCATTTGTAAAGAATGTCACATTCTATGTAACAATGAAATTTTAAATACCCTGATTTTGGTAAGTAATACTGAATTTTTTGTTCTTAAATATTTTGTTTAATTATTTCATCAGTGGTATGAATTGAGTCAATTAACCAAATATGGTAATTTAAAAGATCTTAAACAGGAGTGTCATTTGGTTCGATTAGCCGATAAATTATCTGAGTAACTAGGACCATTGTCACTGGGTTTTGAATTAAGATCTGTTGATTCTAAGTGAAGTGATATTGTCAAAAAACACATATTGTAAAGATCAGAAAAATATATTTTATAATAGAAATATGGAGTAAAGTGTCATCTGGAAGAATAGAAACTGTCTTTAAAAACTAATTAGAAAGAATTTTGTAACTAGGAAAGCTAGGCATCTGCTTCTCCAAAAACTTCCTACCATTGGGTTACAGATTGAGTTCAGGGAATACCTGAAGTTCAGTGAAGTACCAGTCATTTGAACATTGAATGAAATATCATCCCTGAAAGTATCGTAAGGCACTAGGATGAAAAGTGGTGATAAATATGGAGAATTTTTCTTTATTTAGTCTGACTGCAGAAGAACTAATCAATAAGCATAGCTTTTAGTGATCAATGTCAATTACCTTTTGAGAATTTATTGTAGACCTCTGTGTTCAACTTTAAGATACCTGTATGGTTTTCTATTATTTTATATAGAGACTAGATAAGTGGTATTTTTATAAATAAAAAGAGGATTTAGAATTTCTGAAAGAAGATAACTTCAGTTCATGTATTCTTGGTAATTGCCTCCCTTGTTTTCTTTAAAAGAACTGAGATAATCTGCTTCAGTTTTTGCCTTCAAAGTTTTTGATCTACTTTTTGATCTCCTCTCATTACATTCTTGGTAATGTGTTTCATCTTCTGTAATTCAGGAGCAAAGTAATATGTTACATTAGTTGTTATAAAGTTTCTGTAGACTTTAATAGATTATTAAATTTAACACTGAGCATGATATTCATCATTACTTTAAAGAAATTAATAAATTTACACATCTAAGTCCCCCAAAGTGAAAATTCCTAGTAGGACAAAGTGCATATATTAAATAATGATGCACCTGTGAAAATTAATATTCTATTTCTAGGGTAAAGCACCTAAGTGCCTTCCATGTGTTAAGTTTGGTTGGTTATTATTTGTGAAAATATAAAATTTTGTAAGTTTTCTTCATAATTATTACTCTTTAGATGTCTCTAAAGGAAATAATTATTTATTGAATAATTCCTATGTTTATATCACAAATGTAGGTTCTAAATGTCATCAAACTGTGAGAGAAGTCCCTCTAATCTGTATGCTCATGATTATTTTTGGGGAAAAGAAATTAAGGAAATGACGGATTATCCAGTATGTGATAAATATTTCGCCAAATAGGAGGTATAGTGATTATATTCTTCAGGAACAGACAAATTAAATATCAAGATATGCTAGCATAGTCATAATTTTGTTTCACATTACATATGTATTAAACAAGAAGGTAAGCTATAATGTAACAAAATAACACTGAGAGCTAAATATTACCACTAACTCTTTTAGTATGGCTAACACCATACAGAACCCCAAATTACATTAAATCTTTTTACTTAGGATTCATATATTGTAATATATTTGGTCTATATTAGTCCTAATAGGGCTAGGTTTCAGCTTTATCTTTAACATGATATTTAATCACATTTCTCACCCAATCCACCTCATAGTTTAAGTTACCTGCAGGACCCTGACGGCATTTGTGTTGCTTCCTCCTGTTCTATCAAAAACCAAGGGAAGATAGAGGAGATTCACAAATCTACCATCTGTACTTTGATGAGATACACTAAGTTTATCTAAACAAGATTCTATCTATTCAAAGAGAATTAAGTAAAATAAAATCCTTTAAAAATTAAGAAAATGGAAGCCAGTAACAACAACAACAACAACAACAACAACAAACACAGAATGGGAAACAATGCTTAAAAGGTAGATCTATACATTATTGTGAAAATGATTTAATCTTAGAAATATAAGTAAATGTTTCATGGCTACTGGCCTATCCTCCTGATAAATTTCAAGAACCCAGTTTCAGTGAATCAAGAAATGAATTGTGAAATGAACAAAAGGCAGACTACAAATAGGTGCTATCTGAAAGGTGAGCAGAAATAGATGAGATGAGAAGCAACGTGGAAAAAGTGGTAAGGAATTTGTGAGACAGGCTTAAGGGAATGTCCTAGATTGTGAAGAAGAATAATAGAAACTTTTAATTGATCAGGGAGAAAATTACAGATTTCAAGTTTACAAAATGCTGATTACATCCATCTATATAATTGGCTTTTCTAAAAAGAAAACCAGAACTACTGTAACAAGAACAATATTAAAGTAGGATGATGTTAACATTTTTGAAGGGTAAAAACAATCTTATATCCTTTGATTTTATCAGCTATCTGGACATTTAGATGTTTTAGAGAATGTATTGCATTTCAAGGAAAAATTGATTTTTTTATATGCACCAAAGCAGAAATGGAAAGATCCAATTTTCAAAACACAAATCTGGATTGTGTCTAACTTTGTCTCTTAAACATTAGATGCCAAAAGAAAATAAGAGCAATATGTCCATGTTTTTGAAAAGGCCAAAATTCATACACAGAATTAAATTAAATGTTAGTCTTAGAACTCTCTTGCTGAAATAAAACATTTCCATGATTATGTTCAAACCTAAATATAAAAAATAAACCTTCATGTAAGAAATGAACCACTAAATAATTTGATAATCTTAATACCAATTTATTATGAAGAGCCAACATAACTCTGATGTTAAATATAATAAAGGTTATCCTCTCACCAAACTAAAACCCTCAACAAAAGTAGTACTTTTTATAAAAAGATAATCAAGCATCATAAACTAAATATTAGTTAATAGAATACAACTCTGAATTCAAAAGAGTATCAGATAGTATTGTGGTGGTTTAGAATCATGTAATTGGATAATATACTTTATCATATGATCTATTTAATAGATCTTAAAGAGTAATTAATGAAATTCAGCATCAATTAACCAATATTTTTTTCCTTAATTTGGAATAGAAGGCTACTTTTTAGGGATGACACCTTTTATAATCCAAGAGTCAATATTATTCCAAAATACAATCAGATCATTGGAGTGAGAAGAAAGGATATTTAAAAGCTAGTCATAACCACTCTTATTTAACATTTGTTTGGCAGGGATAATACAATTTGAAAGACAAAATCAGGACATACAGATACCTCAGAAGAAACTTTCTCTCTTTCAGATGGTCATGACTGCTATATAGAAAAGCCAGAGATATTCAACTAAAATTATTTTTAATAATATTACATTTGTAGTTGTTTGCAAAAAGACATACTAATATCATCATTCCTTTATAAACCAATAATTACTAGTTATAACATTTAAGAAAATACTCTATCCATCTTAGTAAAATGCTTTTGTAACATATAAGATATAACCACCATAGAAAAATGTAAAGGACCTATATGATCAAAACTATAAAACTGTAGAGAGAATTCAAAGAAACTATAGATGAAATGAAAGCATACCATTTACAGATACAATATTTTCCTGTATGAGAAGATGCCATAAATGTCAAATGTTGATTCTATCAGTCTAAATTCATACCTAATAATTAAATGTTTCCAATCCAGTTGACAAAGGGCCCTCAAGTTCATCCTCTATAATAAATATATTTTAAAATGCCAGAATAATCTGCAAAATAAAAAACAGAAGTCATTCTTAACCTAGGAGACAGAACCACTATTCTTTCAAACACCAGTCAGAAACCCGGAAGTGTTCAGAGATTCTGTACTCCCTCACTTCCCACATCCTTCTTCACACACATTTTCCTTTCTGCTTTCAAAACAACTTAACATTTCTACTGTTTCCATTTCCACTGCCCCAACTGTAAATCAGACCACTGTTATCTTTCTCTTGCATCTATGCACAGCTTGATATTAATGTTCTGCGCTAATCTTTTTCCCACATAGTAGCCATTATGATGTTTAAAAAAAAGAAAACTAATAACAGATCACATCATGTCACTTAAAATTGTATATGGATCCAACATAAATCTTTGGACATAATCTACAGTCTTTACTATGACTTAACAGAAAATTAGCACTTAATATATATTAATGGAATTAACAAATTCCTGTGGTATGATCTTGGCTCTGCTTTCCTTTCAAACATTTCTTGCTGTGACTCTCAGAATTTTATCTTATTCATAGTGAAATTCTTTCATTTCCTCAGTCTATTATTGAGGGTTTTCACTTTCTAACCCTGTACCTTTTTAATCTCCTTGTTTAATTTTTGGCTTTAATCTCAGAAATTTCTCATTTCAAAGTGTTTATTCTTGTTTCCACAAATTTGAGTTAAATGCCCTTCCATGTGTTCTCAGTACTTTCCAGATCACAGCACATTGTGCATGGTAATTCACTTGCTACTTCGTCTGCTAAGCATATGAAAATTCCAATTGGCTATGGAAGATATGGAAGAAAAATAACGTATTTTTATCATGAAACAATATGTTCTTAGTGCTTGGGAGTGGCAGAAAAAGCTCTGTCAATCTGGGGGTCCTGGGCTTGTGTCTAAAACCTGGTAGTTTTATTAACCAAAGGAGTATGGTAAATCTCTAGGAACTTGACTCCCAAAAATGGAGATCAAGGAATTGCCTGATAAAGAATTCAAAATAATTATTCTAAAGTTGTTCAGAGATCTACAAGAGAACATACATAAACAATTTAATGATATCAGAAGAACAATGCAAGAACAAAATGAGAAGTCCCCAAGAGATGAGAAAAGAAACAAAAAAAACCCAAAAATTTTGGTGCTGAGGAATTCAATGACTGAACTGAAATATGAGAGCGCTTCGATCAGACTTAACCAAACAGAAGTGTCAATAAGCTTTAACATAAATCAGTTAAAATTATCCAATCAAAGGAACAAAAAGAAAAAAAAAAATGAAAAGGAATGAAGAAAATCTATGGAACTTATGGTATGTCATTTTGAGAAACAGTGTTGAAGTCCCAGAAGTAGAAGTTTATTTAAAGAAATAATGACTGAGAACTTATCAAATCTGGGGAGAGATTCTGACATCCAAGTTTATGAAACTAATAGGCAACCCCCAAATTTTATCCCAAACGTCTACTCTAAGATACATAATAAGACTGTCTGAAATCAAAGACAAATACTGTCTAAAATCAAAGACAAAAAGAATTTTAAAAGCAGTGAAAACAAAAAAATAATGATAGTAATAATAAAATATTATTAAATTAATTAATTAATTAATTCTCCTATAGGGAATCCTCCCATAAGGCTATCAACGGATTTCTCAGCAAAGAGCTCATGGGCCAGGAGAAAGCAGGATTGTTTAATCAACGTGCTGAAAGAGGGTCACCTGGGTGACTCAGTCAGTTAAGCCTGTGCCTTCTGCTCAGGTCTTGATCCCAGGGTCCTGGGATTGAGCCTCACATCATTGGGCTCCCTGCTCTGCAGGGAACCTGTTTCTCCCTCACCGTCTGCCTGCTGTTCTGCTCCCCTGCTTGTGCTTTCTCTTCCTCTCTGTATCAAATAAATAAATAAAATCTTAAAAAAAAACAAAACAAAGCACCAAAGCGCTGAAAGAAAGAAGCTATGAGCCAACAATAACTTTGCCCTGCAAAGTTGTTCTTTAGAAAAAAAAGGTGAGGGGTGCTGGGTGGCTCAGTTGGTTAAGCATCTGACTCTTGTTTTTGGCTCAGATCATGATCTCAGGGTTCTGAGATCAAGCCCCTCACTGGGCTCTGTGCTCAGTGTGGAGTCTGTTTGGGATTCTTTCCTTTTTCCTCTCCCTCCTCCTCTGCCCCTCTACCTGCCCACACTCTCCAAATTTAAAAAAAAAAATGAAATGAAGGTGAAATATTTTCCCAAACAAAGGCTGAAGGAGTTCATTGCCTCTAGTTCTTTGTTACAAGAAGTGCTGAAAAGAGCTCTTGAAATGGAAATGAAAGATGCTGATTGATAACATGAAAATATATAACATAACTGTAGGTAAGTATATAATTAGATTCAGAATCCTCTAATACTCTAATATGGTGATGCTTTAACCACTCAACTGTAGTATAAAGGTTAAATATAGAACTATTAAAAATAGCTACAATAATTTGTGAGTGGATACACAGTATAGAAGATATAAATTGTGACAACAAAAACATAAAGGAATGGGGAGTAAAATGGAGAGTTTTTATATACAGTCAAAGTGAAGTTATCAGAATAAAATAGACTGTTACAAACTGTGAGATGTTTTATGTAAGCCTTATGGTAGCCATGTAGCAAAAACTTAAGTAAATTCACAAAGATAAAAAGGCAACCAAAGCATACCACCATAGAAAGGCATCAGTTCACAAAGGAAAGCAGCAAGAGAGGACGAAAGGTACATGGGAACTACAAAATGGCCAGAAAGAAATTAAAAATGGCATCGGTAAGCCCTTACCTATTCTTAATTACTCTAAATGTAAATGGCTTGAATTCCCCAATCAAAAGACATAGAGTGAGTGGATGGATAAAGAAAACAAGACAACTCTAGCCGCCTAGAAGAGACTCGCTTTAGCTTTATGTACACAGATAGGCTCATAGTGAAGAGATAGAAAGAGATATTTCTTGCAAGTAAAAAAAAAAAAAATGAGAGCAGAGGTAACTCTGCTTATATCAGACAAAATGGATTTTAAGTAAAAAAAGGGAACTAGAGATAATGAAGGCCATTATATAATGATAAAGGGGTTAATAATAAAAAGATTAACAATCATAAATATATATGCACTCAACATTGAAGTGCCTAAACATATTAAGCAAATTCTAACAGATCAGAAGAGAGTGATAAACAATACAATAATAATAGAGAACTTCAATATCCCACTTTCAACAGTGAATAAATCATCCAGACAGAAAATCAGCAGTACCATGGACTCGAATCATACTTTAGACCAAGTAGACCTAACCAATATTTACAGAACATTTCATCCAGCAGCAGGAGAATACAATTCTTCTCAAGTGCATGCAGAACATCTGTTAGAAGAGGTCATATGATAAGTTACAAAACAGGTCTTAGCAAATTTAAGAAGACTGAAATCCTACCAGATATATTTTGTAACCATAATGGTATGCAACTAGAAATCAATAACAGCAGGGAAGCTGGAAATTTTACAGTTATGTGGGAAATTAACATACTACTGAACAACGAGTGGGTCACAGAAGAAATCAAAAAGGAAACAAAAAATATTTTGAAACAAACAAAAATGGAAACATGAAATACCACAATCTGTAGGATACTGCAAAGCAGCTCTAATAGGGAAGATTATATTGATAAATGCTTACATAAAGAAAATAGAAAGATCTCAAATAGATAACCCAACTTTATATGTCAAGGAGTTAGAAAAAGAAGAACAAACTCAGCCAAACATTAGCCAGAGAAGAAATAAATGAGAGACCAGAAAAATAGAAAAAATCAAGGAAACTACAAACTGGTTTTTGAAAAGTAACAAAAATTGGCAAACCTTTAACTATACTAAGAAAACAAGAAGATTCAAAAATAAAGTCAGAAATGAAAGAGGAGTGATTGAAACTGATACCACAGAAATTGAAAGGATCATAAGAGACTACTATGAACATGTATATTCCAAGAGATTAGATAACCTAGAAAAGGATAAATTACTAGAAACATGTAATTCAAGAATGAATCATGATGGAATAGAAATTTTGAACAGACCAATAACAAGTAAGGGGATTGAATAAATAATCAAAAACCTCCCAGTAAAGACATGCCCAGGATTAAATGATTTTGCTAGTGGATTCTACCAAACATTTAAACAAGAATTAAAATAAATCTTTCTGAAAGTTCCAAAAAATTGGAAGAAGAAGGAACACTTCAAAACTCAGTTTATAAGATCAGTATTATCAATACTAAAGCCAGATAAGGAAGAACACTACACGGAAAGAAAGCTACAGACCAATATCTCTGATGAACATAGATGCGAAAATTCTCAACAAGATGTTAGCAACCAAATTCAACAGCATAATGAAAAGATGGATACACCATGATCAACTGGAATTTATCCTTGGGAAATAAGGATGGTTCAACATATACAAATCAATAAATGGATACACTATATTAATATAATGAAAGATAAAATTACAAATAATTATCTCAATGGATGCAGAAGTAGCATATGACAAAAATATATGACATTCCCTCATGATAAAAATGCTCAACAAATTTGGTATAAGAGAAACATACCTTAATATAATGATCATATGTGAGAAGCCCATAGCCAACATAATATTGCAAGCTTTGAAAGCTTTTCCTCTAAGATCAGGAACAAGACAAGGGTACTTACTGCCCTACCATTCCTATTCAGCATACTTGTGGAAATCCTTGCCAAAGCAGTCAGGCAAGAAAAAGAAATAAAAGGCATCCAGTTCAGAAAAGAAGAAATAAAATTTTCTCTGTTCATAGATGAAATGATGTTTTGGAGAAAAAAATCCCAAAGACTACCAAAGAACTGTTAGAACTGATCAACAGATGTAGTAGTTGCAGATATAACATCAATGTATAAATGAGTTGCATTTCCATAAGTTCACAATGAAATATGTGAAAAAGACATAAAGAAAACAATCCATGTCAGAGTGGCATAAAAAATAATAAAATACTTAGGAATGTGTTTAAGTGAGGAAGTGAAAAATCTGTACAATGAAAACTACAAGACTTTGATGAAATACATTGGAGAAGAAACAAACAAATGTTCATGGATTAGTAGAATTAATATTGTTAAAATGTACACGCTACTCAGAGCAATCTGTAGATTCAGTTAAATCTTTATCAAAATTCTGATGGCATTTTTCACAGAAATATGGGAAAATCCTACAATTTTTATGGAACCACAAAAGATTCAGAATAGCTTAAGTACTCTTGAGAAAGAGCAAAACTGGAAGCATCCAACTTTCTGATTTCAATCTATGTTACAAAGCGATAGTAATAAAAACAGCAAGGTAGTGGCATAAAAATAGATATATAGACCAATGGAACAGAACTGAAAGCCCAGAAAGAAATCCTCACATACATGGTCAACTAGTATTTGACAAAGGAGTCAAGAACACTTAACAGGGAAAGGATAGTCTCTTCAATAAATGATGTTGGGAAGACTGGATTATCACATGCAGAAGAAAAAAATCAGACCCTTATTTTACACCACTCACAAAAATGACTTTGAAATGGATTGAAAATTTAAATGTAAGACCTGAAGCCATAAAACTCCTAGAAGAAAACGGGAAAAAAAATCTCCTTGACTTGGGTCTTGTCAATGACTTTTTTTGTTTTTTAAATATGACCTCTAAATCGCAAGCAACAAAATAAAAAATAAACAAGTCAGACCATATCAAATTAAAAAGTTTCTGAGAAGGAAAAGAAACAAGAAATGAAAAGACAGCTTACATAATGGGAGAAAATATTTGCAAACTATTTATCTGATAAAGCATTACTATCTGAAGTATATTATTTATACAACCCAATAGCAAAAAAGGAAACAATTAAAAAATAGGCAGAGGAACTCAATAGACATTTCAAAGAAGACATCCAGGTGCTCAACATCACTAATGACCAGGGAATGCAAGTCAAAGCCACAATAAGATATCACCACATACCTGTTAGAATGGCTATCATTAAAAAGATAAGAGGTAACAAGTGTCAGCAAAGTTGTGGAAAAAAAGGGAACCCTTGTGCTCTGTTGGTGAGAATGTAAATTGGAAATTAAGGTCTCAAAGAGTTATCTGCACTCCATGTTTATATAGCATTATTCACCATAACAAAGATATGGAAATAACCTAAGTGTCGATCAGTGTATGAATGGAGAAAGGTATGGTATAAAAATATATACACATGAAATGGAATATTACTCAACCACAAGAAAGAAGAAAATTCTGCCATTTATGACAATGTCGATGGATCTTGAGGGCATTCTGCTAAGTGAGATAAGTCAAACAGAAAGTCAAATACAGTTGACCCTTGAACAGTGTGAGGGTTCGGGGTGCTGACCCCCCATATATCTATGTATAACTTTTGACTCCCCCAAAACTTAACTACTTACAGTCTACTGTTGACCAGAAACCTTACTGATAACATAAACCATCTATTAACATATATTTTGTAGAATAAAGTAAATAAGAGAAAAGAAAATGTTATTAAGAAAATCATAAGGATGTACATGTACATGTATAGTACTGTCCTATAGAACCTGCTTGTAAGTGGACCCACACACTTCAAACCCATGCTGTTCAAAAGTCAACTCTATAACACATATGTGGAATCTAAAAATCTGGACTCCTGTAAAAAGAGATTAGAATGGTGGTTACTAAGGACTGAAAGATGGGGGAATTGGAGAGACATTGGTCAAAGGGTAAAAACTTACAGTTATAAGATGAATAATGTCTAGGAATCTAATGTATAGCATGGTGATTATAGTTAAAAATAATATATTGTATTCTTGGAAGTTGCTAAGAGAGTAAACCTTAAATGTTCTCACTGCAAAAAAGAAGTTATAATTATGGCACATGATGGGGGTGTTAGCTCATGTGACAGTAATGATCCTTTTGTAATACGTGTGCATTAAATCAACAGTTGTGCACCTTAAACTTACACAATGTTATATATCATTATATCTCAATAAAGATGGAAAAAAATCAATGAATTTGAACATACCCATTAACTTAAGTAAGTTTAAAGTATAATTATCTTAAATAAGCTTTAAGTGTTATTATTTTAAAATTGTCATTTCCTTTTCATTTTGAACCTTTTCTGGCTTTACATGTTTGTAATTGAAGAGTTTCCACCAATTCTTAAAAGTTTAAAAAGTAAGCAAATAAAATCTGGGAGTTTTACATAGTGACCAGGACTGTAGAGGAATGAGGAAGGAAGGAAGGAAGTGTTCAGAGTAGTTTCCCATCTACTCTGCTAGGATGCTTTTGTTCCTTCCCTCTGTTCAGTTTTTGTTAAATGAATCCTCTGCATTCTCTCTTATAAATTT
Organism: Ailuropoda melanoleuca; assembly: GCF_002007445.2. Classification (NCBI taxonomy): domain Eukaryota; kingdom Metazoa; phylum Chordata; class Mammalia; order Carnivora; family Ursidae; genus Ailuropoda; species Ailuropoda melanoleuca. The sequence continues at coordinate 86,126,860 of NC_048222.1, read as the reverse complement.
TCTTTATGTTCATCTATTCATTGCCCTATGACTGTGGCTCACTTCTGCACAGAAGAGATACTCTCTTATCTTCCCATCCCAAACAACCTGGGGATGAGGGCGAAGTCCTTTTTCTTCCCTGTCCCTAATCATTTTCTCTGAAACAGGTGCCCTGGGGTGAAAGATAAATATAAGCTTGTTCTTGAATAACCAACATCAAACTCACCTTCTTCCTCTCATCAGAACATTATATTTCATTTGAGAATTAAGCAGCTTTGCTACTATTCATCAAATATTTTGCATGCCTTAAGTCATCTTGGTACACAGGATTCTTTAAATCAATCGTAGTCTTCAATAACTCAAAATTCTGTTCTCAACAGCTCCAGATGGATAGCATTCCGCTTCTTCCAACTTAGCAATTTTTTTGTAAATAAGAAAGTATTACAAGGTGCTGGGAAAATTATCTCAGTTGGTATATCTGAAATATTTCTCCACTTAATTTCTTTTTCTTCTAGACTGTAATCTGTAGGGCCAGGGGTATGTTTTTGTAATTCTAAATGGGATATTCAGTGCTTGCCTCACTATGTACCTCTATTAGTTAATCAGTGTGTGGAAAGAAAAAAGTAAGAAGGAAGGAAGAAAAGAAGGTAGGAAGTAAGGAAAGAAAGAAAGGGAAGGAGGGAGGGAGGACAGACTGACTTAATTCAACTAGAAAGTAAAAAACAAAAACCTTCTCAGAGTAAGATTGAGTAATTAAACAGAATGAATAACCAGTTCTTAAATATGAAAATTAAGCTTATTTCTTAAGAATATCCCTTGGATCAATTGTACTTCTGTTCTTGCTTTTCTGTCTGCCTTTCTCCTTAGTTGGCACTTTCTTGCTTATTTTTATAGCATTAGCTTGAATATTACCATCTTCGCTGATTTTTCTCCTTTTATTCTGGACATTTTATTCACACATCATATATTTACTAGATCCTAATTTTTTTTACTGCATTACAAGTTTACATATTTGCATGCTTTGTCTCACTAATTGTCTTTGAGTTCATTGACATAAACCTCATTCGTATTTCCACCCCAGCTCCTTGTATTAGCTGGCAGGGGAAACTATTCAATAAATATTTGTTGAATAAAGCAATATTTTTATTTATTATTATTTTAATATGGTATGACATGTACTGAGAGTTGTCAAACGATATCTTTTCTCTCCTTCTTCGCTGGCATATGACCCTTATGTACTTAGCTACATAGCCACCTGAAAAAAGAGATTATATTTTTCAGTCCCTTTTACAATGAACGGGGTCATATGGCTAACTTCAGGTCAACGGTATATGCCAGGAAGCTTCATGAATTATTCCCATTTAGTATCCTTAGGATGATACTATATCCTTCTTACATTTCTTCTTCCTGTTGGCTGGAATGTAGATATAATGGCCAGGACACAAAGAGCCCTCTTTCAAATATTGATTGTGGTGGATCAAATGCACCCATGTCCCTGATGATAGACTGCATTTATTTACACAGAGAAAACTAAGCTTCTGTCTAGTTTAAGCTACTATTATTTGCATATATATATAAATATATATATTATCGATAATATATTATGTTAATATATATTATCTATAAGGCGTGTAATACATATTAGGGTTTTTCACTACTCACAGTTAAAACTATATCTTAACCATTGGTATAAATATCAAAAATAATTTCTATAAGTGTATTTTTCTTGGCTGTTGTTACGAGTTGCATTGTAGCTCCCAAGACTTCATATTTGGAAGTCCTAACGTCCACTACCTCAGAATGTGAACTTATTTGGTAATATAGTGTCATTACAAATGTAATTAGTTAAGAAGTCTTACTGGAACAGAGTGGGTCCTTAATCCAATATGACTGGTATCCTTATAAAAAGGAGACATTTGGACACAGACACACACCCAGGGAGAACACCATGTGAAGACTGGAGTGAGGCTGTCACAAACCAGTGAGCTCTCAGAAACTAGAAAAGAAGACTGGAACAGATCCCTCCCTTGTGCCATCAAAAAAAGCATGGCATTTCCAACACCTTGATTTCAGACTTCAAGTTTCAGAACTGTGAGACAATATAAACTGTTGTTTAAACTCCTAAATTTGTGATACTTTATTTTAGCAACCCTACCAAACTAATGTAACCATTTCTTCCCCAGTAATTTAACATGAACAACATGAAGGGTTGTTACATAATTTAAAATAAAACCAATTTATTCTAGCATTATTATATAAATGTGTAATCATAAAATAGTGAACAATTGCATTAAAAATACACCAAGGTAAATTGCAGGAACAAGGTTATGGATAAGTTAAATTTGTAACCAATCCTCAGTGTTCCTTTCTTCCCTGAAGAAGGCTTACATTCCCTTCGTCCTTCATTACTGCCTAAACATGGCCGTAGTCATTTTGCCTGAATCCTTGTATGGAATTACTAAATAATGTTAGGTTAGATAAAAATGTAAGAAAGCAGTAGCCCTGTGCAGTCTACCAACAGAATAATGACATATAAATAAAGTTGTATTTAGATCCAAAAAAAAAAAAAAGAATACTGCTGGGATTCTGGAACTCTAGTTCAGATTGATAAAATATCATATTCTAATGATTATTAGTTTTGTCACATACTGTAATAAATCTCATTGTCTCTAAAATGTAATAACAACATAATCAGCTTGAGCCTCCTGGAGAGACCAGTGATACCCGTTGTCTTACTGATCTGAAAATGTAGTGGAGAAAAATAAGTGCAGTCATGAAAACTAAGTGTGTTATAAATAATCTGATGTTCCATCCTTCACAGTGATTTCTTTAAACTCCAAATGTGAACTTTGAAATTACTGTGCTAGCAAAATAGATTTAATTTCAAGCCAGATGTCATCTTAAGTATGTTTACAGATATTTCTGTTGTAAAAAATTTAAATGTATTTAAGTAAATATATTGAAAAAAATCTTTGTTTTTATGCCCAGGGAAAATCCAATATGTTACTTTATACTGTATAGCAGAAATATTTGCATTTCTTTCCAAATGAGACAATTTATGCTACACCTGAAAAAACTTTTCTTTGGATCATGCTTAAGGCCATAGCTAAACTCTGGTCTAAGATAGGTAGCTATATTTACATTTAAATGTATTGTCTTACAGTAGTGATAAAGCTATAAAGTTGATTTTGTATACCATATATATGAATATGTGAATATATATATCATATATGTATATCATATACATGTATATGTATGTATATATATCCATGTTTTATACACACACACACACACTATCCAAAGTAATGGCAGTTTTTATGAAATTCCTTTGCAAAGCATTCTTAAGGAAAACATTTGAGCTTAGTGTCCTAAATTCAATGAATCTCTGATTTAATAAAGTAAGGCACTTCACTTTTTAATCCTTTTCTTTCCTGTATAGTATCCTAAGGCTGCCATAACAAAATACCATAAACTGATTTAAAAAAAAAAAAACAGAAATTTATTGTCTCATAGTTCTGGAGGCTAGATCAAGGTGATGACAGGGCCATTTTCCCTCTGAAAGCACTAAAGAAGGATCTATTCCACAAAACAAATGAATCAACAAACAAACAAAAAACAGAAACAGACCCATAAATGCAAGGAACAGTCTAATGGTTGCCAGAGAGGAAGATGGGCAAAATGTGTAAAGGGGAATGGGAGATACAGGCTTCCAGTTATGGAATGAATAAGTCACAGGAATAAAAAATACAGCACAAGGAACAGAGCAGGTAATTTTGTAATAGTGTTGTAGAGTGACAGATGGTAGCTATACTTGTGGTGAGCGTAGCATGACATATAGAGTTGTCACTATGCTGTACACCTGAAACTAATGCAACATTGTTTGTCAAATATTGTTATAAATAATAATAATAATAATTTAAAAAGGAATGGTCTTTTCTAGCCCTCCCTTCTAGCTTCTGATAGTTTCTTGTCTTCACCTATTTAATGAGTCAGTCTGTATCCACATTTCCCCCTTTTTATAAGGACTCTGGACATTGAATTAGGATCTACTCTCGTGACTTCATTTGAACTTTATTACCTCTATAAAGACCCTATTTCCAAATTGGCTCACATTCTGAGGTACTGGGGTTAGGACTACAACAAGAAGTAGAGACATATGTTAGGGTCTTCTAAAGAAACAGAAACAATAGGAAAGATAATAATAATAATAATAGTAAAAAAATAGATTGGGAAGGAAAGGAAGGGGAGGAAGGGAAGGAAGAGGAGGAAGGAAAGGAAGGAAGGAAAAGAAAGAAAGAAAAGAAAAGAAAAAAGAGAAAAAAGAAAAAAAAAAGAAAAGAAAGGAAAGAAAAAGAAAGAAAGGAGAAAAGCTATCTGACTTGTGATGAGGGATTGGCTCATATGATTATGTAAGCTAGGAAGTCCCATAATCTGCTGTCTACAGGCTGGAACCCTAGGAGAGCCAATGGTGTGAGTTCCCTCTGAGGTCAGAGTGATAACCCCAACTCAATCAGGCAGAAATACTGAATTCTCCCTTCTTCTACCTTTATGTTCTTTTCAGGTCCTCAACAAATTGGATTATGCTCACTCATGCTGGGGAGGGAAAACCGCTCTACTCAGTTGACACATTCAAGTGCTAATCTCATCTGAAAGCACAATCACAGACATACCCAGAAATAATGTTTAACCAAATATCTGGTTACCTTGTGGCCCAGTCAAGACACACAAAATTAACCATCATATATGGATAAAATTGTGTTTCCAGATTTTAATCCAGCATGATTTACTTTAAATGGAAAAAAAAATGGAGCAAAAACAGGAGAACGTAGTTCTGTATAACCATCAGTCAGAATCCTGCATAGTTTAGGAGTCCAGGATATGATAAGATGATCTCCTGTTGCCCCATCAACACAATCCTGAAAAGCCATATTTCTTTTTGTACTCATTTTTAGTGCCTATAAAAACTATACAGTAGAGATTAGTAAAAACCCTCCTCCTTTTATAATTAATCATTTTCCCAATTTTCCACAGAAATTTTCCATAGAAGATTAAAAGAGGGGTCCAACCCATGTATAAATTACATTGCATCCAATGGTTTACTGATTCTGTAAATTAATAAGTATGTTAATATTTGAGATTATACTTTATCTTTACCAGTATCAGTTAGTAAAGGATATGTGTGTATATGTGTAACTTATATATATATTTATTTTATTATACTGTATTTTATACTACATGCACACAAATACTACACACACACACACACCCAACACCCTCCTCTTGGTAACTCATGAGGTGTGGGGTTGAAGTAGGGATATGACATTATGACTAGTTATTGAAAAGTCAAGAGTCTTCCAATTGGAGATGGGATTAACAAATGATAAGGAAGACAGGTTTTCAGCCAGGTTTAGTAAAAACCTGAATCAGATATTAAATGCCAGAACTCTTTACTTCACTTTCATGACTGTACTTTTTCTTTCTGTCAGTCCATTTGCTTCATTTTTTTGCACTGATGACTGGTTTTTTTCATAGGACAGGAGCATGGTTACCAACAGCTTCTGCTCCTAACCTTCCACAGTTTTTATCAAAAACAAATGAAGTTCTGACTCTCATTTTTTTGTTTAAAAAAATTCTTAGGGAAAACTGATGCTACGGAAAATGTTTCATTGGCCAGGACTGGGTTAGGAACTTACTCTGGGTCTGTTCTCTCTGCTGGGAAGTAGGGTTATGTAAAGTCATGGTGGGAAAAAAAAAAAAAACCACAGATTAAAAAAAATTATGGTGACTCTTGATATAACCATGTGGAGTTCGTAGAACAATTTGCAATAGAAGTCATTGTGTTCTTCTCCATAGGAAGCAAAGGAACTAAGAACAAAAATAATAGGTGACTCCCACAAAAAAAACACAAAAACTGAAAGTTAAAAATCCCTCATTACGAGGATGCCTGGGTGGCTCAGCCTTTAAGCGTCTGCCTTCAGCTCAGGTCATGATCCTGGGGTCCTGGGATCTGGCCCACATTGTGCTCCCTGCTCAGCAGGGAGCCTGCTTCTCCCTCTCCCATTCCCCCTTCTTGTGCTCTTTCTCTCTCTCTGTGTGTGTCAAATAAATAAATAGAATCTTTAAAAAATCCCTCATTACCTAAAAGGGCTTGTATTAAGATCTCAGAAAATAAAACACTAAATATCACAGCCCCTAACCTCAAACAACATAGAGCCTTTTGTGAGACTGGCGTAAGGGAGAAAAGCAGGCATAGTTATCAAACATTGGTAGTGCTCCAAGGACATTTATTTTTGGTTCCTTAAAATGGCCCTGTAGAAAGGTTTTTGTTTTTGGAGGTTTTTTTAAAGATATCTTATAGTTAAAGAAACTAATGCCCAGAAAGGTTAAATAACTATCTAGTGTCATATAGCCACCAAATGCGGACCTAGATTTTAATTCACGCTTGCAACTAATGTAATTCAAAGACTCAATATGTAAGATACCAGAGGAGTTACAGATAAAATATCAGGTCAATTTAAAAAGAAAGGAGAATCATACTGATTATAGGATAATAAGAAAGGTTTTATGAAGAAGGTAGTCTTTAATATGAGCCTTCAGGAATGGGCACCAGTTTTTTGTTTCTTTGTTTATTTGTTTTATGAAGAGGATTAAATTATGGACAAAAACTCAGAGGTCATAAACCATGGTGCATATTTAGGCAATAATGAGTTCTCCAAAAGAGCATGGTTATTGACATACATCAAAAGTAGAAATTTAGTTTAAAGTTATGTTTCAGTATTTTTAATAAGAAAAGAAAAACATAATCCTAATTTTATTATTGAAAGATAGAGATAGATGATACATAAATGGGAAAAGTTCGTTCCAGAATTCATTTTTGATTTGCTGATTAATAATGGGCTTCTTGTTAGTCGTTTTAAAAGTAGACATGGCACTGAGGTTTGTTGATGAATCCTTTGCTGTGGAACAGATTTTGATATTTTCATTAGCCCAGTCAGTTTGATGTTGTAGAAAAATGTCTCCAAATCAATTTTGTATAAATTCTTAGTGAACGGTAAGATAACATGGGTTATTTCTGGAGGCAAAATAAAATATAGAATTAACATAAACCTATTAAGATAATCTAAACAAATGCTGTAATTGAAATAAAAGGTACATCTACATTAGTCTGAATTAATTTGATAATTACTTTAATGATTCATTTGGCATTATCACAGACTTCTTTATATTGGTAGAATGTTTAGTTTTAATAGTTGAAGTAATGTGTCAACAAATAAAGTTAGTAAAATACAGAAACAGGCAATCAAATCCCAAGAAAGTCATGTGGCCCATGGAAGCCTAACTTGAAACCATGGGCAAACCGATTCATTACAGAAAAGATAATCAGCCTCACGGAGTCTGCTCAGGTAGGAATTTTAGTTAAGACTGTTAAATTTAATGAAAACCAGCATGCATTTTCTGAGCTGTAAATAAGAACTGTCCTTGTTAACATCTGGTATCGATAAATAAATTTTTGTTCAGAAAGCAGAGGATTACTTTTATGAATCACAAATTTCCTCAGGCTCTATGGCCTTTGGAGGCAACCAAGAGCTTATGTGATGATTATAATTTGATTTGATTCCAAGTTTCAAGCAAATTTGGAATGATCATTCAAAATAGCCCCCAGTCTCTCACATTTCACATCAGTCCTCTGAGTGTTCTAGTTCTGTGCTCCCTTTGATTATTTTTCCAGCCTACTCTGCTGCCCCTGGTTCCCTTAATCCTACTGAGCCACCCCATTGCCCTCTTAGGCTGTGATTCTTCATTGCTTACAGAGTAGTTGGCGTCTCAGAATGGAGCTATCCCTATTTCTCTACCATCAAAAATCCAATGCAGTATACATAGAGGTTACTTTTCATTTATTCCAGTTTCCTTCACCATTTTTGCCAAGGATTCGTGGACTGCTTGTGGACCCAAGATTCTCAGGAGATTACTCTAAGACTGACTACAAATTAAATCTTTCTTTGATAGTCAACATAAAAATGAAATTAGTCTTTTCTGTCTTCCTTCTAAACAGAGAAGCAGCCCTGTCATAAATGCCGTTGGAAGAAATGGGCTCCTGCAGATTATTGACTCAACATAGCACATCATATTTCATTTTTTAAAAAATTAGTTTTAGAGAGAGAGAGTGCACACTAGCTGGGGGGGGGCAGAAGGCAAGGGAAAGAAAGAATATCTTAATCAGTCTCCACGCTCAGTATGGAGCCCGACGCAAGGCTCCATCTCAAGACCCTGAGATCATAACCTGAGCAGAAATCAAGAGTCAGATGTTTAACCAACTGAGCCACCCCGATAGCCCAACATATTTCATTTTATACCACATATCAGCAGCCACATGGTGTTAAGTGAAGTTCAGAGTGTGTCAGCCATGAATCAGAGCTTGTGACAGACCTTCATAGGAAGTGTCCAGTAGCCCTTGCCCTGCTGCTCTCTCTAGTCTCAGAACTGTAGTAGTTAAAAACTTTTTTCTTTCACTGCTTTCCTTTTCTAGCTTCTTTCATAGAGTAGAAGCACAGACTCTTGAAATTACATAATGTATCATTCAAGTGAAATAATCAGAATAACCCACTCAATCTTAACCAGGTTTGGCTGCCTTTTAAGTACTATGTTATTAATCGTGATACTTTTCTACAAACAGGACTCCTTGACCTCTTCTTTTGTTGTAAATTAGCAAAAGATAATGAATCAGGCAAAACTAATTTTAAATGAGAACAAAACAATGATTAAACACCAAGCTAATTTTGCACACAACTTTTTGATGTTGAAAGTGCACTAATAGAACTCCTGCAAATTAGACATTGTAAGACAAGATAAACAAGCAAAATGAGACTCAGCTGTCTCAGTTACAAAATGACATGCTCAAATGCACTGTCTTTATCTTTTTGCATTCATATGATATGGATCACATTAAGTACTAGTTTATAAACTATTTTATACGTGAAGCAGTAACATACCATAGAACTATTTATAACCCTTGACTCCTGTTTGGAATAGAACTAACAAGTGTAATATAGACTAAATATACAATTGCAGCCAAGTGTGTTTTTGTTACTAGGTTATGGTTTCAAGCTACATTATGCCTGAGAAAGTAACCATATAATTTATCATCAAAACCAGGGGACTTTCCAAGTGGAAGAGGATACAATGAGGCTTTGCTGTGTTTAGCTACTTTTAACAGTTTTGTTGTATTTTAATTATATATATTATAGAATATTGCATATATTACAGAACTTCAAAGGAGGACTTCAGTTTCTACCCTCTCTACATATTCCATTGCTTTTTCTACCTTATATCAAATTTCAGAATTCGGAGTTCTTTGGGCATAAGACATTTGTCTTAACTTAAGTAGTCCTATCTCTATGATGCCAAAAATATTTTAAAACTTTCATTTATTCACATACATATTATAATAGTCTTTTGTATTGCAAGATGCTTTTATCAATATAAAAACAAAATGTTCTCTAGTTTATGTCTCTGCTTGTTTTTGTAATATTGTTGATTCAAATACATAAAGAAATGGTTAATGGCTCATGAAGAGAATTGCAAGACAGGGAGTGTTAATAGATCTAATACTTACTGAAATTATTGTGTGCATGCACTAAGCCAAGAGCTTGTATATATATTATCTCATTTAGTTCTCAAAATGATGTTTTAAGGTAGGCATGCATGTATTACCTTAATCTTCTTTTGAAAAAACTGAAGTAAGAAAAAATTAGTCATTTGCCCAAGATTGCAGAGCTTTTAAGGAGTAGGACAAGGATATAAAACCAGGTTCTGATTCTCACAACTATGTTTTTTCTACATCTTTATATGGGTTGTCTATATGTCCTACATAGCTACCTTTAAGAAATAAAAATTAGTGGTGGCATTACAATTCAAATTAGTTTAAAACAACCTTCAACATAATTATATAATATATCTATTAAACTATAGAGGTGGAATAGTAACTAGTTATTATTATAGCTCACTTGAACACAATTAGACAGTTCATCAGCTAATTCAATAAGCAATTAAGCACCTAATATCCACAATTTAATAAATTGTGCTTCCTGTTATCACAGACCCTTAGGCTGATAAGACAATATAGGCAAGTTTTCTGTCTTAAAGGTTGGTTTCAATCTCAGGGTTTGTCAAGAATCTTAAAAACAGTTTAATCTACTTCAGTCAATAACAATGCATAGAAGCTAAACACACAAGCTTTGGCACCCCAAGAGATGATAACAGACTTTACCTGAAAACTTCCACTTATCATGGAAGAGCGTATTATTTTCAGACAATTTTTTGTCAAGTATTTTGTTCATGGCAAGTATTATTTCATCCTGAAGAAAGATTAATGTGTCCTTACTTCTTATCCCATATTAATAATTAGCAACAGCTATTGAGCTCTATCCATACAGTGGACCATTTATTAAGAACTTGCTATTGTAGAAAGGAATCAGTAACACATTCCAAAGCCACCATTAAATTGTGGATACCATACATCTAGGGCAAAAATCATGTAAAAAAGAAGAGCTTGGATTCTTCATTTAGTTCAGATCTGAGGACTTACCTCATTGACCTCTCCCCTAATTACCTCAGGTCTTTGGACTTTTTGTTTCTAACTGTGAACCTCTACTGTTCAGCATGCTGCTGCCTTGCCTTTCTGCTGTAATACCTTGTTTATTACTATACCAGATCAAGGTTACTTTGTACAAATAACCAGATGCCTCCTCTAAGTACATCTGTGAGGACCACCAGTAATGTAACCTAAATCATAGTCTGTTTGTTGTTCCCTGAAACAACCATACATTAGGTGGATGAAGCCTGAGAAGGATAACACGTCCTCTCTCTGTATAGTGAGATGTTAGTAATTCCTTATTCTGCTCCCCACTATATCATTCCATGTTAAGAAACATTTGGGAGGGGGGAACCTGGGTGGCTCAGTCCATTAAGTGTCTGCCTTTGGCTCAAGTCATGATCTCAGGGTCCTGGGATCCAGCCTCGCATCAGGCTCCCTGCTCAGCAAGAAGCCTGCTTCACTCTCTCCCTTTGCCTCTCCCACAGTTTGTTCTCTCTTTCTCTTTCACTCACTCTGTCTTAAATAAATAAAATCTTAAAAAAAAATCATAGGGCCCATCCTAATCTTTAAAAAATAAAAATAAAGAAAGAAAGAAACATTTAGAAGGAAAGGGTGTTAATTAACACAAGAGACCTGGGACTAGGTCACCTAAAGGGTAGGTGAGCCAATTAATTGGAACAGTGAGAACTATTGTGTGTTCAAATTCAGAATTATGCTGAAACAGGCACAAAATAACAAGACAAAAAAGATGACAAAATACAGAGTGGGAAGAGATTCATATGAAAGTAGAATTGGAAAGGGCAAAGCAGAAATGAAAGGTCAGTTTCTACAGAACAGGTTATTTACAGAACCTAAATCAAGAGAAATGCAGGGTTAGCATAAGAAATAACTACTAAGAAGTAGAGAAAATTTTCCCCCCAAGGAAAAAATAATAGTCACATGGGTTATTTAAAAAAAGAAAACCAACAATTGTTCAAAGTTCCTTTGTCAAAATTAACAGTATTATTACAATATACTTTTTAAGACCATATGGACCAGATTGCCTACTATGCCCCATACTAGACTGAAAATTAAGGCTATTCTTCTTAATTTTTTCCTGTCTCAAGTAAACAACATGAACAAACCCAGATAGTTCAGCCTGTGCATAAAACAGCTCACGCCGAGCATGTTAGGAGCTTTCAGATACGTTTGTCATTGTTCACAGTTGTGAACGATCTGTATTTCTTTCCAGTTTCTCTCCGGACTGATGCCTCCAACCTTGCAGGCCACCAGGCCTACTATCTGTGATATGGAACAGCTCGGTCTGCAGAGAATCAGCCCACAGAGATAGAATTTGATGCCATAATCTTATTAACACCATCTCTAAACACCTGATCTAGACAGTAATTATAAACAGTAGGAAGACTGTTTCTTACTCTGGAGTTTTTATACAGACAATTTAAAATAAGAAATTTTGTGTTTTAAATAATCTAAAAATGTTAAGGAAAAAGGAATACTGTGTTATCATGGATATTGTTGATGGGTACCTAGTCCTCATTTTCATACCCAAAAAATCCCTTACTAATAAGGAGGTCAAGGTATATCCATAAATTTACAGATTGAATGCTTTCCCATGGGTTAGTCAGAAGAACAAATACAAAGGCTAAAGCTATAACTTCTGTATTTGAGCAGTTTATAGTTGATTTAGAAACTTACTTAACAAGGCAGTAGGTTCTTAGATATTTTTGTAGTTTACACACTAAACACTATCAATACAATGGGTGATGTATGGATCAGAGCAAAATGGTGAAAATACTGAACTGAGAGCTGTGCATTAAAGACTGTTAAGATAAATGGCAATAATAAGAAGGAACCATCTAGAAAGATGGGTGAAGTCAGGGATGCAAGAGTGAACATGTCTTTGTTATGGAGAGTAAAAATAGCAACATGAAGGAATGGTAGTACCAGACAAGGACAAATCTTCAAAATCAGGTGGAGGAATGAACAAGGAAAATCGAACAGAGGAATTTGCTCTTAAATGTAGATTGGAAGTAAGACAATTCTAAACCACACATTGCAAAGTGAGTTTAAGCAAGATCCGCACTCATGGATCTTCCTGTGTCTAACTCCTTCTTCTTCCCCAGATCTCTTGATGGAGGGTAAGATTCTGTCTCTGTTTTCTTCACATCCTTCCTCTTCCCCTTGGGCATTCATCAAGTGAGAGCTATCCATCTATGTAGGAGGAAGTTTCAAACCCTGTGCAAACTGCCCAGTGAGCAAGTGAGTTGAGCTGTACATATATTAAATGGATGCTTAAGGAATTTAGAAAACATTTTCCTGTCTCTCTTTCCTGGTTTCTTTCTTGCTTAAAAAGGTCAGGGAAGTTTGGGGCACCTGGGTGGCTGTTGGTTAAGTGTCCGACTCTTCATTTTGGCCCAGGTTGGTGAGATTGAGCCCTGCACTGGGCTCCACACTCAGCACTGAGTCAGCTTGAGATTTGTTTTCCTTCTGCCCCTCCCCGGGTGTGTGCTTTCTTTCTACCTCTCTTCCTCTCAAATAAATAAATTAAGAAAAAAAAAAAGTTAGCTTCACATCACCACACTTCTCAGTGGTCTCTTTTGTTCCAGTTTCTCCTTGTCTGCCATAAAAAGCTTCCTGGTTCCATCCTAGAAGTGAGTTTCTGCAAAGGAAGTTAAATTAAGGCAAAAAAAAATGTGTTTGTTTGGTGTTACATATAATCACATTCACCAGATCCGTATGTAGAGCAAAAAATAATAAATGCAAATGCTTTCTGTAATTGCTTTCTTTCTCTGGATAACAGATCCCTAACAATATGAATCTGACCTATGAGAATTACTTCCCTTAATCTCCTTTGTTTTACCCTCATGCTCTCTTGATACCATCTGTTGTTTTTTGTTTCTTCTCCTTTTTTTTTCTTTGACTTTTCTTTGACTCTTTTACTGGAAATATGCTAAACATCTACCTCCTTGGGTGCTTTTGCTGAGCCTCAATAAATAAATTTAATGTCATTTCCCTATATTTAAGTTCTATGAAAATGGATTTTTGACTACAGCTCTCTCTCTTTGCCACTTCCTCATGTCCTTTCATTTTGATTATTATTTACAGTATACTTAGTGTGACCTCATATTCACTCTCAAACAGGGACTACAAATGAAGGCTAACATGTGGATGGGAGAGGCTACAGGAAATAAAATTGTGTTTCAGGTAGTCAACCACTTGTAGAAGTGTCAAGGAATGGTCTGTGATATTAATCTTAAGGGTAAATTGGTAATCTAATCTGCCAATTTGCAAAAGCCTTGGTTTTGGAATCAGTCCTAGAATACTGTCAGTCATACAGATTGAGTTTTACCAAAGATATGTTTTGCTTAAACTGTCTTGTACTTTAATAAATACTTTTAAAATACATCTTAATGCCTCTGAGTGGGCATGCCTTTTTTCAGTCATTGAAGTGGCCACTGTTCCCTCTTGCCCCACTCACGAGCCAGCTTCATTTTATTTCCGTGTTTTGTGTGCCCCATAGGATAGTGAGTATGGTGACCTGTTTGTTTTTTTCTGAAATAAAGGATAATAATAGGTTTGTTTGAGGGTTTAATAGTTACCTGTAATCATATACGTGCTTTTCTTTTCTTTTTTTTTCCTTGAATTGAGAGATGATAGACATATAATGGTGAGTAAGTTTAAGCTATATAAGGTGTCAATTTAATATTTATCTATGGCAATATGATTACCACTGTAGCATTAGCTAACACCTCCATCATGTCTCATAATTATTTCTTTTTTGTGGTGAGAACATTTAAGATCTAGTTTCTTAGCAACTTTGAAGTATATAGCACAGTATTATCGACTCTAATCACTATGCCGTGCATTAGATCTCCAGAACTTATGCATCTTATAGCTGCAAGTTTGTACCCTTTGACCAACATCTCCCTAATTCCCTTATCTCAGCCCCAAATAAATACCGTTCTGCTGTTTATATGAGTCTGGCTTTTTTAGATTACACATATATGTGATATCATAAGTATTTATCTTTCTTTGTCTGACTTACCTTGCTTAACACAATATCCTCAAGGCCATCCATGTTGCAAATGGCAGGATTTTCTTCTGTTTCATATCTGAGTAATATTCCATTATATATATATATATCTATATATCTATATATCTATCACATTTCTTTATTCATCTGTTGACCAGGACACTTAGGTTATTTCCATATTTTGGCTTTTGTGAATAATGCTGCAATGAACATGGAGTGCAGCTATCTCTTTGAGGTACTGATTTCATTTCCTTTGGATATATACCCAACAGTGGGATTGTTGGATCATAAGGTGGTTCTGTTTTCGACTTTTTGAGGAATCTCCATACTATTTTTCATAGTGGCTGCACCAGTTTACAGTCCCATCAACAGTGAAACATATCCTTGCCAACACTTGTTATCTCTTGTGTTTTTAATGACAGCCATGTGAACAGGTGTGAGGTGATATCTCGCTGTGGTTTTGACCTACATTTTCCTGAAGATTAGTGATGTCGAGCACCTTTTCTCATGTTGGCTGTTTTTGTACCTTTCTTGGAAAAATGTGTATTCGGTTCCTCTGCCCATTTTTTAATCAGATTTTTTTTTTATTACTGGATGGTATGAATTCGTTAAATATTTGGATATTAACCCCTTACAGAAAAATGGTTTGCAAATATTTTCTCTCATTCTATAGGTTGCCTTTTCATTTTGTTGACTGTTTCTTTTGTTGTGCAGAAACTCTTTAGTTTGTTGTAGTCCCATTTGTTGATATTTGTTTTAGTTGCTTGCTCTTTCTGTGTGATGTCCAAAAAATAGTTGCCAAGACCAATGGCAAGGAGATTTTTTTCCCCAACATTTTTTCCCCAGGGGATTTATGGTTTCAGACATTATGTTTAATCTAAATCCGTTGTGGTTAGTGTATAAGATGGGGTGTAGGTTCTTCTGTATGGCTATCCAGTTTCCCCACCATTGTTATTCAACAAACTATCCTTTTCCTATTGAGTATTCTTCACTCTCTTGTCGAATACCACTTGACTGTATACTTGAGGGTTTATTTCTGGGCTCTTGGTTCTGTGTCTATTTTTATGCCAGTACCATACTGTTTTTATTACTGTAGCTTTATGGTACAGATTGAAATCAGAAAATGTGATGCCATAGCATTCTTTCTCAAGATTGCTTTGGCTATGTGGTGTCTTTTGTGGTTCCATGCAAAATTTAAGATTATTTGTTCTATTTCTGTGAAAAATTCCATTGGAATTTTAATAGGGATTGCATTGAATCTGTAGATTGCTTTGGGTAGTATGGATATTTTAACAATATTAATTCTTTTAATCTATGAACATGAAATATTTTTTTGTCTTTGTCTTTAATTCATCAAAGACTTACAGTTTTCTTTGTACAAATCGTTTACCTATTTGGTTAAGTTCAGACCTAAGTATTTGTGTTTCTGATGCTGTTGTGAACGGGATTGATTTCCTTATTTCTCTTTCACATATCTTATTGTTTAGTATATTTTATGGGCTTTTCGTAATAGCCATCAATGTTCAGTTCCTCACAAAAATGTCCCAACATTTATGAGTCCATTCTTTTTCACAACCAGATGTTTTTTGTTGTTGGTTTTTGTTTCTGTTTTTGTTTTTTTATGGCAACATATTTCACAAATTATTTTCTTTCTTAAGAAGTTACAGTTGGAGGGGCTTCTGGGTGGCTCAGTCATTCAGCAACTGCCTTCGGCTCAGGGCGTGATCCCAGGGTTGTGGGATCTAGCCCCACGTCGGGTCTCTGCTCCGCTGGGAGCCTGCTTATTCCTCTCCCACTCCCCCTGCTTGTGTTCCCTCTCTCACTGGCTATCTCTCTGTCATATAAATAAATAAAATCTTAAAAAAAAAAAAGTAGTTACAGTTGGTCTTGTTTCAGTTGCTTCTTTGACAGCATTCTCCTTACTTCTCAACTAAACTTTCTCTCTGAGACCAAAAGTGACCTTCTTAATTACCAAAGTACCATTTTTTTTTGTCCTTTGTCTTTCATTTCACTAAGTCTTCTTGTATCTTCTAGCCAAAGTATTCTTCCTGAAGCCTGAAAGATCTCTTCCTTTACTCAAAATTCTTTAACAGGAAGAATGAACAAAAGCTACTATTTGTTATTAACTGTGTTCCAGACATTCTTTAAAGATTTTTACATGCATTAGTTCATTGGATCTTCAAAAATAATCTGATATCTCAGACAATATTAGATATTGTTCTTCTCATTTTAGAGCAAATGGAAACAAAGAGCAGTAAGTGGCATGTTCAAGGTATGCAATGTGTAAATTATTTGAATTGAAGAGATAACTTTTATATGCCGTTACAGACAACAAAGAAGTTTACAGTCATCTGTGATAGCTAGGAAAAAATCTTAATGATAAAAGTCACCTACACGTATTTATAAATATAAGAATTTACTGTGTAAGAATGTGTTAATTATTTAGCTTAAAAATAAATTATAGATTTGAAGACCTCTATCTATGACTGTGTGGTCCAATGTGGGGTCTCTTAAGCAAAGATTGGGAATGCCAATATAGATCTTAATCGCTGTGTCAGCATGGTTATTTACCTTACCTCTTTTAGTTCTTATCTTTTTTCTTGTTTTCCTATGTTGGTATTATATCATTTGCCCTTTACTAGATCCCATCACACTTTGTTGAAATATATTTCTTACAAACCAGTACATGAGTATAAGAAAATATTTTATTTTTGTCTACAGCATTAATCTTGGTATTTATATTTAAATATATTCATTTTTAGGATGCTGCTTTGGCTTCAAATGCTCACAAAGCTAAATTTCTCATGGATATTTTTAAGGGAGTTTTCTTGTTTTGTTTGTTGCCCAGATTAAAATTATAGAAATCTTTACACTTTTCTTACTGATTTTGATATTTTTCTATATACTTCTGAGTAGTCCTTAGTAAATTTCTGAAATGCTTATGACATATTTGTAGAATTCAAATTCACTCCTTGTAAATGAATTCATTTTTATAGATTGACAATAAACATAGAATAATTCACTGTCAGAACCAGACGTAATGTAGCTACCCCTTTATTCAGCTATCTCTTGTTAACCACATTAATTTGTTAAATTACAGAAAGTCTACATAATTTTTCTTAATTACCACCATACAGTTGTTCCTTAGACATTTTAAGGTGGGAGATAAGAAACAAAAAATCAAAACAAATAATAAACTGAATAATTTAACTTATAGGACAAAATAAATTTTTAGAAAGACAAATTCAAACAAAAATACTTTCTAAAAATTGCAGATCATGTATGATAAATTGTATTTAACTGTGCTACCATTACATCAAAATTACCAGTCAATTCAGTCAAAATTGATAATGACAGAGTATCTAATTCACCTTCCATTTCCAGTCTGGCATTATGAAAACTAATTATAGATGGACTGGGAAAAATGTATAATTTTATCAAACCTGTATTCATTATATAAAAATTATTTAGGCTTATAAATCAAAATGGGTTTTGTATTTTTTTATGTTAATACATAGGTAATTGTAGTGTCTTTATATTGTGGAAATATATTACACTTAAAATGTGGTGCTGGGGGCACCTGGGTAGCACAGCGTTTGCACCTGGGTGGCACAGCGGTTGAGCATCTGCCTTTGGCTCAGGGCGTGATCCCGGCGTTATGGGATCGAGCCCCACATCAGGCTCTTCCGCTATGAGCCTGCTTCTTCCTCTCCCACTCCCCCTGCTTGTGTTCCCTCTCTCGCTAGCTGTCTCTATCTCTGTCAAATAAATAAGTAAATAATCATTAAAAAAAATGTGGTGCTGTATGGCCACTGTAAGGCTAGGCTACTTGGCACATTATCTTTATGCAGCTTTTNGGTAAATAATCATTAAAAAAAATGTGGTGCTGTATGGCCACTGTAAGGCTAGGCTACTTGGCACATTATCTTTATGCAGCTTTTGAGGTCTAGAAGGAGCAATAGTTGTTTTGGTGAAGAAGACAGAGATCCAAGTTATCCACAAATGGATGGAATAAGCAGATGGCCCATTAACCCATCACAAGTATTGTTAGAAAATACCACAGGGCTAAACAAAAAGAGGCTACAATAATAGAGTTATGTGGGATGTCCTAGAAGAAATCTAGGAGAATAAAGATCTCATGATTCCTCCCTGGGCATTATAGATAACAGGAAAGTCCTAAGAGATGTTATTTGTGCAAAGAATATCCAGCTTCACTTACGATGAGGTAGTAAGAAAATAGTCACTAAGCATCTTATTATATTCTAGGCATTGTTCAAAAAGCCACAAGTACAAAGATAAAGAACTGAGTCTCTCTCCCCAGTGAGCTTAATAATCTAGTGAAGAGAGAAGGAAGAAACTAATCAATTAAAAACTGAGGTATACACAAAATGAAATGGGAAGCAGAAGAAAGAACACTTAAAACTGGCTTGTCAAGAAGGTTGGGGTGGTTTTGGAAGAGACATGTCAATATCATTAGTTTGGTAGTTGAGAGATGAGTAAAAAATTGTCAGGTAGACTATCTTTAGCAAAATGTAGGGGATAGAGTGTGGGATGGTTGGGATGGGGTAATGAAGCAGATGTGGAAAAGCCATAGAGGTAAATGATCGTGGTGTGTGGAAGGACTTATGAGTAGTTCAGCATGGTTGAAACATACAATTCAACATGAGGATTGGCAGATACGAAATAGGACAAGTAGGCTGGCATAAGGTTGTGAAGGACAACGATTTTAGGTCGATGCTATCTATAGGCATTGGAAATCATTGCAAATTTTCAGTGGTAAAGAAACATAATCTGACAGATTAGAAAGGTCACTTTGGCAGCACAGAGATGGCTAGGTTGAAAGGAGAGAACTCCTTGGAGAGCACAGGGTTACTGGATTATGTTACAGAGGCTCCTGTGGAAAGGTAGGGTGAAAGTTAGAGTTCTGCTGATAACATAGTGGGAAAGATGATTATACAAGAAGGGACAAAGGGAGGAATGAATAATTGGGGCAGGAGCTTTGGATAACTGTTAATGGAATTTAGATATAACATTGTTCTGAACAGATCTTTAGTAAAATTGTTTCAGATACCACTTGCCTAGAAGTTGCCTTCTAGAAATTCTGGTATATTCTGAATTACATGTAATTTTTTTTCTTATATATCAACAAAGGACATTTGAAAAGAGAATCACATATAATGCTTTTATCCAAGGTTACTTCTTCTTCCACTTATTAGAGATTTTTATTCATTGTCAAACAAGAAAGACAATTATAACTACTTTTTACTAAGTCACAGATAATGCTGTAACTATATCCATGGGCGGTAGATTGGTGAATTGCATGTGTTTCTGTGGAATTAGATTTACTAATAAATAGTTCTCTGTAGGTTTGAAAGTTGAGATTTATTTTCATTAACTAGCCTACTTTCTGAATTAATACAAATGTGTTTGTCACATCAATACCTATTATAGATTTTTTTTGTCAATATGTTTGGCGACTGTATTGAAGTGAATTTATTATGATTATGTCCTTTCAACTTTAACTTCAATGAGAATTTACCAATGCTTTTTCTATGTGTTTTTATTATTATAGTAAGATGCTTCTTTAATAATCCTTGCCTTTTTCAATAAACTTCAAAGTAAAAGGATAAGGAAAAAATAGTATGATGGAAATTATTGGCTTATATAACTTTAAAGTCCAGCTGTCACTTCAAGTGAAATTTGATTCACTGGCTCATTTCCTAAAAATTGGGTTTCTCTCCATCTTCCTGCATACTTATATGGGAACCCCTTGTTGTCAGCAGTTTTAATATTCATGTCCTCACACAACCTAATCCAGAGGAAAAAAGGGACTCCTTAGCTTTGCTCTTTATTGGAATCTCGGCGAACATTTCAGCTTACAAGAACTTTTGGGTTGTTTCTTCGAGTCTGTCTATGAGGACTGAGGTGGGCAGGGGCATAGGGTGTGCCGATTGGCCTAATTCAAGTAAGCTCCACCTGAATCAATCAAGTCCCATCCAAATCCAGACAAAGCTGAGAGGAGGATTTCTGCAATAAAGAATTCCAAATCCAGGCTTTCCTCCAAAACAGGAAAACATGGATGACATGTATCAGTCACAAAAGCCAACAAAACTTCTAAATTGCAAACTGAATATCTACCAAAGAAGTACATACATGTCTATGAACATGCCCATAGATATTTTTTTTAAAGATTTTATTTATTTATTTGACAAAGATAGAGATAGCCAGCGAGAGAGGGAACACAAGCAGGGGGAGTGGGAGAGGAAGAAGCAGGCTCTTAGTGGAGGAGCCTGATGTGGGGCTCGAACCCAGAACGCCAGGATCACGCCCTGAGCTGAAGGCAGGTGCTTAACCACTGCGCTACCCAGGCGCCCCACCCATAGATATTTTTTTTTGTACTTCTTTGGCTAGCAGTTTATTTGAGCATAAATATGCCAGTGCTTTATTCTTTCGACCAAACAAATTCTGTGATTTATTGTATAGTTCCTTGCCAAGAAATAAATGTGTAGTCTGAAGCATAAAACAAAGAAATTTCTTCTTGATCCATACTTCAAAGCCTTGATATTTCATGTGATCATGGGGGGCAAAAAGAGATCCTAACTTAATAGGGTCTTTAGAATTTAGCAGGTGTTAAATTTTAATATATGTTAGTAGATTACTCAGTTAAAAAGCAACCTACGAAACAGGAAGAAAAAAAAGATATAGACTTTGCTTTACATCATAGAAGGTATGAATTTTTTATAACTAGCAAGCTCATGGCAGTTTCTCTGTGCAGTAAAATAATTTGAGGTCAGGAAAATATTTGAGATCATGAAGTTGATTTAAAAATAAATAAGGGGTATGTTGCCTAACAGACAAGTTGTGGTAAGCATTGTTTCAGTTTCTTATTGACTTAGTTGTAGAATAATCAATTTTCCATTTTTTGGATATATGTCATTATTTTCCAAGAAATTATATATTTACGGAAGCTATATAAATTCAAAAGAATAGCAAAGAATCTGGAAGATTCTGGACTTCCATGCAGATAATGATATATATCAAATCAATCTAGACTGAGTCTACAAGAAAATCATCCCATTGAATGAAATTTAGTTTTTGGAGGATTAGATTACTAAATTACTATGTCTGGATGCCCATCATATTGAAGCATCACATTATTCTGATATTGCATTATTATAATGATTTAGGTTTGGCTGTCACT
The DNA here is from genome assembly GCF_002007445.2 of Ailuropoda melanoleuca. Lineage (NCBI taxonomy): Eukaryota > Metazoa > Chordata > Mammalia > Carnivora > Ursidae > Ailuropoda > Ailuropoda melanoleuca. Next base: position 86,105,053 of record NC_048222.1, on the reverse strand, counting down.
ATATTGGTTGTCTAAACTGGTGAGAAAAAATGAGTCACAAAGAAACCTGCTTCTAGTATTGGTGCAATGCTGACATATTAAGAAGGCGGAAAATAAAATCACACTCATGTTGCCAATAATGATTTCGAATAAGTTATCATCGTGAAAGTTTGTAGCAGAGCAGTTGCCGAGAACAGGTGTGATGTAAAAGTCAAGTCGCTTTCTGTTGCTCACATACGGTATGTTTTGCAAATATTCTACCACACTTGGCAATGTAAAAGAATAAATGTACTAAATGCTTTCCAATATTTTGACAGCTAGCATATAGCACCCAACTGTTAATGCCAATGAAAAGTCCAGGAAAAAGACTTTGATTCATTTAAAATTAATTTCAGAGTAATGTACGATTGTTACTATTTTAAAAATTACAGAAAGGCAGAACTATTCTAAAACAAAAGTTAAAGCCTCTGCGTTCATCTTCCCCTTGTTCAGCTCCAATTCCTTGTCCATGCCTAGAGGCAATCACTATTAATAGTCTGGGTATATATTTCCAGCCTTTATCTCTGTCTGTATATCATAATTTTCAGTGCCTGCAAAGCCAAGTGGTTTTCACAGGACCGTATACTTAATTGTCCTAATTCTCTTTCTTTTAAGTTTGCCAGCTCTGGAAGAAAATAAAGATGTTATTTCTTTTATTTTTTAAGTCCTGAAGAATAATATTTGTAATCAGCAAATAACTTGACATTATCAATATTGAACAGTATGATTTTTACATACATTTTAGTTCCTACTGCTTCAGGCAATAGACACTCATTGTTTATATTTTTATTTTCCTGTAGTTATTATAGAAGTAGTTTCATGCTAACCCTTTGTAGGATGATATGAGATATAAGGGTTGATGAATGAAAAATAACCAAGGGAAAACTGCTGTATGATAACCTGATGCCAATATCAAAATAAATTTTAAAGACCTTCAAGTTGTTTTATGGTAGTGAACATTCTAATTATTCTCTGGCCTTAGTAGTTAATTCTAACAAGTACTTTTAAGATTACTCGTTATTGCTACTTATGAATGTAACATCTTTTGTCACAAGAACTTAAACATTGAACAAAATAATATATAGTATAACTCTGTTAGGTAATGCCAGATTCTAGAGAAAGATTAAGAGTTGAAGTCACAAATGATACCAAATCTCTACTCATACAATTTATTAACAGTGATTACACACAGACTTCCTTCCTTCCTTCCTTCCTTCCTTCCTTCCTTCCTTCCTTCCTCCCTCCCTCCCTTCCTCCTTTCCTCCCTCCCTCCTTTCCTTCCTTCCTTCCTTCCTTCCTTCCTTCCTTTTCTCCCTCCCTTCTTTCCTTCCTTCCTTTTTTGGCTAACTAGTCCTACTCCTTCCTATTGTTTCTTTTTGCTGGTAACTTGATGTCATTATTACTATAAAATTCACGTGGTGGTTCCTCTCCCGAAGGTCCTTCTAGTCAGCTACTCCTATTCCTGAAGCCCTTACCTTAGCTGATGCCTGTTAATTTTATCCTCTGTCGTTAACTGTCACAAAAAATGATTTGCAAATTTAAAGCATCCCACTCCTGAAGGTCCTCATTCTCATAAAGCAATCCACTATGACCCTCAACACCTATATCACAGGAACATTTTAGGCAAAGATTCATGATGCCTCTGACCTAATTTATTTTTTCTAATTTGGAGAGTGAAGGCACTGTGGAGTGGGCACAGTAGTTTTCCTCTAACCCTGGAATGCAAAAACATTTCATTCTGACTGCTGCGGGAACATATCTAGAGGTGCCCAAGGCAGCTACTCTCAGAGTGGATGGAGTGATCGCAGTCTCTTTGGCATGTTCAATTCTCACACCTGTTACTCAGCCTTGAGGAATCTTGAGGACAGGAGACTTGAGTAAGCACTTTTATGATCTGCATGTGGTGGTTTTAATTTCTGTTTCTTGAGGAAACAGAAAGGAAAAGAAATGAGTTTGAAAAAAAAATCATTGTTTTTATGTTAGTGTCATTAAAAAAAAGTTGCAGTGCTGTATGTAGTGTCATGCTGGGGTGTATTTCAAAGTCTTTCACCCCTCATTTCAGAGATATGACTGGGTGACCTGTGGTTATTTTGTGTTGTTGTTAATGTTTTTGACATTAGGAAAATCTTAGAATTGTTTAATAAACATGCCAGAGAAATTCTCTGAGAGTACCTATTGAGTGTCTGTAGATTAGGGTTGCCAGGTAAAATATAGAATATCCAGTTAACTTTGAATTTAAGATAAATAATATGTTTTAGTATAACCATGTCCAATGCAATATTTGGACATACTAAAAATTATGCATCATTTATCTGAAATTTAAATGAGCATTTTATATTTTTATTTGCTAAATTTGGCAACTATACTAGATGTGATAGTATCCCTCAGATATAGAAGGAGAAAGGTGGGCCAAGCACAGGAAAGTTTCAGTGATGGTTTCTCAAGATGGCATATTCAGATTACTCTAAGCAGTGATGAATTTATTTGCATGCCAGTTTTCTTTAGATAAACACATAGTAGTTATCATTAAATGGAAGAGTAATGGAAAGGAAAAGTAAATACCCCTTACATGTAAACAGCAGTATTCTTATAAAAAACATTATGGCTCACGTTATCATGCTTTTTTCTCATAATTTTCCTCTGCTTAATGACAGCAATAACAATGTTGGCAACACAATAATTACAAAAGAATGCTTATTGAAAGTTTTCTACATGCCAAACATTTTCCATTAGTTACAACTTTTAATCCTTACAACCACTGTTAGACTATATATCTCATGAAGGATTGTGTCTGTCCTCTTCATTACTCAATTCCCAGAAACCTGGAGAGTATGTGGCAATTATAGACAGTATTTGTTCAAATGAATGAAAAGGAATAAATGAGGTAGGAATTATTATCCTGATTTTGTAGACAGAGAAATTGAGGCTTACTGATGTTGAGATATTTCCTCTTAATCAAGCAGACTAAGGGACAGTATTTAGACAGAAACACAATTTGTTTCATTTCATATACCATGACTTATTAGCTCATTTGAATTGCTTCAAAATCTTATTTATTTCTGAAAGTATGAATATTGTACTAACAATAGTATCTGTCAATATTTGTTGAATATCCATATGTGGATAAATTTGTAGACATTATAAAGTGGAGATGGCAAGCATATACTGTTTGCCTTTTTTTCTGACTACCCCAACAAGAGTGGATTTTTAGTGATGGGCTACAGTGTTTTGGGGACTGCACCCCCTTCCAGACAACCTGGTCCTGATAATTTGACCATTTCTTTCTTTTTTTTTTTAAATTTAATAATTGCACTTTAATGTAATCTTTTATTCTAGGGGGTCACAAAATCAAATGCCTAAGGTCTCTAGGAAGGTAAAATTTGTAAAGTTGAATATAGAATGACAGATTATCAGCTACATTGTAGCCACTTTAAATGTACCTGCCTAGCCACATTGTTTTTTACTTATTTTTATTTTTTAATTTAATTTTTATATGCTTATTTTTTGGTGATGTATTGTGATATTTAGTCCATTTTTGTTTTATTATTATTTTCTTATTATGACCATTTCTTTCTTATACTATAGCATGCATCAGTGAACCCAAATAGATTCTCAAAATCATTAGGATATGACTTCAGACAATTGTCATTACTAGCCAATCTATGGAGACATCTGATTTCACAACTAATTTCCATTCCTTGAAGAGCCTCCCAATATGCAAAAGCCATAGTATTTCTGGGGAGATTGATTATTTGCCTAAGAATAAAAACAGACCTTTATATAATCCCACTGTTAGAGATAATATCACAAAAATCATAATTTTGCATCTATTTTTGCTTGACCTAGACCTAAAAACCTTAGGCAAATCTCTGATTGGAAACTCCAACATGTTGGTGCAGATTCATCATCCTGCAAACGTTCTTACAAATCACCAGAAGGATGTTTTACTACAGTGGAAAATTAGCCAGCCATAGGCAAAATATAGCAACCTAAATAAAAAGGGGGAGTGTAATTAGTATTTGTCAGTATAGCTGCAAATGTTGAATGATAGTTAATTATCCTGCATACCCATGGTGTTTATTATTATGAGGCACTCTGAATATAATGCATAGCTCTCCCTTAGAGGCATGTTTTCACATGGTCTAATCTGAAACAAGAACTGAATATCAGTCGTCTTTGTTTTGAGATGTCCAAGGGAGTGCCTGACACAATAGATGCTCAGTAAATGTGTTGATAAATGCTTGGTCAGCCCGTCAGTAGGTGTCCGCTAGCACGCATTGCTCACACACCTTGATGATATCTTCTCAGCTGCATTCTTCCTTTCAGAAGATCCTTCCTAGCCTATGATTTCTTGTCTTCCTTATCCATCAAGCAATCCCCAAGTTTATAGGTGATTTTACAGAGCGATACTGTGTGTTCTTGAACTGAGAGAATATTCCTTTTTTTTCCCCCTTACCTGTTTATACCTTCTTATTTTTTTTTTTTTTCCTGAATTTCAGAGTCTTACCCAGGAATGGGGTTGTGGAGTCTCAGATCAGGATTGTTTTGCCTAGAAGTTCTGTGAAACACCTTAGGGCATCTGAGAACTATCCAGCATGTGGGGGATCATGCTTACTGCTTCAAAGAATTTATCTACTTCCATAAAGGACAGGAAATTCAGCTGAAGAAGCACTAAAATGTATTGACTTTTACAACATACTAAGTAGCGTACTGTTTTTAAAAGCTGTCCCATTAGAGTTTCAAAACAATTATGTGAGGTGGGCTTTATTCCGATTTTAGAGGAGAAGGAACTGAGGCATAATGACTGTGAAGCCTAGATTGAAACACAAGCCTGTCTTTTTTCAGGAAAATGTATAACCATGAATGAAGCACATTTATGTGGTTTTGTTTCCAAATGACAGAGATCAGAATAAAGTTAGGTTAATTTTTATTATACCATTTACATTTTATCTAGTTACAGAAAGTAGCATGTCAAATATGAGTGTTCTTGTAGAAATTTTGTTTTTCTTTATGTGATGCTATAGAATATTACCATGCCATAGCCAGTTGAGATCTACTTAATTGAAGCCCAGTACTTTAAAACAGGAAATACAGATTTTTGAAATATGTAAGAATGTTTAAGTTTAAATAGCTACTTAGAAATATCACTTTTCTTCTAAGTCCACTTACTTTTTCTTTAATATGAAAATACCCTAAGATTAAGTAGCTCATTTCTGAATACTGATAAACTAAAAAAATAGACATTTTACATCATGTTTTCATGGCCAACCCAAAGGAGAACAGAGAGAAAATGCTGTGTTGGAAATCTATAGCCCTACAATTTATAGCCTAGAAATTTCCAAGGAGATCTTTCCCTCCTTCTCCCTTTCTATCCAAAGAGTTTTGGATTGAAACTAAACCAGAGCACATCATCATCATTATCTTTCCCCAAATTGCTGTTTAAAAAGTTTCAGACATACACTTGCTTCATGTTGATGATGCTTGCTCTTCCCCTTGGGTGAAATAATCTGATGTAGTATTAAGACTGTCACTAAGAATTGTTCATGTATAATTTATAGTCACAATTAAAAAGCATATTTAACCAAGTGTCACAACACAGTGACAACTAAATTAGACTGTGATTTACATTACCATGTGCTCCTACTTGATTTATTGTCACTCTAGAGAAATTGATAAACAGCCCGTGTAGAGCAAGACAGAGGTCTTAGTCAAGAAGGTGCTCATTCCCCATGCGTGAATGAGGTGAGTTATAGCTGGTGCATGTTTCTAACATTATGATTAATAATTAATTTTTAGACTATGTAAAGCAATGGAAGAACAACCCTTTTAGTAATCATACAAAGATACTTTCCATAGGCAGAGAAAATAGTATATCCTTATTTATGGTACATTTTGAAGTTAGAGTGAAGAAGTAAGTGTAGAGATCCTCAAAACCAACTCACTCTTTTAAATATTCAGAAGCCAAAGTTCAGGGGCACCTGAGTGGCGCAGTCGTTAAGCGTCTGCCTTTGGCTCAGGGTGTGATCCCGGCGTTCTGGGATCGAGCCCCACATCAGGCTTCTGCGCTAGGAGCCTGCTTCTTCCTCTCCCACTCCCCCTGCTTGTGTTCCCTCTCTCGCTGGCTGTCTCTCTGTCAAATAAATAAATAAAATAAAATAAAATAAAAAAAAAAGCCAAAGTTCAGCTATTCAACTGACAAAGTTGGTATTACCCAAAAATAACTTCAAGTGCATACCTTGAATTAAATAATTTAATAAAGTCACATTCAAGTAAATGCAAAGGAGCACATTGTCAGGCTGTGAGCTAGATGAGATCCAAAGGATTTGTGTGCTTATTTTGAGTGAATCTGGAAAAGGCTGATTTTCTTTTTCATGGAAATTTCAAGAATAAAGTAGAATATATGAATTAAGAGCCAATAGTAGAACACATGAAAGCAGGATAAATATTCCAGAGAGATCATGTGACTAGATAAACAGCACAATAGTATGAATGGGGAAAATTGTTTGTTGTGTAGGAGGAAGTGACCTGGAACATTGAAAGTCTGGTGGAATGCTTAGACAAAGCAAGGGCATATTTGACTTAATTTTCATTACTTTAAAAAAAAAAGAGAGAGAGAGAGGAATAAAGTGATGAATTTGTGGATTCAAGTTATAGCTGAATAGGCATTACTTTACAGGACCCCTTTATGGGTAACAACTATACAGTCTGGACATACTACCTCAGAGCAACTAGTGGAAGGTGAAGGGAATAGGGCAAATTCTTATGAATAGCCCATGTTCAGAAGAGGAGAGTTATATTTGTTTTTACTCTTTTTAGATTGGAAGTAGGCAGTATCCCTTTTGGGGAAGAAAATCACAGATATTCTGCTCTGAGGAACCAGAATACTAAATCAGGGTAACTGTAGTTTCTGGGGAAAAAGGGAGAAATCTATGAAGGGAAATATCTAGAAAAGGTATCTCCAAATTTCGTCTGCTTATATTCCAACAGACCCCTGAATCCTGTATTGGTGGACTGGAATCAAAACAACTTAGCTAACACAAAAAACTGTATTTGGACTTGAGTTGTTGTCCAAGCAGAGTTTGTGATTGTAACTAACTGAAACAAAACGAAACACTCATGAAAAATACAGCTCCCAGTCTCTATAACTTAATGTGCATGATACCCATTATAAGAGGAAGTCTTACCTGAGTTAAAGAGAACCATGAATGTGGGGTGCCTGGGTGGCTCAGTTAGTTAAGCATCCAACTCTTGATATTGGCTTAGGTCGTGATCTCAAGGTTGTGAGATTGAGCCCCATGTTGGGCTCCATGATCAGAGGGGAGTCTGCTTGAGATTCTCTCTCTCCCTCTCCCTGTGCCCCATTCCACCATGCTTGCACACTTTCTCTCTCTAAAAGAAATAAATAAATCTTGAAAAAGGGAGAGAACCAGAATGTGGAGCATATTCTGAAGAAAAGGAAAGCAAATGAGATCATCCCTAAAATGACATAGATGTTGGAATTAACAGAAAGGAATTTAAAGTAGCCATTCTAATTATATTCAATTATGTAAAAGAAAATATTCTTTCACTTAGAGAAAAGATGGGAATATTAGCAAATAAATAGTAATGATAAAAAAGACCAAATGAATCTGTATTTAAAAAAATTCAATAGTGATTTTTGTTTTTTAAATCATTGATAGATTTAACATCAAAATGGAGACAACAGGGGAAAGACTAAGTGAGCTCGAAGATAGATCAATAGAAATTATCTATTTATCTGAATTATCTGAAGAACAACAACAACAAAAAACGTTGAAAAGTAAATGAGCAGAGCTTCTGGTTTTTCTTACATAATATCAAATGGTCTAACATAAGTATGATTGGGTATCCAGCAGGATAAGGCATAGAAGTATGTGAAGACATTGTGGTTGAAATTCTCTAAAATTTGAAGGAAGTAAAGATGTAAAGTGTTCAACAAATCCCAAGCTGAATAAACAGTAAGAATTCTACAGCTAGGAACATTTGGTCCTTAGAAAAGAGTGAATACTTAGAATGGTAAATACCTGGGTAAGTATAAAAGCCTATTTTAATTTCTTTATTTTATGTTTTCCTTATTAATTTATTTATATTACATATCACTACTTCAAAGAAAACCATAACCACTGTCATGAAAGTCTTTATAACACATGTATATGTAGACTCAAAGATGGTGGGGGATAAATTGACCTATATGGTGCCAAGATTTCTATATTTTATATGAAGTGCTAGTACATTAGTTCTAAGAAGATTTTGAAAACTAGGAATGAGTATTGTAATATCTAGAACAACCAATGGAAAATTAAAGCAGAGAACTATAAACTCAAAGCCAATAGAAAAAATTAAAATTCAATTCTAAACCGTATACAAATAAAATAATAGTCAAGAAGGTAGAAACAAAAAACAAAAATGGAGACAAATATAAAACGAATTATAAAAATTAGAGGGGCACCTGTTTGGCTCTGTTGGTTAAACATTTGCCTTCAGCTCAGGTCATGATCCCGGGCTCTTGGGATCAAGTGCGGCATTGGGCTCCCTGCTCAGTGGGAAGCCTGCTTCTCCCTCTCCCTCTGCCTGCTGCTCTGCCTGCTTCTACTCTCTTTGTCTCTCTCAAATAAATAAAATCTTTAAAAAATATTAGAACTCAATCCAACCACATCAAAATGATATCATATATGAATTAACTAAAGATGCTAATGAAAAGGTACAGATCTAATTTTACATCTTAGGAAATTAGAAAAAGAATAGCAAATTAATCACAAATTAAGTAGAAGGAAGAAAATATTAGAGATAAAAGCAGAAATCAAGAAATTGAGAGAACAATAGAGAATAATATTTAAAACTTTTAATATTTAAAATATTTAAAACTTTTATCAATTAACTCTCATCAAAAGTGCCAAGTTAATTCAGTATGGGATGGGTAGTCTTTTCAGCAAAAGGAGATAGAAAGTTGATATTTAGAGGTAAAATAAGGAACTTCATCTTTATCTTATTCACAAAAATTAATTTGAAATAGATTGGAAGATCAGTTAGCTGTAATTATAAAACTTTGTGAAAAAGACAGTGGAAAATCTTTGTGACATTGGGTTAAGCAAGATTTCTTTGAACAGAAGATAGACATGCACACATGTGCACACACACACACACACAATATAACAAATAGTTGAATGTATTATTCTTTGATAATTCACAGTTCAAAAAAAATGAAAATGCAAGACATAAGCTAGAAAGAAATATTTTCAAAAATATATCTGACAAAAGACTTTTTTCCAAAATTTGTAAACAAGACTTAAACTCAATAACAAGAATACAAACAACCCAATTAAGAAATGGGAAAATGTTTTGAACAGACGCTTAACAAAAGAAAACACGGAGAAGCACATAAGCACCTGAAAAACTGCTCATTATCAGCATTCATCAGAGAAATGAATTTTAAATCACAGTGACATATGCACTGGAAGTGCTAAAAGTCAAAAGATTTACCATACCAAACACTGGTGAGGATGTGGAGGAAATGGTATTCTCATACATGGCTGATAGGCAGGTAAAGTGATACAGCCACATTGAAAATTAGTGTAACGGTTAAATGTACACTTGCCATATGATCCAAGTTTCATTCCTCAGTATTTACTCAAGAAAAATGAAAACCTATGTCTACAGAAAGATGTATGCAAATGTCCTTAGCATCATTATAATAATAACTAACAACTGAAGACATAAATATCCACCAACTATTGTATCATAAGTTTTTATTATATATATATTATTAAATACTAATCATCAATAAAAATTAACATAGTTTGGTACATAACAACCTGCAGGAATCTCAAAAGGATTATCCTATGCAAAGAAGCCAGAAGAAATATTAAACACTGTGATTTTACTTACATGAAATCCTAGAAAAGGCAAAATCATAGGCAGAGAAATCAAATCAATAATTGCCTAGAGCTAGGAACTGGGAGAGGAAATTGAGTGAAAAATACAGAAGGTAATTTTTTAGAGGAGCTAGGAATGTTCAGTATATTAATTGTGGCAGTAGTTATATGATAATGTACAATTATTAAAATAAATGCTTTTGTATGGAAATTATATCACAATCAACCTATGGGGGAAAAAGAAAGAAAGAAATTACAGAAACCCAAAGCTCTTAAAAAGGAAAGAAACTAAATGGGTGCAGGATATTTTTTTTTTCTTCAGTGACAAAAGTGATTTATTGGAGCAACTGGAATGATGAGGTGGGGGGAGGGGAGTTCATAAAGGAAAGAATGGTACTCATGTTATATCTAACCATTTAGAGTTTTGACATAGAGATTGTTTGCTTATTTTTTTTAGGCCCTCATTTTGTTGATATATTTTTATATTTCACTTAATAATTTTAAAGATTTTTCAAATAAAGATGTGATTAAACTACAAATATAATTGACCAATAGGCAGCTTGTACTGAGATATAGATGTATTCCTTCAGAATCTACTTTGCACAAAATAGCACTATTGTGCATTTATGTCAGTTGTGCTAATACATTCACATGTATATACATATATATATATTTTTAATAGCTGACAGCAGTTTTATCAGCAAATTGTGAATAACTAGTTTTTTTTTTTTTTAAGATTTTTTATTTATTTATTCAACAGAGAGAGAGAGACAGCCAGCGACAGAGGGAACACAAGCAGGGGGAGTGGGAGAGGAAGAAGCAGGCTCCCAGCGGAGGAGTCTGATGTGGGGCTCGATCCCATAATGCTGGGATCACGCCCTGAGCCGAAGGCAGATGCTTAACTGCTGTGCCACCCAGGCGCCCCATGAATAACTAGTTTATGTGCAGAAACCCAGTCTTAGTACAAAGAAGGCAAGCAGTTGTTTGAATATACTTTTTAAAAAATACAGTATAAATGTAGTGAATATATTTAGGAAATTTTTGATTATTTTAATTTCTGATATTTTTACAAAAGGAAATTATACTTTTCATGCTACTGGTATTTAAATATTTGTAATAACTAAGATTTATATGATGAACAAAATTTTTAAATCATCTAAGAAATGGAATATTTTCCAGCAGATCACAAATGTTCTGAAACTGAATTCAAATGTAATCAGCAGTGAAAAGTTACTGTTTGTGTTACCCAACAGTTTTAGGTAAGAGCTTCCAAAGTTAGCTACTCTGAACAACTAGAAGCATTTAAAAAAAGTATATTTCTCTTCTTGTTCAAACTATTTTAATCTTTCGGTTACATTAAGGCTCTGTGTATTTACAGAATTTCTTCTATATCAGTGAACCAGAAACCCAGCTTTCTATCAAATAACCTATGAGTCTGGAAATAAAATTAGAAAACTAATAAAAGTGGAGATGTCAGGGCTCTTGCCATTTTCCTAGCAGCAGGGAAATCCTTTATTTGATGGATCACACTCTAATATTACTGATATGAAAATGGATGGCAAAATTTATATTACAAATTCCATTTTGAGAAAATATAGCTCAGACACATATTTCCTGAAATTCACCATTTAGAAATTAGCACATCAGTCTGTATTCATCTTGTTAAATCACATATTTATGTCTGATATACACACAGAATAAAGAAGAAAAGCTAAATGCTAGGAATTTAAATTTAGAACTCTATTATTCAAATGACATCTGCTAATATTTGGACCTCTTTATATTCAGAAACCAGAAAGGAACCCATTATAAAAATATAGAGAAATTATGCTAAAAATTGTTCCACTTATTGCATCATCTTCATTAAGGTAATTGTTTTGAATGGATTTATTTTCAATATAATTGCCTCAACAATTTCTCTTATTATCCTTGATTACAAAATCTATTTACGTTCACACCCCACCTCCTTCTTATGTTTTCACCATTTGATAAATCAATGTCTGTTCTTGTATTGTGAACACTTAACAAGACCTGAAGGATCATTTAATTCTTGGACTTGTATTCTGAATGTATCAAGTATTTCTATAACCTTATCAAGCTAAATGAGGGTTATGGAATAAAGTATCATCATAAGAGTAATTTATTTCATGAAATCAGTATCTTCATCCTCCAACCAAATACTCATTCATATCATATATTCATTGTAACAACATTCTATAATAAAAAAGAAATGGGCTTCATCATATGAATTTAATTTGAAATGTGTTGTCAGTGGTAACTTCTTCATGAATATGTAATTCACGTTAAGATTTACACTTATTTAAAATCATTCCCCAAGTCTCATGGTTGGTGCTATTCTAAAGCATTAGAATATTCCTTTTTAGAGAATTTCATAATCTGGTTAAGAATATGGCACCTATATGTGAAAATAATTAGATTATTATTAAAGATAAATACATCTTGGTATAAGTGAAACAAAATAATTGAGACTGAATCTGGTTAGAAACTTTAAAAAGTGTTGGAGTTTCAAAATATGGGAAAAATATCCCAGGATTAGATTAACCTATAAGAATTTTGTTAATTAATTATAGGATCCAAAAAAAGACTAATGATTAAAATATCTGAATATTTTATGAAATAGAGACTTGACTGAGGAAGCAATGGAAAAGAATTGAAGCTAAGAATCAGGAAGGTAAGATAATGCAGCAGGAGTTCAGAGCACAATGTCTGAAATAGGCCAGCAAGGTTGAAAAGGAAGGGAAGATGGAGGTAACCAGCAACACCATTGTTACAGGGTGCTGAATCATGCTAAGATTGGCAATTGTGGCTTAAATTTGGGCCGAGAGCACAACAAAGATTTGAAGAACCAGCTGGTCCTGCTGAAACCTCTGATCCCCAGGCTATATTGAGGAAGACCGGAAAGGAGAGGTATTGAATGAAATCCTACAGACAAGAGACTATGGGGTGCAGAACAGAGGGGCGAGAGCTAAGGAAAATGATCGTACTACCTTCCATATCTGGGAGCTGAGCATTGAAGACCACGACCAGAGCCCTCTGAGGAATCTACATGTATTTCTCCAGGACCAGCAACTGGATGCCTGCTGGTAGAGAGCATTCTCACTCCAAGAATCTGTCCAGAAAAGCCATGAAAACCAGAGAGAGAGGACTGCAACTGAGGGGCATTATTTAAAGAAATATTTTTTCTTTCTCCTCCCCAATTACCGTCCTTATATAATCAGGCCAATTACTCTTTGAAAATAGAGAAGAGCAGGAGACATCTCAGGATCAGACCATGTACCTCCCTTCTGTGTTCTTTTAGTGCTAGAGTGGAAGGAGCACAGAAGACCATTCAGATCTTTGGAACTTCAAACCTGACTAGTGATGGTGAAAGGGGCTCTTTGAATTAGAATTTATTTTATAATTCTAAACTGGAATTCATCTCAGATATTATTCATGGTATCTGCTGACCAGCAAAGAAGAGAGACTTGTCAACAATATGAGAATTACATTTGGGAAGGAAAAAAATTAATATTGTCCCACACAGAGGTTAGAGTCTTTAACAAACTAATTACTGTGGGAAAAAAGAATCCAGATGAATGACTGGATTTTGGAGATTAAAAAAAAAAAAAAAGCAAAACTAACACATGTTTACAAGTTCATCATTCTGATAGATCTCTAAGATTGTGCTGCTATAGAATATTTAGAGAGATCTATCAGAATGTGACCAGTTCAGTTTTACTTAAGTTTGAAAATAGGGAGAGGGGGCGATTCAGGAGTCAGTGTTATATAGGCAGAAAGAAATAATGCAAGCCAGAGAGGTCTTGGCAGGAGATCTAGTTTCCATGGTCTAAGAAATTAGTTGAGGCTTTAGGAGGGATGAATATGCAAGGTGACAAATACAGAGAATGATAAGCAAAATGCTAACAGAGCCCTTTCCTATTCATCAGATTAAAAAAAAATGTAGAGAGATGTGGTAGAACATATTATCACAGACAGTAAGATGTAGAGAATATTAGAAATTCAGGTATCTATGAATTTGGAAGTGCAGTTAAAGTCAAGAAGAATAATGAATGCTGGATTTCATCATCTTCAAGAGCAGATTCATTATATGAATGAGACTAGAATCAACACTGATGATTTGTTGACTGGTAAGGACATACAGTAACTTCATCAAGGATGTTGGGTCTGAATGCAAGGATAATCAACAAGTGGTGCTTGGAAGGAACACAGGAATTAGGACAGATGTGTGGCAAGAGAGAGAGGAAAGATGGGCTGGCAATCAGTGTATACCAAGTGAGTTAAGAAGTCATTAATGAATGAAAGTAGACATGCGCATCATTGACAAGAGCCAAGTGGTAGCAACGAGACAGGAACTTTTAGTGTTTGCATATACTCCATATAGGATTATTATTCTGTAGTACTGCAGCAAAAGCGATAGCTACATAGTATGACTAATCTAGATGTGGACGTGGATTAGATTATTTTAGGAAGAAAGGTGGGTGGGGAAGAACAGCTAACATATAGTAAATAGGATAGTTTTGCAGTTATTGCTTCTGTCACTCCATCATCCAGATATATATATTTTTTTTTTTTTTGAAAGGAGGGAAGGGGTAAGTGGGGTAGAGGAACAGGGAGAGAGACATCCCAAGCAGGATCCATGCCCAGGGCAGAGCCCAATGTGGGGCTCAGTCTCATGACCCTGAGAGCACGACCTGGGCCAAAATCAAGAGTCAGACGCTTTACCGACTGAGCCACCCAGGTGCTCCAAGATATATATAATTACCATTTCTGTTCTATATTATTTATTTCCCAAGAGTGGGGAAGAGAGAGTATTCAGGAAGCTGAACTATGTTATGTCATTCTGCATTACAATCACTAAAGCTGTTCATAAAATCAAAGGTGAACTGGAGTCTAACATGATCAAATGAAAACTCGTATTCTAACTAAATAGAAATCATTAAAACCTTAAGACTGTTGTCTCCTGGAGAGTAAGAGGTGAAAATTAAAGGCCAAAATTTTGCCAAAAGTCTAGTTTTGTTTTATGCATTCATACAACTATGTTTTAAAGAAGTTTATAAGGGGTAGAAATCATACATTGAAACTACTGTATCTTGTTTAGATAATATATGACCCAGTTTCCGAAAAGGTAGAAAATCAGCAGTAGGGTCTTGTGATAAAATATCCCTTAATTTTATGCTAGCTTTCACCTTGAAATGTGATTTGTGAAAGATCACCTTACTTCTATTTTCATGACTTCATCCAATCTAAAAAGTAAACATAATGAGTTTACTTGCTAAGCTTTTGCACGTGATGATATAGAACATAATAAATAAATTATTGTTAGGCATTTTGCACACCCTAAAGCCCTAATGTAACAAAGGACAAAAAGAAAATCTATGAATAGAAAACTTGCCAATATTATTTTACAAATATTGACTTTAAGGTTTGCATTAGACATTTTTGAAATGTCTCTCCCACTTGGGAGAGACAGTAATAAGAAATAAATATCTTTAGAAAGGTCTTAACATGCATGCACTTATAACATTATATATCATATTAAAATATTTTTCTATTTGTTAAATCTTTAATGAATCTTGATTATACTGTAAACCAAATCATTATCTTGTAAGCATTTATTTTGAAGCCAACTACTCTATGCTACAGATTAAAACAGTATTCAAAGTATCAGAAACAGTGAGTTTGACTGTTTTACCTATTTGGTTATCATTTTGAAATATGGGGTAATGGCTATGAATTTTGGAATATTAATAATTATGATGACTTTTTAACATATCAATAGAAAACTAAGAATTATAAATGCATGGATGTTTCTGGAAACATTAGTATAAATCAGTAGTTATTTTCCTTTTAAAATAACATATTTCTTTTCTAGAAATAATTAATGAGCTTAAAGCTTTTAGGTCATTTATTGTCCCACCTCAACCAAAAAAAAAAAAATGGGGCGCCTGGGTGGTTCACTCAGTTGAGCATCCAACTCTTGACCTCAGCTCAGGTCTTGATCTATGAGTTCAGGCCCCACATTGGGCTCCAGCTCCAGGCTGGATGTAGAGCCTATTTAAAAAAAAGAAGAAAGAAAGGAAGGAAGGAAGGAAGGAAGGAAGGAAGGAAGGAAGGAAGGAAGGAAGGAAGGAAGGAAGGAAGGAAGGAAACTCTGTGACTTATTTTTGTTACATCATTTCTCTTTCTAGTTCTTCTGCATTACCATTTTTATCTTCTTTTCAGTATTCTGAGTTGTGCTCACTTTTGACCCATTTGCATAGATTTTTGTGTGTTTTGCAGGTGGGTTTTGTACCACAAAGGGAAAATCCCTCACATAAAGGTAGAATGCAGATAAATAGGTTGAAAGAAAAAAATGTGGTGACATTTAAAAAAATACAAAATGAAAAGCACAGCTGTATAAAATATAACTAATTTATCTTTATTCTCTCAATGTGAATTTGTGGATTTGAAAATTCTGAATTATGTCTAACTGGAAATGTCTTCTTTTTAATCATCAAAATCACTCATTCAGTGGTCACATGAACACACGATTAGCATTAAGCACCTTGCAAAATTAAATGGTAAAGATCCAGGTTAGAAATGACAGGAGTCTACATTCTAAAAAACTAAACAAAACAAGAAACCAAGTATATATTCATTTTTTTTACCTCAGTCATAATTTTATATATATTTTGAGTAAACTAGTAAGTCTTGAACTTGCAAATAGTGAAAAATTATTAACAAGTTGGGGTCATAATTGTACTTTTTATGGTTAATGACAATCCAAACGTCTAATTAATCTCTTAATTACAGCCATTTCGAAGTAACATTTAGATGATACAATCACGTTTAACAAGAATGACTGAATAGGTTCTTCTTTAACCACCAGGTTGGCATCCATTTTTAATATTTATATATCATGTTAGTTTCTTAAAGGGCAAAGTTTGTACTAAAATTATCCAAGGATTAACTTTTAAGTTGGTGCTATAAGCGATTTTAGTCATTCAGAATTTGTACTTAGCCATTCTTTGAGTTCTTTTATTGATGATGGTCCGTAACAAATCATTTATAATATTTTCTCAGTTGTGCTCAGAGACTGCAGGCACGGTTCGAGTCCTTAATACCTCTATTAAATCATCAAAGTTCCTCTATCATTTAATGAGTGATGTCATTTTGGTAAGATGCCCTTGATCCTGAGAAGCCATAAACACATATCAAGCCACCTCCAGGCTTACTCTGGGACATCAGGAACTAAGAGACTTTTTAGTCCTTATTCTGAAAAAATTAGACCCTTGAAGGAAAATTTTAATGAGAAAGGGAGAAAAGAAGTTCAGAACACAGAGTGTGATATGTATGTGCTGATTCCAATGCAGAAATTAGTTTTGGCATCCAGGAATATCTTGGGGGACAGAGACCATAGGAAAGAGGAGGAGAGAGGCATCGAAAAAGACTCTCCTATTCTCAGTATTTTTTTTAAAAGATATTTATTTACCTGAGAGAGAGAGAAAGTGAGAGAGAGAGAGAGCAAGCAAGCGCACAAGTGGGGGGAGGGCCAGAGGGAGACGGAGAAGCAGACTCCCCACCGAGCAGAGAGCAGGGAGCCTGATGCAGGGTGCGATTTCGATCCCAGGACCCTGGGATCATGATCTGAGCTGGAAGGCAGACGTTTAACCCACTGAGCCACCCACGTGCCCCTCCTATTCTTGTTAATACTAACAAGATCTATGCATATGCCATTTTGTGATGGTAGAGAATAATAAATAATTGGGACATCCCACTTAAATTTTATTTTTCGTAGATAATGTGAAAGTTACTCTCATACCCCCACAATTGATTTTTGAAGCACTCTAATTTGGGTATCTACTGATTTTGTAAAAATTACTTTGATGATTGATATAAAAATCTATACATTTTGAAATGTTTTGTTCTTTGATATTTTAAATTATTGGTAATTGAGAAAGAGGATGTATCATTTTAATTTAATCAATTCTTAATAGTCACCAAAGAATAGGTTTTTGATTAATCTATTTGTTGGTGAGATTATTCTATTTTGAATCCTTCTGCTGGGTCTTAAAAATAACAGACTCAACCATTTTCTTCATGATACTATGAAAAAACACTATATAATGTTTATTAATATGATAATCGACTTTTTTCTTTTTTTCTTTTGCTAAGTTGCTAAAACAGATGTTTGCAATCAACAGACTGAGGTCTTAGAGGTGTTCTGAATTTTAAGTTTCTTCTGAAATTGAAAGTAAAAGCATTTATCAAATTCTTTTTTGTTATTTTTATTGCAATAAGAGTGTGACTTTTTTTCCATTCTTTTCACTTGAATGCTTATAAATCTTTCCTTTAGTATGGTAGGAGATGATATTTGGCCTGCATTCATGTCTCATGCTCATTTTCCTATTCTTATATCTTATATGTTCTTACCAGAAGCCATTAGCAGGCACAAGGTAAGGTTCAGAGGTAAGACTAAAGTAGCTGTTGGGGAACCAGATATGTTTTCTTAAATAGAACTGAAACTGTACTCAGATGGATGGAAAAGAGAAAGAAAGGTGGAACTATCTAGAGCATCCCAAGCTAATATGCTGGAAAGAAACACTAATGGCAGGGACTGATTTGGGCAGCACAGTCAGAAGGAAAACAGTCTTGTAAATGTGCATGGTAACTATTTTCAGAGTTAGGTATGTGAAAGTGTCTATGTGTCTTGTGGATAAAACTGTAGGCTATGATGCAAAAATATATTAAAACATTGCTACCCACAAACAGGCCCCCCTTGTTTTACAGATGTATATAGACACAGCAAATTAATGGTTATATAATTAACAAAAAGGCCACATTGCACAATTTCGATTCTCAAGACTTAACTCTTTAGAAATGTTCAAAGCAAATCATTTGTAATACAATTCTATATTGGTTCTTAAAAATGAGAATAAAGACTAAAATCTTAACAATATAAAAAGAATGAGAGAAAATTTTACTGAAAAGACATAGATGAACTTAACTTTCACAGACATATTAGCTAGTACTGTCATTGAAGCAGTATCTTTCCAGAGATCTTCAGTGGTAAAGAGAATCATACATTTCCAGTTTATGTAATTCAGCTAATTAAATACTGAATATTATGTTTGAAACTGTATGGATTTAGCACATTAAAAAAAGCTAATGATGTGACATGTCCTCTCCATCAGCAGTTTCTTTTCAACAGAATATTCAGGAATTGTATTGCTGATTGAATGTCTCAGCTTTTCTTTTTCTTTCTTTTGTTATTTTTTGAATAGTCCACAATTGAAATGTAAAAATATATATTCATTAAAGCTCTTAGAGTGTTTAAAATGATTACAAGTACTAAATTCCGGTTTATTTCCCTTGGTAGACTTATAAAGTATTCTAAGGTATATAATATCAAAAACAATAAGAAATAACAAAAGAAACCAAACACTAGCAAAATCATCAAAACACCATAAACTAGAAGACTTTAAATATAAGAACTATGTGGCTTAAGTAGAGACAGTAAAAACACTACTTACTGAGGCTAGTCAGGGATGATGTACAAGAAAAATCCCTTTGAGATTTTCTGTGAATTGCATGTGAAATGTCTACCTCTTGGAGTAAAAAAAGAACTCTATTTCACCTGCCAAGTGAAATAACCAGTGTCAAATAACCAGTGACAATTTAAAAAATGAGCATTTACAGAGTAAACTCTTTTGAAAGATACCAAAAATATATTTGATGCTAAAAGAGGAAGCTTACATATTCATGAGTAAAATAACACTAAATAAACTAACTTCTAGAAAAGTGAAATTTATAATTAAAGCTATGAATTGTGTTTTTAGAGATTCATCCAAAAATTTTCACCCAATAATTTATAGTATTTTTACATGATCTGATATCTTTTATTTTAAATCTGTTATCTGAAGTCTGGGATGCTCACAGAATTTTTTTTCATTATATTTATTACTTTTGTGCAATGAATATTTATTTGTATGTCTATAATAATCTCTCTGGCCATGTTTATGTATATAAGTTACTTGCACAAAGAATATTGATACGGTATCAATATTTAAAGATGAGAAAATTAAAAACAGGGTATACTTTATAAGTATTGTTTGGAAATGAATTTTCCACTAAAATTTATGTTCATATATGTCCTTAATCATTATTGGAAATATTTAATGGCAGATCATTTTATGTGATTTTTGAGCATTGGAATGTAGAGACTCTAGCTTTGTTCCTGCTTGGCATTAACTAGAATTTCTAATTAAGCTTGGCTTATCAAGGAATAATGCATATATGTATGTATAATTTCTTACAGTTAAATCTCTTTAGGTGACCCTCATCTAATGCATGTCATCTTTGAATGATTGACCTTGACTGTAGCTGTGCATAGAGGTAGAGTGAGACTTCAGAATGTTCTGGCCCTTCTCGAACTACATTGTGCTGAGAACACAAAAGTGGGGGGGGGTAGTGATTCTAAACAAAAAGCTTTTGTCTTTTATCTTTCACCTCAATTTCTAAGCACACATTTCAGTGAGAACTAGATCATTTTTCTAATACCCAAGGTCTATCAACAGTTTATAGCAAGTGGCATTTTTCATTACACCTCCTTTCCCTAGATGTATTATTTTAGTATTTCTGCACCTGTGCCACAAGAAATGGTTGACGTGAGTAAAGTGCTTTCAGAACAAAAGGTATTTGCATGCAGTATTTCATTTTGTGTTAGTTTAGTGTCACAAAAGTAGTAAGTTAATTTTTTTCATCATTGAAATTCCACAGATCAAAAATCACACTGTACCATAGATTACTGAAAATGGGTGCTAAGAACCCCGTTTCTGCTTTTTCCCAAGGTAGATGCACTTGTGAGTTTTCACATAATTTTTATATTTGTAAACTTTGTAGTTCCTGAAACCAGATGTATCTATTACAACTGGTGAATAAAATAGTGACTCACAGGAAAAAATAGATACGTAAGGAAATGAAGATTTCCTTCTTTTTGGAAGTTATAAACTTAAAAAAAAAAAAGTAAACTTGACAAAAGCACCTATAAAGATGTATTATCAAGCAATATCCTAAGAATTTTCTATTTGTACTTTACATTGGGTATCATTTTATTTTTTGAATAAGCATTAATTATTAATCATAGATTAGCAAATTAATTTAAGGGACTAAAATAATTTGAAAAAGTTGTCAATGAAATATTGAAATAAAGAAAATAATTTACAGATATTTGTATTTTTATTTGCTTTATTTTAGATATGAAGCTGTCATATTTTTAAAGCATACTTCTTGTAACATAGGGAGGAAGCACTCTAACTTCATTTTGCAAATGCTATTTGTGCAGAATAGTAACTTCAAAGGCTTATATGTTCTTTCATCTAAACTGTTGGAAATGCATTGAAATCAATCATTCTTCTTGAATGATGAAAGTATCACGAATATAGGTGTTTTAAGACATGAGTTTGACTTGAGCTGAGTTTTATCTTCTTAAACCTTTGCTATATTTTATTCTACTAACTCCCTTTTTAAACCACAAGTCAAAGTTGTAAGAAAGTTAATCTATTCAGCACCTGTGCATATGTATTTTGAAGGTATTTTTACTTCCATACTTTTTGCTTGAATATTACTTTAGGGAAAACAGTTCTGTTTTTCTTTTCAGTGGTAGGAAATCATAATTTGTTCTTGATTAACAAGTCAGTTTCTCATTTTCTTGTGTAAAGGCAACTTGTTACTGACCCAGGGACTTTCAACAAACACTCCATCCATATCCTAGCCCTTTCAGAGCTTCAAAAGAATCTTTTTGGAAATCTGAGCTTGGACAGAGCGTGAGTGAAAGAATGGAAGAAATTCTCTTTCTACAATACCCACCCAGTGAGCATTTAGGGATTTCTTTTCTTTCTTTTTTTTTTTTTTTTTAAAGATTTACTTATTATTTGACAGAGATAGAGACAGCCAGCAAGAGAGGGAACGCAAGCAGGGGGAGTGGGAGAGGAAGGGGCAGGCTCCTAGTGGAGGAGCCTGATGTGGGGCTCAATCCCATAAACGCCCGGATCATGCCCTGAGCCGAAGGCAGACGCTTAAGGACTGCGCCACCCAAGTGCCCCTAGGGATTTCTATACAAATACTGATATGATTAATATGGGAAAGGAGAGAAATTAGAACAATGGAATGTCTACCCAGAAAAATCTCATCAGAACTTTGGAGGTCTTTACATTTTTGTGCTTTGGATTTCCGGCCCAAATCCTCAAGATCGACTCTATCACAGTTCCCTCCTCAGAAGTAAATTTCTAGAAGAGATAGTGTAAATAATGTTCTTATAATGTTCTTATGATTTCTATAGATATTATAACAATAGGTATATGTGTTTCTCCCTTATTGCAAACATGCTTGTATTCTTTTCCTAACCACCAAAGGAAGTGGCTCCAGAAGTTACCCAAAAACAAAGAAGTGAATTTTGCAGGTAGCTCCCTACTGATTTAACAGTCTGCTAATTTGCCAAGGGTTTTAATGGAACTTTCAGATATAATTAAGGCACCATAAAGAGACCTTTTAATAGAACACTTATATCTATGAAACTGTGTCAATTAGATGAGCACCATATTTGCAGTGGGCCATTTATCAGCTTGGGTGTCTAGTAATACAAATAAACAACAGTTTAGATTTGGAAATTATGAGACAGCTACTATTTATTTTATTATTTATTTTATAAAATATTACTAATAATTCACTCTGTTACCCTCACCAGTTAACTTTGTATCTGGAGCAGACCCTTGTTGTCTTCATTTTAAAATTAACAAAGAGTCTTTGAATCCTGAAATGCTTTCTATAATGTTTCTAGGTTAAGCGGTGTGTTTATTAACTCAACTCTTGGGCAGGCACTTTATAATCAGAAGGCTTCTTATATGCCTATATACAGAAACCGTCAATGCAAGTGGGATTTCTTACGTAGTTTCAATATATTAATGACATTATGTCCAGGCAGTCAGCTACACCCTTATTCATAATAGAGACCCACCTGTCATCTGACCACAGTTGACACTTTGTTCCTCAAAGAGTGCATGCCCAAGTCCTGTTAATGTTTGCTTCTAAGGCACTTTTTCTTGTGGTGCTATAAAGCATCCAAACCTTTTTTTGATAATCTATTATTTCTACACATACAGGCAAACTTCAGAGATACTGAGGGTTCCAACCATCAGAAATGCAAATATCACTGTCAGATGAATTTTAGGAACTCCCAGTGCACATAAAAGTTATGTTTATACTATATTGTAGTCTTCTAAGTGTGCAGTAGCTTTGTGTCTTTAAAAAAAAAAGGCATATCCGTGCCTTAATTTAAAAATGTTTTATTGCTAAACCTGAACCATCATCTAAGCTTCCAGCAAGTCATAATCTTTTTGCTGGTGGAAAATCATACCTTGATGTTGATGGCTGCTTAACTGATGGCTGCTGATGATTGGATGGCTGTGGCAATTCTTAAAATAAGACAGTAGTGAGGTTTGCCACATCAGTTGATCCTTTCCACAGACGTTTTCTTTGTAGCACACTATGCTGTTTGATAACATTTGACCCACAGCAGAATTCTTTAAAATTGGAGTCCATCCTCTCAAACCCTACCACTGCTTTAGCAACTAAGTTCATAAAATATTCTAGGGGTGCCTTGGTGGCTCAGTTGTTAAGTGTCTGCCTTCAGCTCAGGGCGTGATCCCAGAGTCCTGGGATCGAGCCCCTCATCGGGTCGCTGCACCATCAGGGGACTGCTTCTTCCTCTCCCACTCCCCCTGTGTGTGTTCCCTCTCTTGCTGGCTGTCTCTCNCCCACAACGCCGGGATCACGCCCTGAGCCGAAGGCAGACGCCCAACCGCTGTGCCACCCAGGCGCCCCCATAAAATATTTTAAATCCTTTGTTGTCATTTCAGTAATCTTCACAGCATCTTCCCCAATAGCTTCCATCTCCGGAAACCACTTTCTTTCCTCATGTATAAGAAACAACTTATCGTCTGTTCACATCTTATTATGCAGCAATTCAGTCCCATCTTCAGGCACTGCTTGCAATTCTAATTCTCTTGCTGTTCTACCACATCTGCAGTTACTTCCTTCATAGAAGTCTTGAATTTCTCAAAGTCATCCATGAGGGTTGTAATCTACTTCTTCTAAAATCTTGTTAATGAATCACAAATATTCTTAATGGTGTCTAGAATGGTGAATCCTTTCTAGAAAGTTTTCAGTTAACTTTGCCTAGATCTATCAGAGGAATCACTATCTATGGCAGTGACAGCCATACCAAATGTATTTCTAAAAAAAAGAAGACCTGAAAGTAGAAATCACTCCTTGATCCATGGGCTGCAGAATGGATGTTGTGTTAACAGGTTTGAAACCAACATTAATCTGCTTGGACATCTCCATGAGAGCTCTTGGGTGACCCTGGTGCATTGTCAATGACCAGCCATGTTTTGAAACCTTTTCTTAGCAGTAGATCTCAACAATGGGCTTAAAGTGTTCAGTAAACCATGTTGTAAACAGATGTGCTGTCATCCAGGCTTTGTTGTTCCATTTATAGAGCACAGCCAGAGTAGATTGCCCATAATTCTTAAGGGTCCTAGGATTTTTGAAATGGTCAGTGAACACTGGCTTCAGCTTGATGTCCCAGCTGCGCACGGTGCTTTTGAGTCAGCCTCTTCTTTGAAGTTCAGAAGCTAGGCATTGACTTCTCTCTAGCTACAAAAGTCCTAGATGACATCTTCTTCTAATAAAAGGTTGTTTCATCTGCACTGAAAGTCTGTTGCTTAGCGTAGCCACCTCGATCAATCTGAGCTGGAGCTTCTGCCAACTTGCTGCAGCTTTTACATCAGCACTTGCTGCCTCGTCTCGTACTCTTCTGTTATGGAGACGGCCTCTTTCCCCAAACCTCATGGACCGGCCTCTGCTAGCCAGCTTTTCTTCTTCAGCTGCTTCACCTCGCCAGGCTCCATAGAATTGAAGAGAGTTGGGGTCTTGCTCTGGATCAGGCTTTGGCTTAGGGAAATGTTGTGGCTGGTTTCACCTTCTATCCAGACCACTGAAACTTTCTCCATATCAGCAATAAGGCTGTATTCACTTTCTTATCATTTGTGTGTTCCCTGAAGTAATACTTTTAATTTTCTTCAAGAATTTTTTTTAAATTATTTATTTATTTAGTTAGTTAGTTAGTTAGTTATTTCACAGCTTAGCTAATTGCTTGGTGCAAGAGGCCTACCTTTCAGCCTGTCTTCACTTTCAGCATGCCTTCCTTTCTAAGCTTTATCATTTCTAGCTTTTGATTTAAAGAGAGAAATTGTGACTTTTCCTTTTATTTGAACACTTAGAGACCATCGTAGGATGATACATTAGCCTAATTCAGTATTGTTGTGTCACAGAAAAAGGAAAGGTTGGAGGAGAGGGAGAGAGACGGGGTATGGTTAGTGGGTGTAACAGAACACACGACATTTATTGATTAAGTTCATTGTCTTATATGAGCATGGTTTGTGACACCCCAAAATAAATATAATAGTAACATCAGAGATCACTAATCACATATGCCATAACAAAAATGATAATAATGAAAAAGTTTGAGATATTGTGAGATTACCAGAATGTGACAGAGACACAAAGTGAAGACATGCTGTTGGAAAATGGTGCCAGTAGACTTGTTGATTTAGGGTTGTTACAGACCTCAGATTTGTAAAAAAAAAAATGAAATATCTGTGAAGGACAGTAAAATGAAGTGCAATAAAATGAGGCATGCCTGTAATGTTTAAATTTCTGTCAAGTCATAATGAAATTCTTATGGTCTGGGATCTAATGGTCCTTTTAAGAACAGTTCGCCTGTAATGTATTACTATGCTGATTTCATGTAACAATTCTCAGACAACAGCCTTGTTTCTCTAATCCAACTTCATGGCCCTAATTTGAACCCATGGAATGAAATAAAAAATGCATAGGATAACATAAAAATGAAAAAAAATGTATTTTCAAAGGGTATAGTATTATGACGTGTCTTGTGATTGACAGGAATCCAACTCAAATTGGTTAAGGAAAAGAAAAAAAGACTTCATAATGGAAAAGAACTATACTAATTCTTCAGACACCAAGTGAAATCAGATGCTTAAAAAATGTGTTCAAAAACCTGCCTTTTCCCTCTTCTTTCAGCTCTGATTTCCTCTGGTTTTGTTCAGAAGTAAATTTTTTATAAGTAAAGATAAAGATAGCCACTTAGCAGCTCTGGGCTTAGATCCTTCCAGCTTTAGCAGCTTAGCCACAGGAAGATAAAGAATGTCTTTTTCCTTCTAGTTCCATCACAAGTTTCAGTGTTGACTCTCAGTGATCCCTTGTGACACATCACCACCTCTAAAATGATCACTCTTTCCTAGGAGATTCAAACTTTTAGTATGCATCGGAATCACCTGGAAGGCTTGTTGAAAGACAAAGAACCAGCTCCAATACCAGAGCTGGGCTGGGGCCCAAGAATCTGCATTTTGAACAATTTCTCAGGTGATGCTGAAGTTGGCACCAGTGACCACACTTCGTGAACCACTTGCTCTTGCTGCTTGGAAGGTTTACAAGTGCACACCTGGAAAGAGGGGTTCAGCCTCATTCGGATTACATAGACAGAACATGGGTGAAAATCATCCCCCAAAGAATATCAGAATAGCAGTGTATTTACACACACACACACACACACACACACACACACACGAACAGTGATTACTTCTGGTAGAGGTCAGCAGAGGGTCAGCCATCTTCACTCAACACCATGCAGGTTCCCTCACTTTTCTGTATTCCTTATAAGAACTAGAAACTAAATTCAGACAGGGGTGACAAGAAACTATTTACCACTCTGCTGGACATGTAGCTCCAACAAAGTAAGTGTAAAAGTCATAAGTGAGTATTAGTGGAATTAATTTAGCAATACATCAAGAGAGTAAAATAATATAAGCAAAGAGGGTTTATTTCAGGACTGCAGCAAATCTAAACAATGAATCATGATGCACTTCATAAGTAGTTACAAGCCATTTGACAAAATTGTAGTACACTAGCTCTAGAAAATGACAATAAGAATGAAAAGGAAGTATCAATGTAAAATTCTTCAACAGTTGATACAAATGTGTTCATAGAAGCACATATCAATAGTCAGTGTTCCTTTTTCCAAGCTCAAATGTTGGGGGACTTAAATGTAATTTTTTGATATTTAAATATACCCTAATTTCCTGACATATTTTTCAGAGAAATAATTCTTATAACAATAACATTCCCTTAAAAGGAATAGTAAAAAACAGCATACACATATGAATAGTTTATGTATCCACTGCTTTGTAAGCATAGTACTACGGAATCCAGGTAATGTTGAATAAATTTCCAAATAAAAATCAACATGTACCGCTGTTTCCATTTAACTTTTCCAATTGTAATACATATCCATTGCAAAATGTGTCATAAACAATAGTTTTGAGATACTGTGTATGTTGTTTTTTTTTAAATGTATTTATTTGTATTTAAATTCAATTAACATATAATGTATTATTGGTTTCAGAGGTAGAGGTCAGTGATTCATCAGTCTTATATAACACCCAGTGCTCATTATCACGTGCCCTCCTTAATGTCCATCACCCAGTTACCCCATCCCTCCCCACCCTCCCCTCCAGCAACCCTCAGTTTGTTTCCTGTGCTTAAGAGTCTCTTATGGTTTGTCTCCCTCTCTGATTTTGTCTTGTTTTATTTTTTCCTCCCTTCCCCTATGATTCTCTGTTTTGTTTCTTAAATTCCACAATTCCACATATCAACAAGATCATATGATAATTGTCTGTGTATTTTAATCTGTGTCATGTCTAAAATGTCATGACTGGCATGTACCTTTCTAATGTTTTATAGTTATTAGAAATAATAAGATGTCAGAGTGTGAAAAGTGATAGGAGTCGGGTTTTTTTTTATTTTTTTAAGATTTTATTTATTTACTTGACAGAGATAGAGACAGCCAGTGAGAGAGGGAACACAAGCAGGGAGAGTGGGAGAGGAAGAAGCAGGCTCACAGCACAGGAGCCTGATGTGGGGCTCGATCCCATAACGCCGGGATCATGCCCTGAGCCGAAGGCAGACGCTTAACCGCGGTGCCACCCAGGTGCCCCAAGGAGTCGGGTTTTTGTACTTACGTGTATACTTTTGGTACATCTTTTATACACAAATTAACATCT
Source organism: Ailuropoda melanoleuca (assembly GCF_002007445.2). Taxonomy (NCBI): domain Eukaryota; kingdom Metazoa; phylum Chordata; class Mammalia; order Carnivora; family Ursidae; genus Ailuropoda; species Ailuropoda melanoleuca. Next base: position 86,076,942 of record NC_048222.1, on the reverse strand, counting down.
GTTAGAAATGAATAAATCATAAACCAGTAATCAAAGCCAATATTTCAGTTGGAGCTGAAAAAAAATTTATTGTGATTTAATTAATACCAGAGCTTCAAACTACATACATATTGTTTGTTTATCATGTTTCTGTTCTTCTTCTAGTATAAAAAATATGGAGTTTACATATACCTACATTTGTGCACACACAATCTATCTTGTCTTCTGTCTGTCCGTCCTTGCACCTGTCTGTGTATGTTATATGTCAGCCACAGTCATACACGCATTAGACTGATGGAGCAAAAGATATTGGTGCTGTATTTGACATCATTACTCTGGTTAAGAAAACATGCCAAAGACAAATCATATCCTTAATCATATTCTGGGGAAAATCTGCAACAACTTGAAGCCTGTACAACTGTAAGCTATAAATTTCATCAGCTGATTGTCAATTATTCATAAAATGATTCTTTATTGCCAATTATTCCTTAAATTTCTAATTTCTTAAATTGGTAGCTTCTCTCAGTTTCAACAGGAGCTTTGAAATGGCACTTGACACAGCTGTTTTTCTAGGATATTTCATCTGCTTTTACTTAATCCACGTAGTGGAATCCTTCATTAAAATCCAAAACAAAAACTCTGATGGCCCCTTCCTACTATCTTAAAATGTAAATCTCCCTGAAGCTTCCAGACACTCTATTTATTTAGAAAACATAAGGGAGAAATTAAAAGGGGCAATCAAGACTGTTACATTTGTTTTTCTTTTGAAAGAAAAGCTGGATTAAAATTCTGCATAATAGTACAGTTTTCTAAAGTTTTTAAAAATATTTTGAATGCTTAAAACATTTAGTGTTCATGCCACTTATTTAGCAGTGACTTAGTTTACAGTGTTACAGTATGAGTGTGTGTGAGTGTGTGTGTGTGTTTTATGTGAAGATTAATTAGATGTGGCATATTTATCCACACTGGCTTTCCATTGTACTTTCTCATGGGGGTGGGCCAATAACTGAATGAGTACTATAGGAAACCCTATTCCTAAATAAAAATAGTTAATATGCTGCCCTTCCCCTACTGCTACTATGCCTGATAACAATAATATGCACTCTAAATTCAATTACAGCCACCTTTTTGATAAGTTACTGTTCTATAATACTTCATCATTGGCACCTCCTATTGTTATTAATTTTCAACAATTCTTTTGTATATGTTTGTAAAGAGAATTCATCCCGTATAATAAACTCCAGAGAGCAAATCATAGGTACTAAAACTTGAGAGCAGTGTACGTTACCTTTCAAAAATGCAGCTTGCACAAACTAAAGCTAATAAAAATGTTCACTGTTAAGTATGTTGGCTAAGGCATTTATAAAATAGTGATACATTTGTTCTTAAATCCATATTTTGTGCATTGCTCCTTTTAGACTGATACATTAGTCAAATTATTAATTTGATTTTGCCTCTGAATTCTCATTCTCAGATCACCCCAGAATATTATGGGGGAGGTGAGTGTGTGTGGTGGAGGGCATGGTATGAAAGGACTAAATACCCCTTCGGCTGTGTTCAGACCAGGACCGTGGGAATAGATTAAACAGAGCTCAGTTCTTTGTACATTGGTTATATGACTTTGCTATTCATTTCCTAATTTGAAATTTATTTTTATTAGTTGCTGGTGAAATTGTACCTTACTATTTAACATAGACCTCTTTTAAATGCTAACTATTTAATTATATATTATGCATCACATTACTAAATTTAACAAGATAAATGATATTAGTGAAGACTTATGAAAACCTCATTTAATGTTTTTAAAAATTCTTTATCTTCTTAAGGTACATATTCGCTTTTATTTGCTAGACCCAGAACCCCATATTACTTATTTCATTATTTAAATGCTAATTATTGTTTAAAACTATTTAAGGTCTAGTAGCATGAGGAGCATAAAGAATTTAAGGTATATAAACAATATTTATAGAGAGAGGAGATCTGTAGGAAAGTAGAGAGAATTAGGTCAATTAACAGAAATATGAAGAAACACCAAGTTCGGAATGTTGATAATGGAAATGGTCTTTGAAGGAGGTTTTGTTTTGCTTTGTTTTGTTTTTCATTCGTGGACAGTGCTTCATAGTAATTCTTTTCCTTGGCTACTGGTGAGAGTAGATTTGCAGTTCTGAAGAATGTAGGATGGCACCATGTCAGTAAAATACTCTTGTTACAGTGTTGCAGACTATAAGAGAAGGCTGAATTTCACTTCAATATCATAACCACTGAGCTGTGTTTCTGTTGATCCTGACACCTTTAAAAGGCTGGCTAGAGGTTGTCTTGCTAGCCATTTGCAACTTTTGGCCTTAGGCTACCAGGGCAATATTGTGTCTTCCATTCTTTTCTTTAAGTTATTTTTGTATATATTAGAATTTCACAAATAATGATATTTTAAGAATTAGCTTATTCACATTCATTTTAAGCAATGCTTATCTAGTTTACCCTATCTCAGAAACAGGATATTACTGTAAGGTGATGTGAATCTACTCGGAAAATGAAGGTGTCCATTTAACTAGGATTTTTTTTTTAAATAAACACAACAAAAGTGTTAGTTGATGATAACTCTTACTTGTTCAATATCTTTGTGCCAGAAATGATTGTAAGTACTAGGGATGTAACAGTGGACAAAATTGGCAAAATGATCCTTGCCCTTGCCTTGGAGAATACAGGAAATAAACACATAAATAAGTGGCATGAACACTAAATGTTTTAAGCATTCAAAATATTTTTAAAAACTTTAGAAAACTGTACTATTATGCAGAATTTTAATCCAGCTTTTCTTTCAAAAGAAAAACAAATGTAACAGTCTTGATTGCCCCTTTTAATTTCTCCCTTATGTTTTCTAAATAAATAGAGTGTCTGGAAGCTTCAGGGAGATTTACATTTTAAGATAGTAGGAAGGGGCCATCAGAGTTTTTGTTTTGGATTTTAATGAAGGATTCCACTACGTGGATTAAGTAAAAGCAGATGAAATATCCTAGAAAAACAGCTGTGTCAAGTGCCATTTCAAAGCTCCTGTTGAAACTGAGAGAAGCTACCAATTTAAGAAATTAGAAATTTAAGGAATAATTGGCAATAAAGAATCACTTTATGAATAATTGACAATCAGCTGATGAAATTTATAGCTTACAGTTGTACAGGCTTCAAGTTGTTGCAGATTTTCCCCCAGAATATGATTAAGGATATGATTTGTCTTTGGCATGTTTTCTTAACCAGAGTAATGATGTCAAATACAGCACCAATATCTTTTGCTCCATCAGTATATTTGTTGGTACTTTTAATTATACTAATTTTGGACAAAATGAAATTTGGCCTCTGTATTACTACCATCAATTTCATAACATTTCCAATTTAATTTTCAATGTAAAGATGCCAAGACAATGATTTGAAGTTTATAGCAAATTGACTGGGATACTGTTATTTCAGTGCGCCTTAATCAACTTAAAGTTAAGAATCAAATAAGGTCAGGATAACTCTGTGTTTACTTCACTTTACAATAAGACCATCAAGAGATTCTGATCCTCTCTTTTTCCCAAATCTGTGTACCGTGAAAAATCTTATTGCAATTATCAAATAAAAGGGATAGTCCTGGGATTATGGCCACAACAGAGAGATGCATGAAGAATTTTTCTTTTTCTGAAATACAAAGTATTTTTGCTAAGCTATCTTAATAATAATTCATTACCGTATCATTAAATCAATCAACTAATATAATTAGTTAAATTAATCAATATAATGTGTATTATTATAGAAAAAATGTATTTCATCTTTTATGAATTCCAAGAATATATTTTCCAAAAACAGAAAAAAGACATCACCTTACTTCACATAAAATGTGATTGTTTGTTATGTTATTCACCTTAAATTTTTTATGCCAATTCAAATGAATGTAATACAGGTATTCCACTAGATGTAGAAGAAGGAGCTAGCAGCATGAACCCCAAAAGGGCTTTGTCAGGGGCAGAGATATGAAGACTGGAAATAATTATATATTACTATTAATGAAATTATGTAGAACTAGAATCCAGACATTTTAGAGTACAATTTTTACTGAGCTTCCAGGGAATATCCTTTTTTGAGGCTGTTGACATACTCTAAGGATTCCAAAGTCATCCAGGAACCCTCAGAACATGCCTGAGAGTCAGGGTGATTTTGTGTCCCTGAAAAGCCAGAAACTAATATAACTTTTGGGATAGAGAGCCAGAAATCTAATCAGCTTCCAATCAATTATTTATTTTTTTAGCATTATTAAGCTCAAAATATGTACTAAGTATAGATCTTCCTCAATTTACTCCAGGGTTATGTAGTGACAAGCCCACTGTGAGTTGGGAAATATCATGAGTCAAAAATGAGTTTAATACATTTAACCTACATAACAACAATAGCTTAGCCTAGCCTACCGTAAATATGCTCAAACACTTAGATTAGCCTCCAGTTGGGCAAAACCATCTAACAAAGCCCCTTTAATATTAAAGTGCTGAGTATAGCATGTAATTTATTAAATGCTGTACTGAAAGTGAAAAACTGATCGTATGAGTACAGAATGATTTTAAGTGTATCAGTTGTTTATCCTCATGATCATGTGGCTGACTGGGAGCTAGGGCTCCCTGCCACTGTGCCACATTCCAAGGGAGTATCATAGAGTATATTGCTAGCCCAGGAAAAAAATAAAAATTCAAAATTTGAAGTATGGTTTCTACTGAATATGTATTGCTTTTGCAATATCGTAAAGTTGGAAAATTGTAAGTTGAATATAAGTTGGGGACATCTCTACTAAATTAAGAACTGGGACAAGAAAGACTAAAAAATCTAGTTGCAAACATAAAGGTATATTGGGGGAGATAGGAAAAAAAATTCCAAGATTCATATACACATTGCAGAAGAGACACTAGTAGAATGTTATGAAAGAATAGGAGGAGAGGCTTTCCAGAGGAGATTTCGTTTAAAATGAGTAGGTCACACAGTGATCTGGAAGACTGAAAAAATATTCCTCTCTTTAGTCTTCTTGAATAAATTAAAAGATATTCAAAGACTGAAATTTTGTTGTAATGATTTGGATTTCAACTTTCACATGAAATCCACTTTTCAAGTCAATGAGCAATAATTACAAGCCAGCTATGTGTCAGGAACTGTGCTTGGAGTTCATCTCAAGTAGTCTATGGGGTTAGTTAATCAGAGAGACAGACAAAATTATAACTTCCTCATAACAGTATATTATCTGTGTCTGTGTGATGTGAAATTAATTAAACAAGGAGGCCATTAGACTGAGGTGGCTCGAATGCTGTGGCAGCCTGTGTAAGCAAACCAAAACCTAACCTTGTAAAATCCTCTAGGTTACAAAGTGGAGACCCAAGGACAACCCGTTAAAATCAGCAGGTAGGGTTTAAGCTATAGCCAATCATATAATCTCCTCACGTTTCCGCATTTTGTCTGTATAAATGTCTCCCCCTGGCATCAGTCTGTGGGGCAGTCCTAGCCGCTTTCAGCTTTGCACTTCCCCATTTGAATTGATTTTTGCTCAAATAAATTCGTAAACATTTTAGTATGCCTCAGTTTATCGTTAGCAGTAACAAGTTGGCCCACATATAGTGGCTTAAGTGATGTGGACCACTACATCTGTACGTACAGCTGTTACTTTGCTGTTTCTCTCGTTGGAAATCTGGGAAGTGCTTACCTGGGTTTTCTGCGTCAGGGTCTCACCAGGCTAGATTCCTGGTGTTGGCTAAGTTTGCAGTATCATCAGAGGCTCCATTAGGGAAAGATCAACGTCCAAGGGTCCTCACGCTGTGGCAGAATTTGTTTCCTTTGGTCGTAGGACTGAGGGTTTCCAGTTTTTACTCCCGACAGCCCTGGGCGTCTAGAGGACGCATGGAGTGCCTTCTCAGGTGGTTACTCCTTCGTGGCCGTTCGCTCCATGGCAAACTCCTTGGAAGCTAGTAATGGAGATAAAGTAAATCTGCCAGCAAGACAGAATCTTGTACATAGCACGTGATGATGGGAGTGACCTTCCCTCACTTTTGCTGCATTCCATTGATTAGAGCTGGCAGATCACAGGTTGCACCACACTCAGAAGGAGAGGAATACACGGAGGCGTGAATACCAGGAGCTAGGCGTCATGGGGACCACCTGTAGGTATTGCATCTTGATTTGGAAAACTCTGTAGGCACTTAGCTCAGCCTAAGTGTTTAGAAGGTTTTCCTAGAAGAAATGAAAATTATATGAATGATGTTCAGGAAAAAAAAAAATTAACAAGCAAACGAAGGCAGAAAGGGCATTCCTGGCAGAGAAAAATAGCTGGAGCAAAAATACTGATGTGCGACAAGAGCATGTGATGGGGTCTGAGTGAATGGTGAGACGTGGCTCAGGAGGAAGCCAGGGGTCAGGTGATGCAGAGCCAGGGATGCTGTGCTGAGGAGCAGGGAAGGAAGACTCTGACCAAAATATGAGAAGTGATTGGTTTGTAAAAGCTGCAGTCAATAAGATCACATAGGAAGAGAGTTCAGTGATCCCGTCAGGGGTAATGGCCTGAATTTGGACCAGGACAGTGGAAATGGAGGAAGATAAAGAGAGTGGCAGACCTTTAGGGAAAGATAATAAGAAATCAAATTGTGGTGATTCGTTACATTCAGAATTCAGGGAAAATGTGGTGTCTAAGACTTCCGTCTCGTTTTCTGCCTGGTATATAGGAAAAATTAAAGAGACCACCTCAGATTAGGAATGCTGTTTTTTTTTTTTAATTTTAATATATTTCCTTTTGCCAATTTAAGTTACTATATCTTTGTTTTAGGATTGTCTTCTGTGATTAGGGTTGGGAAAAATCCCTTTGGTAACAGCCTGTTTAATTTGGAGCTACAATTGTCTATGCAAAAGACATATGTTTTAAAAATTAATGTGGAAGAGACATATTGCTTTTCTTTGCATTGAAACAAGTAACTAAGGGGGAAAACTCTGGGCTGCTTTTACTTTAAAGGAAGTATTTTATACTGGACCAGCAGTATAAAAGCACTTTGATAAAGCTCTTATGTAATATGTTTCCAGTGTTTATGCAGCCAAAGATGCTTTAACAGTCACTTAAAAATTTTTAATTACGAAGCATCTGAAATTTTACAAAGATAACATCACTGACTCGCATGGGCCATAACGAAGATTAAACAGATGTTAACATTATGCTTTATTTACTTCACATCATTCCCTTATTGAAAGAAATAAAACATTATTCCCATCTCAACACCCTCATCCCTTTTTTAGTGCTTGCTCCCTAGAGTTAACTTTTACATTAAAATTGTTGCATATCCAAAAAAAATGTTGCATATCATAGCTAATTTTTATATATTTTATTGAATATGTATTTATTTCATCAACCATAAATATTAAATATTCTGTTTTAAAATGATAAATAGTATGATGATGTACTTATCATTTTGTAATGTGATTTTCTCACTTAACATTGTCTGTGTATAAATTTATTTTATTTTATTTTATTTCATTCTTTTTTATTCCATGTTTTTCTTTAAGTTTCTGTTTGGTTGTGGGTCATTAGGTAACTTCTAAAACTTGATGTGAAGGAGGTAATTTTGTGAGTCCTTGAATATTCCACCGTAACATTTGATTAATATTTTTGTCGGGTATAGGATTCTAGGTTGAGGGTAATTTATTCTCAGAACATTAAAATCATCACTTTCATTGCTTAATGAAAAGCCTGAGGCCAGCCTGATTCTGATTCCTTTGCAGATGACTTATTTTATTTTTTATTTTATAAAAATAAATTTATATATACATATATATGTATATATATATAAATTTCCATCTTGTTTTATGTAGATTCTGATTCAGAATGCCATCATGTGTATACTGCACGTTTATTTTGTCATTTGCTACTAAAATCATTAGCCATAGATAGGAAAGGTAAAATTTTTATACTACTTTTCTAAGAAGTCTTTGTACATGTCTCCTGTGTACATGTGTTAGAATTTTTGGAGTTTGAATTCCTTGTTATAGAATATCTAGATTGTAGGACATGCATATCTTCAACTTTGCTAGAAATTCATAACACTTTACCTAAGCTTCATGAATATAAATGAGTTCCCGTCTCCCACATCTTCACCAACGCTTGTTATTATCAGACTTATGAAAGTTTTATCATCTTATGAATGTGAAATAGCATCTCATTATTATTATCATTTTATTTTTACCTGATGACTCATGAGACCAAACATCCTGTAATGTATTTCTTGACCTTTTGATATCTTACTCTTGAGAATCTCACGGTCTGTGTTTTTTGCACATATTTTAGTTGAGATGTTTGATTTTTTCTTTTTTATTTGCAAGTTATTTATTTATTTATTTTTTGCAAGTTGTTGTTATTTTCTGGACACTAACCTTTTGTTGGCTATAGGCTTTACAGTTTCTCCTTTTTGTATCTTTTCCTGTCAACTTGTTTATGTTGTCTTTTTTCCCTCTTAAGAATTCCCTTCATTGAGATTGTTAAAATGTTCCCCCATATTTCCTTCTGCAGGTTTAGTTTTGCTTTCACCTTGTGTCACTGTTTATTCTGTTGAATGTTAGGGAGCCATCTGATTCTTCTTCGATCATAAGATATAGCCAACTCTGTCAGCACAATTCTTGGAATAATGCAGACTTTTCCACTGAAAATAGGTAGAGGATCTGGTATTTCCTTTCTGTTCCATTAAGCAAATGCCATGCTTTTCAAAAGAATTATAAGTTCAAAACAAGGTATTCTATCTGATAAGCTGTTTCCTTTAAAGTTATTCTTTGATATTTTCTTTGCTGCTGTTGGCTATTTACTTTGCATTTAAAAAAAGGAAACAGCTTGCTAAGTTTTAAGGGTGACATTTGTGGAGTTAGGTTGGAACTGTTTGGAATTTATGGAGAATGTACCATATCTTTTCTTATGTTTTTCAGTATTATTTTACAATCATTGGTATGTTTTGCATATATCATTATTAGAGTAAATACTTTGGTATCATATATGATTCCTCTCTTCTCCCATGCTGTACACACATTGCACCAAAGTTTTCCCTGTTCCATTAGGCTGTACATAACTACCCCATCACCTCTTCCTTCTCATTTCCTACCGCATTCTCTCACCCTCTAGCTCATTCTGCTCCAGCAGAATGGTCTTCTTGCTAAGAGAACGTGAAAATCATATTCCTCTCTCAGGGATTGTAAAATTTGTGATCCCCTTTGCTTGAAATGCCGCCCCTTCTCCCTAACTGATCTTTCCATAGTTGTGTCTCTCATGCCCCTCAGGTTTCAGCCTAACTGCCACAGTCATATGTAGGTCTTTCTTTGTATTTTTTTGATACTTCTGTAAATTAAGACACCCTCCCTCATCCTCTATCCATTCATTTCATGTTTTTCTTAATTCAGAATATTTACCGCTCACTGACTCTTTTTAGTACACGATAATATTCCCAATACCTAGAACAATGTCTGACTGAGTAGCAACTCAATAAATTTTAGTAGAATAACTGCAAGAATGAGGGCATCTACTCTTAGCTATCATGAAATTGTTATTTTTGACAAGATTCTCTCTCAAATTAGGTTTCATAATTGTTCTTGGAGAATGAAAACACAATAGACATCTGAAAAATAACAAATATTTAATAAATATTTAGTCTATACTAGGTGGTGTTCTAAGTAATTTCTCTCTCTTTTTTTTAAGATTTTATTTATTTATTTGACAGAGAAAGACAGCCAGAGAGAGAGAGGGACCACAAGCAGGGGGAGTGGGAGAGGAAGAAACAGGCTCCCAGCAGAGGAGCATGATGCGGGGCTCAATCCCATAATGCCCGGATCACGCCCTGAGCCGAAGGCAGACGCTTAACAACTGAGCCACCCAGGCGCCCCTTGTGTTCTAAGTAATTTCTATTATCAACTCATTGAATCCTCACAACTCTATAATATAGATACGGGTATAGGCAGACACCCCTCTTCTGCTATCCTGCTGCTTCTACCTTGTGGTCTATTCAATAGAATTCTGTCTCCTTTAAATGTGTGTATATGGTCTTAACAATGATTGCTGGTTTTCATCTGGGAAATAAAATTAGAAAATAGCTGGAAAATTTTAAGGTGAGAAGACTATTAAGAATACGTGATTGCTGGGGGGCGCCTGGGTGGCTCAGTCGGTTAAGCCTTCCTCTCAGGTCATGGTCCCAGGGTCCTGGGATTGAGCCCTGCATCGGGCTCCCTGCTCAGTAGGGAGTCTGCCTCTCCTTCTCCATCTGCCTCTTTCCCAGCTTATGCTCTCTCTCACAAAAATAAATAAATAAAATATTAAAAAAAAAAAAGAAGAGTAAGTGAATGCATGTTCATGTGCCCATGTGTGACAGTTAGGTTTTCCATACCCTTTAATGATCTCTTTTACATTTTTATAAAAGAGAAATATGAAAAATTATATCTTTGAGAAAATACATCATTCAGGCACTCTACAATTCATAGTCTCCTATTTTTCTTACAAAAACTCACTATCATGGGATACCTGTTTGCAATTTTATTTTATACTTGAAATGTTAATCAATACTTCTGCGTTGTTAGACAATTCCTCTGGGTCTTTGGGGTGCTTGGGTGGCTCAGTCAGTGAAGCATAAACTCTTGATTTTGGCCCAGGTCATGATCTCAGGGTCATGAGGCTCCATGCTCAGCAGGGAGTCTGCTTGAGATCCTCTCTCTCCCTCTCCCTCTCCCTCTACCCCATCATCCACTCCTTCGTGTGTGCACGTGCATTCTCACTCTCTTTCGCAAATAAATAAATTTTAAAAAAAAAGATTTCCTCTATGTATTTGATATCAAATTTTTCTTAAGGAGCAAAGTAACTCTTATTGACTATATTCTCTGATTTCAACTCCAGAGATAATTACTTATATTTCTGCATATATTCAGTGCACTAAATAGTCTATAGCATCCAGACCAGTCATTTCTCTGTGACATCTCGTTTCCCTTGCAGATCTTTAAAACCTTCTCTCATTGGGCCCAACTTGCCTGGCCATCCTTGTCCCCACTTATTCCCCACACCCATCTTTTTTTTTTTTTTTTCCTGTATGCAACCCAGTCTACTTACTTTTCCAGAAACACATCTTATGCATTTTAACCTCTGTGACTCTTCTGAAATCTTTTATCTCATTGGTATGGCTTTTGCCATTCTCACTCCCTTGCCGCTATTTGAATTCTATTAGTCTTTAAAAACCCAGTCACATTCTACATCTCTTCCATGAAAGCGTGTCTCTTTACTCTGTCTGGATAACAAAGTGATGCTGCTGGGGAAGGTAGTCACTAGTCCTGTAATAGCACTGTATGGTGACAGATGGTAGCTACACTTGTAGTGAGCACAGGGTGAAGTGTAGACTCGTGGGATCACTGTGCTGTACAGGAGAAACTAATGTAACATTGTGTGTCAGCTATACCTCGATAAAAAAAAGTGATGCTACCACTTACAGGGGTAAAAACGGAAGGACCGGCATATATATCAGCAGTATTTCAAACAGGTTCCTTTACTCTGTCACTGGTTCCTCATATTACCTTACTCACATTCTGTGCTTTCTATGCACAGGCCTTTCTCTATATTTTCTGATATCACTCATTGAATGAAATCATCAGTAACAATAGTAGCCAAAAAAAAAACAGAGTGGAAATGCTTTATTATAACAGGAAAGCATTATCTTTTTGAATTAATGCTTTCATTTTCTTTGGGTAAATACCCCATGGTGGAATTACTAGATCATATGGCATTTCTGTTCTTAATTTTTTGAGCAACCTTTCTACTGTTTTCCATAACAGTTAACCAGTATAGTGACAGATGGTGACCCCACTTATCATGGTAAACATTCAGTAATGTCTAGAATTTCAAATCACTATGTTGTACACCTAAACTAATATAACATTGTATGTCAACTATACTTCAATTAAAAAAGATACAAGGAGAAATTTTTTATAGATATTTTTTTCCCAAAAAGGTGTCTGTGGTTGCTCACTGTAGTTTCAGATTTAGTCTTCAACTTGTAGCTTCCTTGGTGGGGGGGGGGGCGGAATACATTGCTGGTTTTGCTGATTCTCCCCATCCCCCCCTTCTCCCCATCACACCCATCCATCTGAGGCCCCTAAATCCAAGTCTGTGGGTGAGATGCTGTTGCTTTCACAAAACACTTCTGTCTCATTTTAGCATTTGGTTGTCTTCTGTTTCTTGTACTAAACTGCAAGCGAATATCTCTCCTCTAGAATCATTGCATTCAGAGGCAGTATATAAAACATGATGGAAACAGATGATCTGTTTAAGTTGTGGTCCTGTGATTTTAGCCTCATATTTCTTATCTATAAATAATGTGTACCTTACATAGATATGGACTGATATGTGCTTCCAATGAAGTAAGTACATAAAAGCACTTTATGAAATATGAAAAATTAAAATGTTAACTGATTTGAAATGTTAACCTGTCTTCTTTAGAAAAGTCTGTAGCACAAACTTCCCTGGTTTTCATTCTTTCCATTTATACATAACATTATGCATATCTTTGACATATAGTATATATGGATTAGATCCTTCTTGCACCAAAAAGAAAAGTGCAATAAATATGCAATTAGATGCAAAACTCTGCTTAATGGCAGCCTTTGATTTAGTTAAGGGAAGTTTTTTCCTCATTGCTTATCAATATTTTTTTGGTGATGTTTTTGCATGTGTCTTTAGTGGTAAAGTCTCTTGAGAAGTACACATCAAGTGACTTGCCAGCTCTTGTGTCTTTCCACAATCCCGCAGCAATGCCATTTTGCCTGAATTGCTAGTAGATTGCATTCACAAAGCATTTCCTCCTACCTGCCTGCAGGTGGTTATTCAACTACACCTTGCCATTTGCCAGTGCCTGGACATCCTGCCAGCTTTCATTCTTAATATAGGTCTAGCCCAGCAGAGTTTTATTGAACATCTTGATTGCATTCATGCAAGATTGTATTCCATAATGTTCTTGTTCACAATCCTACTCTGGATTTACTGACACTTTGGATTTATTGATGAAGTTGTAGATATGCCATATGATAATCGCTTTCCTGTTTACTGGTATTGTAGTGATGATGTTTAAATACTTCAGAATTTTCAACTCTTGATCACTGAAATTTCAGTTGTAAAGATTAGTGTTAGAATAAAGGATTATACCTATCATTGTCTTATGTGAAAAAAAAATTGCCAGAGATGTACTGATACTTTGAGGTTCCTCAAATTTGAATCTCCACTGGACATTATAAAATATTGGAAAGGAGGGGGATGATGAGGAGAATTGTGCTTTATTCATTCCTAGTTGCCTTTCCCACTGTGTACAACATATTGTAGCTACCATCTGTTCAGTGCATTATAGGAATAAGTATTAAGAGTAAGGATACCCATTATGGATGAAGCTGAAAAAATATACAGTGAATGAAAATCAAGATATACAATTCACATTGTATGTTGTTAATTTATTTCCAAAAAGCATAATTTTAGAAAAGTCTAATTATATTGTTATTCTAAATATTATCAGCTTTATTGTTATTAAATGAGAAATCATAGCTGTGAGAACCCTCTTTTTAATCAAATGCATTTGTTACAGAATATCTTATAATTCATGAGAATTATTTGTATAAATTGTTTGTTCATAATGTATTAGAAAGTCTTGTTTTTCACATAATAGATCTGTTGCAGAAAAACACAACATAGTTATGTTCATGGAGGGTGCTTCAACACAGTTAAAGATGCTTTTGTATGGGTGACTTTAAGTAATATTCAAGAAAATTATGGCTGTTTGTGTGAGAATTACATCTGCTTTCCTAAATATATAAATTGTATAGATAAACACTAATATGTAGTATCTTTTATGGCATTGATTTTCTATATGTTCTAGTGACTATGTTTTGTCAAGGTTACCACAACAATTTTGGAATTGCAAACTGCAATATGTAACATGGCACATGTCTCTTTCCCACAGTTACCAGGTGAATTGTGCTTGGTGGAAACCGGGTGTTATAAAAAAACAAACAACCCCCCCCAAAACAAAAACAACAGCAAAAACAAACCAAAAAACCACACACACACAAAACAGAGAGAGGGATTTTGACTCTGTTCGTTATCAACTGCAAACAGCTGCAGGGAAGCTGAAAGCCAGTCGGCCTGCTGAGCACCTCTCTGAGACTAAAGCCATTTGAAGCCAGGTTGGAAGCAGCTGGTGGCTAAGGTGTCTTGTCTACACAGCAGGGATCTCTGCATAGCTCTTCAAGGAATGGGCACGGTACTTGATAGAGAGAAAGTCCTTCCAGAGTTCTTGGCACAATTTCATAGGCATGTTTCCTTTATGTATGTTTCTTTAAAAGTGAATAAAGTTAAATAAAACAAAAGTAAATAACAGGATGTTTAGAGAATGGAGTGGAATGCTGTGCACGTCTAAGTTTCGAGAACTGTAAGAAAATACGGTGACATTCCCCAACCCCTCATTTTATAGCTAAGTACACAGATGTCCAGAGTGGGTGAATAAACTGCATCAGTTAGATCATGAGAGATCTGCACTTTGTACCCAAATTTCCAGTATCTGTATTCAATAGCCTTTCCAGGTGTATTAAATCCTTGCTACTCAAGATAAGGTGGGCAGACCCATAGCATCGGCATCATCTGTCAGTTTTCTACAAATTTAGAATCTCAGCCTCCTTCATAGAATAAGAACTAGCATTTTAGCATGTTTATGTTGTATTAAGTCATATGTTTATGAATGATAAAGGTGAAATATTGTGTGATATGTACAGTGGAGAATGCTCCTTAGATCTTCCACCCATTATAATATTCATCCCATTCTATTGTTAAAGATATTCATTTGTTTGATTTTAAAAAAATCCCCTGTTTTAATATAGTAATTTCAGGTTTTGGATAAATAAAAATACAGTATTCCTGTTTTGCAATACGTATAATTATAACTTTATGGAAAGGACCTATACTGCCATAATTTTTAGTTTCTGATCCCCAAAATAAACATATTTTAATTACTAGCTTTCATATGAGAAATATAAACAGATGTTTATTATTTCATTTTCTGCTGTTTCTACTGCTTTAAGAGGTAAAGATTGACATTAGTTATATCTATTATTAGGAAATAGTTAAAATCAAATTCATTGTTATTAACTCATTCAACAAGTATTAATGGAGTGTATACAATATGTTAGGCATTGTGCTAGAAACTAAGTTTATTAGGGGCTAATTGAGACTATTTTATTTTACACAAGATTCTACAAAATGATATAATTTGTACTGTATATTAGCTTGTTTGCTCACTTATGATAATTCACAAATTATTATAATTGGAAATGAAATGCAAACATTACCTTGATTACTTAAGGATACTTTGTCTTTAGTCATAATTATTGGCTCGGGGTTGGGCCATAGTAGTCACATGACCTATGAATATCAAATTTACTGTTTTGTCTCTCCATTATGTTCCTTGACATAGAATTCATGATTTTAGAGACTTACAGTTTTTCATAACAGTTACTCAAGATTAGGTAGTCAGTTATATCTGAAAGATTTGGTTATATTCTATCATACAATTTTGTAACACTGCAAAGATTATTTACAAATTATGCTATTTTAGTCTCTTTCAAGCAGGGTTATTAAAATTTTATAATCACCAGAAAGCTTTTTAAAATTCACATTCCTGGACTATGGCCAGATTAAAAGTTGCTAAATCTTCATTGTCGAGTCTTCACAAGAGTCTGTATGTTGGCAATCTCTGCAGTTTATTTCTCTGTACAACTGACTGTGGAGACCCATTGAGACAAACAGATTAGAACATTTCATATCAAGACATAACTTCAGTTTCTTGAATACCTATTGGTGAGACAAGTTGGATGAAAATGAGATTACAGCATTGCTATGGTCTGTGATTTATCATTGAAATGGCTAAAACTTTATGTAACTGTAAGAGGACATCGAGAAAGTAATTCTAAAATAAATTAGGACGGTGCATTTGCAGAAGAGTTGAGCCTAATGATACTTTTTTTTTTTTTTTTTTTTTTTTTAGTGAAACCAGGAAAAGGCTATGAGTAAAAAGACCCTGATTTTAGAGTTTCAATAACAAAATTTCTCATTTAGGTACTCTTATACAGAAAAGGCTATGATACCAGTTTATGTAACTATATGGGGTTTTTTGTTTTTGTTTTTGCCTATTCTTAGTATCCAATTACTCTTTCAGTCTGCCCAGTGGCAACCATGCAAAACTGTGACCTTGAAATTTGACTTACTTTCCCATGTTTTCTCCATCTAGTATTTATTCCCTAAGAATGTTCATTGTATCCCAGTGCTCACAAAACCTGGTGAACCCTTCTAAACCAAGTAGTATCATCTGGTCTCCAAATACTCTAGAGAGATTTCTGTTGCGTTCTTTCCTGCAGGGAATAGAGGCTCCTTGTCTCTCTTCCTCAGTTTGCAAGATGCCGGTAGTAGATGGACTGAGGTGTTTGGGGAGTGATGTAGAATGTGCTGGAGGACAGGTTCTCCAGGTTCCATTTGTAACTCTGACTTTTAGTGTCAAAATCCTAGTAAGGCTCAACAAAATAAGAATAGGTGCTTTGAAACACAGCGTATTTCAACATTATTTTCTCTAATTAAAACATGTGAGCAGGTGTCTAGAGTTTGCCCTGTGTAGCAATACAGACAGGTCATGTATTGGTAAGATAGAGAAGAGTAACAACAAAGAAAACCAAAGGGCTACTCCACAGCAAACTGTTTATAACAAGGTTATAAGATGAAACACACTGATTCTTTTATTGATGACATTTAATTTTGTGCATCAGTATTTTGGAGAGAAATGTAAGTAGAATGCTGAATAAATGTGGGTCCATAGATGTGTGATCTGCTGGCTTAAAAATTCCTAGTCAAGTGTGTAGATCAGTCTTGTTACTAACAGTTTTGCTGCTTTATTGTTTTGGTGCATAAAACGTAAGGATTTTTTTCTGCATTTTTTAGGAATAAAAAATGATAATGTTCATGCCAAATGTGGTCTTCATGTTGAAAACAAAGGCAAGAGTAAATGAAGGGAAAATAATAATATAAAAGTAGGATTTGCCATGGCTAATCGGCAGGAATTGTTCTAGTTGTGGATAATCTGGCATTATTGCATAGAAAAATCAGACAAAATTTACTTATCTCTAGGCTCAAATACCAGTTCCTTAAATTAGTAAGGGGCTTGCTTTTTGATGAACAAAGTGATGTGTATACTAATAATGGCTCACGGTGTTGGCATAATCAAATGTCCCTTTTCGTTCAAAAT
Source organism: Ailuropoda melanoleuca (assembly GCF_002007445.2). Lineage (NCBI taxonomy): Eukaryota > Metazoa > Chordata > Mammalia > Carnivora > Ursidae > Ailuropoda > Ailuropoda melanoleuca. Next base: position 86,059,636 of record NC_048222.1, on the reverse strand, counting down.
CTGTCATTTAATAGAAGTTTGAAGACAAGCCAAGTACAATATAAATAGACCAAGTGGGTACAAAAACCTGTTCAGTGCTTGGAAAAGGTGTGGAACATCTGTTCAAAATAGAAAGCATTGGTTCACTGACTTAATTGGAGGTGTCCCAGATGCTAAATTTTAGGACTTTTTTCTGCTTCAACAGTTGATCTGTTTTTCCTCCCAGGTTGCTGTAATTAAAAAATGCAAAATTTGTATGAACCTGACTTTTGTGAGGCCAATAACATTTTTGTAAGATGTGGATCATTTCCTTTTATGCCAAAAGAAAAAATCTATAGTGTTTTTAATACAAATAGTCTCAAGAAAGTATTCTCAGGTATAGTAATAAATCACTTTGTGAAACATTCACTTATGCCTATGAGTTAACAACACCATCTTTTCCATAAAAGGGCTGTTATGACCTGAACTTGTTAGAAATCCAGAACAATTATAGAAAAATGACAGAAAATATTTTAAAACTTATCATTGTGGAGCAAAACCAAAAAATATCAAAACAGGACTTAATTGATTCATCTGCAGAAACAGTTTCCTGTGATTTTGTGTTTCTTCAGTTTTGCACTTGAGAAGAAAGCACATTCCAATGACGAATAAAAAAACAAATTTGAGCTTCTATTTGCTAACACCACTGAGAAAAATAATAGAAGCTATCATGGTAACATCATGGAGTAGACAGCACCCCAGGGCTAACAACAGATCTCTAGCAATGTCGGGTGAAACCTTCCGGTTGACCCTCCATGATCACATTTCACAATATTAGTACCTGATAAGAATATCAAACAATCAACAACGACTTCTAGACTGACTTTCTTAGCTATGGAGTGAAAAACTCCACTTCAGATACTGCTGGGAGGGAGGATTTCCCCTTCTCCAGTATGCCTCAAAGGGTACTGAGAAAGGGATGGGAAACCTTACCTCAAAGAGCATTTGATGAATTATTAAATTGTAGCTTAATTTCTGGAGTAAGAGTCTGGCTTGGAGAAAGCAATTCACTGTTGAAAATGAATATAATAAAATGACACTGAATTTTTGTAAGAATCGCTATTGCTATTTTTGATATTTTAGAGTTAAATCTCAGAAATTTCTCATTCACCTCTTGTTCCAATTCAGTAATTCTATATGATACAACTTCTTATTCTTTAAAAATTTACTTAATTGATAAACGAAAAGGTATCAAGAAAGACCTGTTGATTCCATAAAACTATTAGTTTCTGGACAGTAATACAGCTTTGACCCCACAGGGCATGTGTGTGTATGTTTACACAATGATTATTCATTTCCTTACATATTTAATCCTCTATTGTAAAAATTGGAGTTTTCTAGAAACTTAAAAAATCTTGGTCTCTTACTCAGTCTCATTATTAAGCAACAATATGTCTCTGAATCTTTAAAGTAGATGCATTTTCATGGATAGCTGACAGATTTCCTTCTAGATACTTGTCTTGTTCTCACTGTTCTGCCATGTGTCTACAAACTTGGTTATTATTTCCAGAAGAAAAATCACTTTTTTACATGGAAACTTCAAAATGCATCAGTGATGTTGAGTAAGGGTTGTTTTTGGTTTTGCTTATTCATTTAAGTTTTTGAAGCCTGCACATTTCCTTTCAATAACTAGTAAATGTCCATGCTTTTAGAAATTTACCACTTTCTTGGTCTTTTTCCTTGCCTGCCTAGTCACTCCTCAGTCTCCAGTCCCAGGCAACATTGAATGTGAACTATCTCAGGTTTCTCTCAGCCACACCTCTGGCACCAGCTGCTGAATGCAGAATTTCTGTGGTCTCTGCCTCATTACTTGGGGCACTACACTTGATCCAGCTTTTCTACTGTAATTCACCTGCTTGACATATCCTCGCCTACAATGTGCAATGTCCCCTTACCCATGAAATTATGGTAAGTATTGCTTGCATGAGATGTCGAGGAAGCACCAGTTCAGATTTTTATCCAGTATGATATCATAAGGATACTGCTTTGGAATTCGCAGAAGAAATCCTCTGTGTAGGTGTGAATTAAAAGCAATGTTGAATAAATACAACCTGCACATTGCATTATAACTTAATTTCAGAAGTGAGAACTGAATTTGTGACTGAGCTGAAGATAAGACACACTCTTTCTCTTAAGACCAGTGCTTAGATTCAAGAACAGAGGAATGAAAGAGAAATGAAGAGCACAAATATTTTTATGCCAATCACAGTGAAAGGAGCAGTGGAATTTTGTATCTGGGAAAGCTAGAGTTATCATCCTTATAATGAAAGTGAAGGAAGAAATGAAAGTCGTAATACCTTTGAAAACCCATGGCTTATGGATATGATGGCTGCAGTTAGCAACTAAAATGTGAATTGATAACATTTTTAATCATTTCACAACTTTATGTTCATAAAGAAAGTTAACTTGTTTATAACAGAAGCCGGTTATTTCACAATAGTATGGAAAGGGGTATCTTAATGTGACATTGACCACAATCTCCTAGTCATAGCCCCATGTAATTAGCAATAAATATATAGGAAATCAAATAGATGCTGCCAAACTTGATAATTTGGTAATTCAGCTGTAAACAATGAACTTTTCTTCCTTTGCCTTCATTCAGGAAGTCAGTAAAATATGTGAATTCATAGTGATTTTGATTATTATCTAAATATTATTCTGTTAAGAAAATTGTTAGGATGCTACTGAATGAATCTTATGAAACACCGGCATAGTCTTTTTTCAGTCTCATTAATTCATTAGAATATGGTTTTTCTGTTTGTAAGGTCCAACATCATGCAAACTGTGTTTAATTACTTCACTACTGAGTTATTGAGATGAAAGAGGAAAATGACTGACCTATATCCTATATACATTTAGACTTCTTATTTTTTCTTTTTAAAAGAAAATTCTGTTTAGTTAATGAAAACATAAATATTTAATGGAAAACTTATTGTTTATCAAGAGTTAAGGTAGGTTTGGCAGAGTACAAATAAGTAATTATTAGACCCATGTCCTACCTACTAAGGATGTATAAATCTAAGGGGTGCCTGGGTGGCTCAGAAGGGTAAGCGTCTGACTTGATTTCGGCTCAGGTCATGATCTCAGGGTCCAGCTTCCGCTCAGTGCAGTGTCTGCTTGTCTCCCTGTCCTTCTGCCCCTCCCCCTGCTCTTACACACACACTCTCCTCTCTCTCTCATAAGAAAGTAGATCTTTTTAAAAAAGAGTCTATAAATCTAAATGGGATGCATATTTACATGCATGAAGCAATAGAGAGATGTGAGTGCCATATTTACTTGTAAAGGTGATATGGGAGCATATCATAAAGTTTTAGGTAGATATCTGATAAGGAAGCTGTGAACTTTAGTGTCCTGGATTTGTTTTTTTTCTCTGTGTGGTCTCAGATAAGTCACTTTACTTGTCTAAATCACTGTTACCATAGTATCAGTACTCTATACAATAGGGTTGATTTCATCTAACTTATATGTTTGTTATGAGAACAGATTTTAAAATTTTACGAAAAGCATACTGTCACATACAGTGTGTTTGATAAACATATCTCATTATGAACTATGAAAAAACCCAAGGGAAACAGATAAAATTGTGTCCTCAGAAAAGGCGAGGGAAAAGGAAGAACATTTAAAGTAAATCTTAAAATTGCTGATAGTCGGAGGATATGGAGAGGGAATGGAAATCAGAATGTTTCATCGAGAACGATATGCTGACTCATCTCTGGATTCTCAACATTACCAAATGGTAGATATTGCAGCCGTTAAATGAATGACTAATAAAAACAAATGAATTAGGAAAATACTAGGGAGATAGTTTGCCTGTATAATTTAATCTTCAGAGGCAAAGCAGTATAGATACTAAAGAGCCCTAGAAGCTCTATACAGGCAAAAGGAAAAGTGCAATCTGACAGGCTGATGGAAGATACCAGACCAGGAGAGGAAACCAGTCCAATAGCCATAGTGCAGTTCCATTAAATCAAAGCATTTATGCATTATAAGAACATTTATAATTACATCATAAGAATATGATCTTATAGAGTATAATGGATTAAAAATAATAATCACCTTAAAAGGGGCACCTGGGTGCCTCAGTTGGTTGAGTATCTGCCTTCAGCTCAGGTCAGGATTCCAGGGTCCTGGGATTGAGCCCCACATCAGGCTCCTTGCTTAGCGGGGAGCCTGCTTCTCCCTCTGCCTGCTCCTCCCCCTGCTAGTGCTTTCTCTCTCTCTCTTTATAGTAAATAAATAAATAAAATCTTTTAAAAAACATAATCTAAAGAATCAAGAAAATTGTCAGTAATTGATGAGAACAGAAAATTAAAAATTAAAAAAAATTGGAGTCAGTATCAGGAGTCTTAATAATGTACAGTCACTTCAAGGTAAATGGGATCTATATTTAGTGTAATAAGATCTTATTCAGTGTAATAAGAGAATTAATAATAGGTTCATATATATATAAACCAAGAAACAAATATGGATTTGGCTAGAACAGACATGGGTGGTTACATGGAACAGGCAGGCATAGCAGTCTATCTGTATCATGAATGAAGCTTGGCTCTTTGTTGAGAGAGTTCATTGTAGCACTCTTGGCCAAACAGGTGCTGCATTTTGTTTCCCCACAAGTACTATTTGATCATCCTGTCTGAAAAATTTAGCATAGTGATACTAGAAAACCGTTAACCTTACAATAAAGCCAATTCTTTTCAGACATTCTCTCTTTGAAATGCGATACATTTATGCTCAGTGAGTTTTAATTTTTTGTAAGATGCCAGACATGGTGGGGGGAGTCCTTTTTTGTATCTTTGACAGTAGGGGAGAACTTTAAAGCCAAGCAGCCTTTATATTTTCATATTTTGGATGAATGCCAAGTGTAGTCACCGCAGTTTGAGTCTCCAGGACAGCGTTGAGGAAGTTTTTTTATACCATTGATCCTTCCGTTGGCCAGGCTACTCTGGTTGTAGTTTGGCAGGTTTTCCTACCTTTGAGAAAAGAACCCAATTTAATAGCCTCCCCAGCTACTTTTATGACTCTTCACTCTCTAGAAAGAACTCGCCATTCTTGCTTCAAACTGGAAGACCTTTTTTCATTGGAGACCATTCTAAGCAAAAGTCCACAAAGAGATGTGTATGGTTTTGTGAGTTCTTAAGAAAGTTGTGAAAATTCTTTCACTTTCATATGGACAGTATTCAGTAAACATTTAAAAGGAAGGGGACACTTAAGCAGGAAAGAAAAGGGAGAAGATGGAAAGACAGACATCTATTGAATAGAATTAGAAAAAATAAATTAGTGTGGATTTAAACTTATGCATCATCCCACGTATAAGGCCTATATTCTAGTCTTTTGTTGTTATTAACTCTCATGTTCAGGCTGTTCAGGGAATATTTGAAATCTTTCGTATCATTTCATTTCTCAGCTTATGCGATAGCAATTTTAGCACACATACAGCAATATAGCAAAAAATTTTAAATAACTTGTAGAACTGTAAAGACAGTGAAAATGAGAGAAGGAGCTATACTATAGGCAGAATAGGAAGCTTGCTGTCAGAATCTTGAATGGCATGCTGTATGCATATGGTCATGATATTTTGTATTTTTCCATTTTTGTCGTTAACCTAATCCTTATTTTACTTTGGTCTTAAAACTTTTTTTTTTTTTTTTTTTTTTTTTTCCTGTTAGGTTTTGTTTGCGTCACTCTTTGATACAGACATGGGGGCTTACTTTATATGACTTTATTTACTTCTAAGATTTCCAGGTCAGACATGCAGTTTTACTTCTTATATTAGGTGAGCTAATTCTCAGTTTATTTTCCCCAAAGTGACATAACTATAAAAGGAACTTTTGGAAATACTCTGTAATAACTTTCTTCTTTATTTCATCTGAATCCTTTGGTCTTCTTGCTCTCTATCTTTAATGTTCTTTCTGCTTTCTCAGAAAAAGAATCCATTGCTAAAAGACTTGGAAGAGAATCACTTCTGGGTAGATGTTTTACTTGAAGTTCAAATCATAAATAGACCCTCATGATGTCTATAAATTTCTTTCTACAGGTAGATTTTAACAGACTACTTTTTTTTTTTTTTTTTAAAGATTTTATTTATTTATTTGACAGAGATAGAGACAGCCAGCGAGAGAGGGAACACAAGCAGGGGGAGTGGGAGAGGAAGAAGCAGGCTCCTAGCAGAGGAGCCTGATGTGGGGCTCGATCCCACAATGCCGGGATCACGCCCTGAGCCGAAGGCAGACGCTTAACCGCTCTGCCACCCAGGCGCCCCTAACAGACTACTTTTGACAAATTAAGAGGTTAGGAGATTCTGTTCTTCAGAATAATGTTTTGATAATACATTGTTGTTTTTATAATCACTAAATTGCAAAGTTGGTACAATTTTCTCTCCTTTATATTGACCTGTTAAATTAATCAGCCTTCTTCTCTAACTCCATATTTGAATGTAATCCTACTAGAAATTATATAATCTTACCTCATAAGCTAAAATGAATGACAGTAGGATTCACACTAATAAAATAAAAATACTTCCTGGAGGGGCGCCTGGGTGGCACAGCGGTTAAGCGTCTGCCTTCGGCTCAGGGCGTGATCCCGGCGTTATGGTCGAGCCCCACGTCAGGCTCCTCTGCTATGAGCCTGCTTCTTCCTCTCCCACTCCCCCTGCTTGTGTTCCCTCTATCGCTGGCTGTCTCTATCTCTGTCAAATAAATAAATAAAATCTTTAAAAAAAAAAAAAAAACTTCCTGGAGTCGATGTGTAACTTATGAGACTGGCAATCAATGACAAGTGAAAATAAGCATCTTTATAATTATGAAAAATATGTTGTGAAAAACACAAAATAAAGCATCTCCTCAAGGATGTATAATTTTTATTTATAATACAGAAGATATCTACATATATTCATGATTTGTAGTTCTATCTCATTGTTAATTTTAGCTTTTAACTTTTTAGGGAGAGCATTCAGATGCAACGTTTTTTTTAGAATTAGATGAAATTTATTCAACAAAAACAGTAAGTGCCTGCTATACTTTGGGTTTTTGCTAAACAATATGAAGAGTAAGAGATTTATGTCAGAGCCTCCAAATCTAAAATTCTTGAATAAGATTAATTTTAGGTTTTCTTAGGGGATCTACAGTAGCACACTTGGTATGAGTCTCTGTATCCTTCACAATAAAATGAGAGTGTTGCACAAGGTGATTTCTAATGGTATTTTCAGAGAAAAAAAATATTATTCTTTAATCCTTTTTCGTGGTCAAAAGCTTGTGACCTTGATCTACTTATAAATATATTTATTGATTCAATATAAATCAGAAAATACATTTCTAATCTTTGTTAGACAGATAGGATTTACATTTAAGTTTCCTTTTAGGTGTGAGAAGGAAAATGCGTCATCATATGGGTTTCTAACTATCCTTTATCCATCTCTCCACTAAGGTCTAACTTATAATCAATTTTAACCTCAGAGGGAATGTAGCCTTGCATTATACAGGGAGATTCAGAAAATTGTAATCTCACCTGTGCCAAATAACTTATCTTTTGCTGAAACTAATTGATGAATATTATCAGTTAAGTACCTGGCTATCTGTTCCTTTTGAATGTTTTATTTTTCTTTTTACTGCTGCCTGTTCAAAGTTATTTTTCAATCAGAAGTACAAGGAGAGTTAGAAAATATTAATGGCAAGACAATGTTTACTGAATCAAAAGTAATACCTGGCTAAATGCCCCCTGAGAAGACGGTTGGAAAGAGCTCTTTCATCCAGACTGTTTAATTTCAGTAACCAGCTGAACTCCTCTAAGTGAACAGAATATTTAAAGAATATAAAATCTCCCCTTCACAACCAACTCTCCAGACACTAAGTGTGTTGATATTTAGATTCTAAAATTTATATCAAATAGCATCATTGAAACAGATGCTGATTATATATAATTGGCTAAGAATTTGCATTAAAGAGGACTCTTGGGTGTGCACTCAAGCATTCATATGTCCAATAAGAGCTACTTGTGGGGATATTCTGATCTGTTTAGAATTATTTTTTTTTCAAAAGGTTTTAAGGTATAAGAGAAGAAGATTAATAGTTGCTAGAAGAAGCTAAAAGAGGAACAGCAATGCAGCAAAGACTATTATGAAATATAAAAATTTGATATGACTCCCAAGTTGCAAATAATAACAAAGTTGCAAATCAATGTCTATTGATCCATGTATCCATTTCCATGCAGTCTCTATAAAGTATATAGATACTGATGTTAATATTTTATTGACATATGTAACAGATATACACTTTTCTTCTCTCTTTAGACTTTCTCTGTTCTTAAAGAACTTAAAATAATAGCAGGACATACAGAAAGTGATATTTGCTCCTTGATCTTTGGGAAGAGCTCATAATATATAAATATACTATTAGAAACAGGATGAAAGATACACTGAAAACAAAGAGTGGTCCACATTTAATTGTTACTGAGCCTGATATTATTTCTGGGTCAAAGTTTGCTTCCATATTTAAAAGCATTTTTTTGTTTTTGAAGGCATGTATTTATTTATAGGATTTTTGATTTTTATTATAGCGAACATTTAAAGTACTCAGAATAAACCTTGAGACAATTACAAGTGATTTGACATCATGCTGAGAGTAAAGGCATATTAATAAATGTTGCATTATGTTTATAAAGACCTTATTGAGAAGAAAACCAGCAGATTTGCTTTGTTGCATTAACCTAATAGTATAAAGAGGTTATGATATGTGTAGGAGCTTAAAAAATAGAATTAGCAATTTGGGAAATGTCCATGCAAAACAGTGTAGTTCAAATAGAATTTCAGAGTATTTCAAGGCTGACGTAGTATCTACTATTTGCTTTAATCATTAGAAATCAGAATTCTCACTATACCTGAACAATGATCAAATGCAAGAGTTGCAAGAGATATAGGTTATTTTCTTACAAAGATAAGTTTAAGAAATGAAACAGAGGCTAAATATCTGGAAAAATAACGAAAACAAGAAGTGCTAGCTAACACGGGCACCCAGGTGGCTCAGTCAGTTAAGCTTCAGCCTTAGGCTCAGGTGATGATCTCAGGGTCCTGGGATCAAGCCCCACTTCAGGCTCTCTGCTCAGTGGGGAGTCTGCTTCTCCCTCTCCCTCTGCCTCTCTCCCTGCTCCTACTCTCTAGTGCTTTCTCTCAAATAAATAAATAAAATCTTTTTTAAAAAAAAAGAAGTGCTAACAGAAAGGGTTGGGTGCTCTGTGACAATATCGTCTATTTGCTGCTTTTATTATAATTTCAACATTTTGTTTTCTCTTAAGCACGTTATGGGGAGAGCTTTCCAACCCTGCACATGCACATTGTGAGATACAAATATTTTGTTGTATTTTATCCATTTTCTGTCCTTAACTAAGAACAGTGTGTAATATAGTAGAAACTCAGGAAACCTCATAGAACACATATTTTCATGAGACAGACTGACTGGTAGACAAAGAGAGAATACCTCTGCAGATTATGTTACACGTTATAAGAGAAATAAACTGGCATAGAAGATGATCTACCTGGATGGCATGGTCAGGAGGCCTCTTCAGTGTCAGAAATAGGATGGAATAGCTATGCAGAGTCATGAGAAGAACTTTCATGACAGTGGCAGGAGTTAGTGCAGAGTGCTGGAGGAAGAGGACTTGGCATGTTTGAGGGATACAGGAGAGGCCTGGAGAGCTGGTCTAGGATGACCCTGGGGTGTTGGACAGGGACAGGGAGGTCCTTGTAAAGAGTTAGGGAATTTTACTAAGTATAGGGTGAATAAATGAAAGGTCCCAGTCGAAGGAGTGGAAGATCTATTTTATATTTTAAAACTGCTTTGGCTAGTCTGTGGATAATGGGTTAAGATGTTGGGAGATGGAAAAGGTGGAGAATAACTGGCTGTTATCCTCCCACTCTTCTTCAGAATTGTTCTCATTATTAAATATCTTATTATACATACACACGTGCAACCTGCCTCCTCTTCTTTCCCCTTTAAATTCTTATCCATTATCTCTATTTCTATCTCTATCTTTATGTGCATCAAAATTGTGCTGTTTTCTTTACTACCACTTACGTCATGACTGCTCTGCACCCCCCCCCTTAACTTGATGGGGCTAATAATGTTTTTGAAGGAAAACTTCATATTGACCTCAATTATCATCTCTTTGCACCTGACAGAGTTGACATACTTGCTCTGGAACAGAACATATGACTTATAGGTTGTAAATAAGGAAACCATTGCATTGAGCATGGTTAAGTTAACTTGCTTAGTAAGTTACGAAGATCAGAGCAGAAGCAACTACTGCTTCCTCACATCCAGTCACTGAGGGACGTGGGTGTTTTCACCACCTGTACTCAGATTGCAGTGCTGAGAGGTCTAGATGATCTAAACAACAGCATACAAAGAGTGAACTGAATATAGGGAGGTAAATGGCTGTTTAACTAACTGTCTAGCCCCTCAGTCCTATCTACAAAGACCCAACACCTGGCATGGCGAGGGAACGATTAACGTAGGATTCCGGATGTACCTCCTCTGATCCAGTGACCCAGGTTCACTTCAGTTACAATCTGGGGAGTAGGGATGGAGAGAAGAGATGTCATGTTACTCAATCACCTCACCTTTACTAGCAGCTAATATGAGTCAGGACTGTGTTGCGTACTCTGTCGTGTCAGAATGCAGATGCCTTATACAACCAAAGAGCATGAGACTGGAGACATGCCCATAGTTGTCGCTGCTTATGAATTTCAGTTGTACTGATTGATTCTGATTTTATACGTTCAACTCTGTAAGTGCTGAACCACGTTAGAGGCTTCTAATAACTGATTCTTGAGAAGTTTTCATTTAATGTTAATATATTTTCCCATGGCAACTTGTCTGCCCATTTCACTGAAGCTCTAGGCTCCCGCTGTATAATAATGACACGGGAGGGATACAGTGGTATCCTCTAATGTGTACACAGCAGCAGTGAAGACATACCGTTTTCTTCCCCTGTTTCATTTGTGAAGGATTTAGAAAGAGAACCATTTTAAAAGAAAATGCAATTTCTGGGGACAAAAATGACAGTGAGTGACACAGAGTCTGTTCATTTCTTTTGAAGCTGTCAGAGTCAAGAAAGAAAACCACTTTGGGGTACTTGTCATAGGAGTGAAAGGACTTGATGTTGAGGTTTTATTAGCTCAGATGATAGGGAAAACTTCAATTCTAAGCTGCTGTAAGTGGTATATAAAGTAATTTAGGTATGCCAGTGGCTATGGCCCTGGGTGTAAATCCACACTGTGGGAGTAAATAAAGCTGGGGTAAATCTTCCAGTGGTAAAACTTCTATGTAATCTTGGGCTTTAGTTAAATTATTTGAGGTTTTGGAATATGAGATGTGTGTGTGTGTGTTTATTTGGTATTCTAGAAATACACCCATCTCCCTTAATTTGTAACATTGTAAATGGCTATTTTTTTTTTTGCCACACACATATCTATAGAACATAAAATATATTAAATGATAGTTTGTTCTTATGAATTTATGCTATTTCAATTAATATACTTTTCTCTCTAACCTTCAAAATTCTAGGTATTTTCTCTTCCATGAGGTATTGTTTCTCTCTTTGTTATTTTTGACATGGTGATAGAAAATGTCAACACAGTTTCTGGAAAATAGGCAATATTTCAGTACAATCTACTTTAGCAAGTGATCTCCAGCAGATGATTTCTGCATTCAGCATATGTCATATTTGAGAAGAAATTCAATTTCAGAATCATATGGAAAGTAGTTTTTCCAACAGTATGGCAGACTAGCATATCATTTATTTTGAAATAAATAAAAATACCAAATTATATGTTAGTAGTAATACTTGTCTTAACTGGCAAGACTATACACACACATACATGCATATATATATGAAATCTGCTTATTCCAAAAGAGACAGCAAGTATCTAGAAAAGTGACCAGTGAGCACCCCTAGATGTGGAGTCGCGTTGTCTGTTCTCTCCTAATGTACTTGACTTTTCAGTCTGGTGGCCTTGGGGAGAGCGGGAGACTGCACAGGGGTCAAGCTCTGTCAAACAGGGTACAAGAGCCCTGCTCCCAAAGGGCTACATCATTAGCGTACCTTCAAGATAAATTTAGAAAACAACAAATTTTATATAGATGTAACATGGAATAGTACCTGTTCTTAACCTTGGCTCTTAATTGAATGGTCCCAAAACACTCAGTTTAGAAATTTGTATTTTAGTGTTTGGATTTTCAAGTTAGGGGAAGAAATTAAAAAAAAAAAAAAAAAACCCTCCTCTCTGAAGCAAAGCAACTGTAATACAGGACTCAAAAAGTCTGACAGATAAACTTCTTTGATTGTGCTTAACAATGAAAAGAAAACCACAAAATGCATGAAAATTAAAAGCACAGTCCAGGAGATAATGTCTAGGTTGAAGGGTGGAATTTAGGTTGAGACTGGAAACAATCCCAGATGTTGAAAGTCTTGGATAAAATTACAGTATAAATAGGTTAATGAACCTGTGGAGTAGAAGGAGGAGCCAAAAGCAAGAATAAGTAAAAACATATAAAAGTCTAAGATAAGTACTGCAAGACCAGAGCCTACAGATTCAGAATAAATTGCAAGTTGGAAAAATAAAATGAAATCGACTATTACCATCAGACTGACAGCACAGAATAGCAAATATCTAAAGAACAGTGAGAAAGAAAGTTACTGTTTGCAAGGAGACAACCATTACACTGATTGCTGATTTCACAGTATTAAAAGTAGAATTTTTTGGAATACCGTCTTCACCATAACGTTATTAATCACTTAGAATTGTATATTTCAAAAATTCTAAGTAACAGTATAAATCAATGATCGTAATTTCTGGAATACTAAACGCAAAAGGGTGGGTGGTCAAAGTCAAATCATTGTAAGGAGAAGATGATGTATTAATTATTTTAGACTTGCTGAGAAGATTGTGTACGTTAATATTTCTAAGACACAGTGAGTGATAGGAAGTGTATAGTTTCAAGCAAATAGGAGAAGGGAATAAAATGGGAAAAAGGAACAAAAGTACAAAAGACAACAGGAAAGAAGAAAAAGAGAGGCAATCTAGAAAAGGCAGATAAATGGAAAGCATAAAATAAAAATATAGCAACATATCCAAAGTGTCAGTCTACTTCTTAACTGTAGTAGGAATAAATACTCTATTATAAGAGACAGATTGTCATATTAGATTTAAAAACATAACAGGTATATTGCTATTTATAAAAGATGTCCTAAAACATAGGAAATAAAAAGCTTGAAAGAAGAAAGAAGAAAAAGAGGTACTAAACAAATAACAATTGAAATAAACAATGCTGTAAATATTATTATTTGACAAATAGACATAAGGACAAAAAGAATTGCTATAAATAATAAACTTTATTCCATAATGATATAGTTGTAAACAGCTACAAATATATGTGCTGTAATGTTGTATGCCATGTAACATACAATATAATAAAATAATTCCAATTATGTTGTCAATATTTAGGTAATTATTAGGAGACATAACTATAGTGTTAAATCCAACAATAAAATGGGGACAAATAACTCAGTACCTGAGAAATCATAAAATGGAAGGACTAGTAAAGATATAAAATACTCAGAAAATTTGAGTAAATTTGGAGCATTTTACACACACACTCAGATAATATGCAATAATATGAATATTTTTAAAAAATGGAACTTGTATTAAGTAATGGACACTAAATTCACTAAATTCAAATTTTCAAGTGAGTAGTATCTTTCAGAATACATTCAACAACAAATGTGGAAATAAATTAGAGTTTTGTGGGAAAAAATTTTTTGAAAAATTTTGACATTTTTGAATTATTACAGGCTTAAAGAAGAAATTGAACTAAACATTTAAATTATAATAAAAATGGATTTTTAAAAAATCATATCAAAACTTGAAATATGAAATGATAGCAATACAAGGCTAGCTTATAACTTTAAATGCTTATGTAAGTAATTAAGACAGTAATGTGCTTAATAGCTATGTACTCAAACTAGGAAAGAATAAAATAGAAAAATACAATGAAAAATTTGGAGAAAGAATAATAAATATAAAAGTAGCAATTAATAAAATAGAAACAAATTGTAGCAGACTTAACAACAGCAAAGCAAATAATTTTTTGAACTAAAGCCAGTAATGTTTTTTTTTTTAATTTTGTAAAATTGATCAAGTAAAAGTGTTGCAATAAGGACAAGCTTGAGCTGGTGCAGTTGTGCTGAAATATTAATGAAGGTAACATGATATTTAAACACACATATGCTGATAAATTTAAAGACAGTTAACATGGACAGATGTCAAATTATTTTATAATTTTAGTAGTATAGCCTCACACTAATGCAAGACAGGTGCAATGTGTGAAAAGAAAATTATAAACCAGAATTAGTTGCAAAATAAAATGTAAAAATAAAATTATATTAATTAATGTTTCTGATTCCAGCAATGTGTAAAAAATATAGTACTTCATAATCAAGTTCAGTTTTCAGTGATGATAAATTTGTTTAAATTTAAAAATCGTATTAATAAATTCAGATTGAACAATGAAGCCACATGATCATTTCAGTGAATAACAACAAAAAAGTCAGTTGATAAATTTCAAAATCCATTATTATAATAGCTTTTCAGTAAACTAAAATATAAGATAACTTTCATAATCTGATAGACCATAGTGTACTAAATCTGCAGTGAGTATCTTAATGTCCAAACATAAAAGTTGTTCCTTTAAAAAATTATTCTTTGATACTCATGTGTGATATAGCGACTTTTTTGAAAATTTTGTTTTTGTTAAAAATTTATTTTTATTTATTATAAGAAGAAAGAGAGAGAGTGCACAAGTGGGAGGGGCAGAGGGACAGGGGAGAGATTCCCAAGCAGACTCCTTGCTGAGCAGATGTGGGGCTTGATGTCACGACCTTGATATCATAACCTGAGCCGAAACCAAGTGTTGGTTGGTTAACCAACTGTGCCATTAGGGTACCCCTCAAAATTTTTGGTACTTTTGAGTCATAGCCATCTAACTTTAAAAATGAATAAATATATAAATCTTGAATAGAAAGGAAACCTGTCATTATTCATTAATGATATAATCATCTAAAAAGAAAAAACAAATTCTCTATATTAACTGCTAAAAGCAATAAGACCATTTAGTAAGGTAGCTATATTTCAATCACAGTGTTAAAAAAATTAACTTTTTAGAAATTTACTATTTATAATGAAAATAAAACATAAGATAACTAAGAACCAGTTATTCAAAGAGGTACATGACCATTTTCTCTATAATAACCATAAGACTTTACTGAAAGACAATTGGGGAAATAAGAGCTAAAACATTTATTCGTGGGAAGGAAGATTCAGCATGGTCAGCTCCCCCAAACTGATCTATAGTCAACATAATTCTAATCAAAATTCCAACAGAGTGTGTGCGTGTGTGTGTGTGTGTGTGTGTAGGAACAAAGGGTCAAGAAGGGCCCAGATACAGAAAAAGGAAAAATAGTAGGAGTAGAATGGCTTGCCTGACAGATACTAAGACTTCCTGTGAAACCATAATCTTTCAGTCCACATGTTATTGGCTCAGGACTAGAAAAAACAGATCAAAGAACAAAATGATCAGCTAAGAAACAGACCCTCTGTTGTGTTGAAAATTCATTTATCAGATTTGGCATTGAAAATAGGTGAGAAAGGGGCGCCTGGGTGGCACAGCCGGTTAAGCGTTTGCCTTCGGCTCAGGGCGTGATCCCAGCGTTATGGGATCGAGCCCCACATCAGGCTCTTCCGCTATGAGCCTGCTTCTTCCTCTTTCACTCCCCCTGCTTGTGTTCTCTCTCTCACTGGCTGTTTCTCTCTCTGTCAAATAAAAAGAAAATAAAATCTTTAAAAAAAAAGAAAAGAAAAGAAAAGAAAATAGGTGAGAAAAAGGATGGAACCATTCAATAAACCATCCTGGGTTTTTGGTTATCCATACGGAAATTTATCTTCACCTCACAGCATATATTAAAATTGTTTTAAGAAAATTACAGTCCTAAATATGAAATGTTCAGTCTCTAGAAGAAATTTACCTTGGTTTGGGAAATAATTTATTGTATATAAAATGAACAGTCATATATTAGAATTATGTATTACATCAAAAAGTATAACGTTTGAAGGGAAAATACAAGCCAACAGCTCTGAGGATGAATTTTCAACACATGTAACTGATCAAGAATTAGTATCAAGACCAAACTTAAGAAAATTATTCTGCAGATCGTTGAGAAATAAACAACACAAAACAATAGAATGAAAAGCATGAGGAATTATTTCTAAGAAAAAGAAACAGAAATGGACAATAGTCTTGGGAAAATACTCAACCTCACTAACAAATGGTGAAGAAAAAAAGAAATACATTTTAACAACCGTTAAGTTTGGTAAATTTATCCTATGATATCAGGGGTTTCTGGTGTATATATAAATTGTTACAACAGTATCCCCAAAAAACTAAAGTTGGTGATGTGCAAATCTTATGGACCACAAAATCCACACAATATACACATAAATATACACATAAATATACACATAAATATAATGTGAGTAGTAGCATACACATTTAAAAGTAACATGAAGTTAATAGAAAAATATGGTAGACTCTCAATGGCATTCTTACATTTCCTAACCCACTCAATTACATTTTAAAAGTTCTATTCATGACTCACTGAATTAATTTTGTGCCACTAGAAAGTTGTGATCTGTGGGCTGAGATACACATCCCTAGAGCAATCTTTGCACTACATAATAGGAAAAGTGCAGAAGAAATTTCACAGAAACATTTTTCTGACATATAAAAAGGACTGGTCCTGATGCCTACGTATGAGAAAATGAGTAATGACTTATGGTATATATTCACACAACAAACAGTTATGTAGCAATACAAACAAATGAAGTTTAGTTCACAAAAGTCTTATTGAGCAAATACTACAAATTAGATAAGAATAGAAAAGGAGATTTTAATTTATACAAAGTCACAAATATGTAATATTAAGCAATACCAGAGAAAGAGAGACAGAGTGATAGACATAGACAGATTATTGGCGAGTCCTTATGTATACGTGGAAGAGTGTTTAAAATCAAGCGAACCAGTAACACATAATCCACCTTAATTGTGCCATCTGGGAGACTGGTAGGAATGGGGAGGCAATGGTGGAGGGACAAACAGGGTCTTCAAAATTATCAGTAATGTTTGATTCCTTAAAGTGAGACTAGATATGGATTTATTGTGTTTTATTTTCATTCATTCATTATATGTTACATATGTAGTCTTTTGAATATAAATAGTAATTAAAATTTTAAAAACAGCGTGGAAATAATTCTCAGAATTTTTCAAAGTTTTTATTGAAATTTGAAAAGCATACAGAAAAGTGCCCATATTTTAACAGGAGAGGTAATGAATTTTCACCATCTGAAAAAGTTCCAGATCACAAAACACATCTCTAAACCGCAATGGTACTTTGTTGTTCACTCTCCCTTCCAGGTACAACCTCCCCTTTAAAGGGTAACCCTTCCCCTTCTAACAGCATAGATTTGTTTTATATGATTTTAAGCTTGTCAGATTCCACAGAATTACATGTAGTAATCTACAGTATTAAAAATGGTGTGTGTGTTTGTGTGTATTATATATTTCAGTTTTATTTTCTACTTTTTTTCTGCTTTAATTATTGTACATTGCCTTATATTCGTTGACCTCAGTAAATTCACTCATTAATTCCAATACAATATCTCTAACTTTTTCTGTTTTTCATAAGCAATCACATTATCCACAATTATGATAGTTTTAGCTCTTGCTTTTCAGTCCTTCTGTATTTTTTTTTCCCTTGCTTTATTATGCTGGTGTGAACTTTCAGTACAAAGTCGGGGGTGATAGTGGGTATCGAATCTCATTACTGTTCTCAGAAGGATTTTTTTTTTAAAGCATTTTTACTTTTAGTCTTTCATAGTGTTTAGCAAATAGAGGAAATTCCTTTTTATTCCTAATTTTTATTCCTAATTATGGTCTATTGGTAGTTTTTCATCTTAATGTATGTTCTATTTTATCAAATTATTTTTCCACATCTAAGAATATGGTCATATTTTTTTTCTCCTTTTTTTTCTGTTAATGTGGTAAAATAAATTGATTTATTTTTAAACATTAAATCAAACTTGCATTTCTATAATAAATCCTGTTGGCCAGTAAGTATTCCTTGGCTTATATACAGATATTCTATATGCTGTTATTTGGTGGGGTTTATACATCTGTGTTCATGATAGAGATGTACTTTCTCTTTTAATGTCTTTGTTAAGGTTTGAGTTCTTAAAATACGCTATAGCATGCTCCCTTTTATCCTATTCTCTGAAAGATTTTGTTTAAGCTTAATTTTTTTCCCTTAAATATTTGGAGGAATTAACCACAAAATCATTTGGGTTTGAAGGGATTGTGTGTGTGTGTGTGTGTGTGTGTGTGTGTGTGTGTGTGTGTGAAGATATGTAATAATAGATTCAATATTTTAATAGGTATAAAAGTTTCAGGTTTCTAACTCCTCTACTCTCAGTTTGGTGGGTTTTTTGTTTCACTAATTTTTCTGTTTCATCCCAATTTTTGTCAAATTTGTTAGCAATTTATAACATCCTCTTCATATCTTTCAATATTTTTAAAGATTCTATAAGTAGATATAGAAGATTACGTGGAAGTTGTTTTTCCGTATTAAATACCATTTTGTTGATTTCTGCTGTTGCTCATTTCTTTGAGACATCAACTATCAGTCTTATTGCTGCACCAATGAAGGTAATATGTCCTTTTTGTCTTCTTGCTTAAAGATTTTCCCTTTGTCTCCAGTTTTCAGAGATTTTATCATTTTTATTATGATAAAATTATAGTTGATTGCACCAATACACTTCATATCATCTCTGTGGTGATGCTGACCACAGCAATTGTGGAAGACCGTTTTTGTTTCTCTTTTGTTTCTTGGCCGCAGTGGGTGTTGTTGAACATTTTAACTTGAAATATTTAGGAAGTGTTTCTCTTTGGTGAAAGGTTAAGTTCCATTTTCCTCTGAATTTAACAAAATCAAATATTCACTTTGTTTGCTTTCCTTGCAGCTAAGTTTTGGGCACATAACTCAGGCTTGAACCACACTGAATTTTTAGTAAAGAAGTAGGCAAAAAAGGATAAGCATTGATGGCAGTGGTAGACGTTGTGGGGCAACAGACAGTTCCAGATGCTGCTGTGGGTGTGTTGCTGTGGCTACATCAGAGCCTATTCGTCACAGAAACAGTTCTGGTTTGGGATACTGTTTCTAGCTGGGGAATGCCTGAACCATATTTCTCTCTGGTTCTGTTAGCTTCTCATCATAATTTTATACTTCATTTTCTGCATAAATCAGCTAGGCTAGTTTTCTGTTAGTTGAAACTAAAAAGTGTGTTGTACTTCATCTCTGATGTCTCTCACATCCATAATCAGTCAGTCATTAAATTCTATTTCAGTTACATTTTCCAGATAACTCTTGAATTTTTTCCCCATCTCTCCTCATAAAACAGTTAAATCTTTTGCATGGACCATTGCAGTATCCTTCCTGATAGCCTACAATCCACTGACATGCAACCACATCAGTTATTTCTATTTAGATCTCACACTTAAAACTTTCTGATACTTTTACAGTAACATCAGGAGAAAATCTAAAACCATGGTCATGATTTGAAGGCCCTCTAAGGTGTAGAACTTATCTATTCCCAAACTTCACCTCCTGTTTCTTCAAAACTCACTCTGCTTTAATAAACCTGGCTTTTGTTGGGTCTTTAAACACAGTAAGCAACTTCCTACCTCTTGACTCAAGGTCTTTGCAAATGATGGTCCCACTACCTGGAATGTTCTTTCTGCTAATTTCTTATATGCACAACTCCTGCTCATCCTTTAGGTTACTGCCAAACAGTTTTCTCAGGAAAGACTTCTCAAAGTAGATTAAAACTTTACCAACTGGATAAGATCTGCTCTTTAATCTCTATTATCTCAGGGCTTAGTGTAGTCACAGACATATAGGGACTCAATAAACATCAGTTGAATTAATAAATGAATGAACAGTGAAATACACTATTGCTTTCACAATGTGGGTTTTCCCGTAAACACTTTTGGTCAAAATAGTTGCCATGTTTATATCAAACTTCTATACTCCAATCAAAAAGTTTAAAACCCAAGGAAATAGGACTCATCTTGGTCTCTGATAAAAACTATGCTCTGTGTTTTAGTAACTAAAATTTGACAGCCAACCTTTCTGGTGACAAATGTGAAAAAGGAAGAAGCAGAAATATTAGGAGAAAGTGTCATCTTGCTTAAAAACGTTGAGGAATATGTGTTTACTTTTCTAATTTCCACAAGTCTAATCAGAAAGCTCATCTGATTATCAGGATATCTCTGCATTTCTTTTAAATTAATTAGGAATTATAACTCACAAATTTGTAATTGACCCAGTTTTATTGAGTTATAGTTGTCAACTCAAAATTGGATATATTTAAGATGAAGAACTTGATGTATTGATATACATATACACTGTGAAATACCACAAGCATGGTAATCAACATATCAGCTTTCTTTTCACATAGTTATCATTTTCTTTCTTTCCATTTTTGTGGTAAAAACACTTAAGATCTACCCTCTTAGAAAATTTCAGGTATACAATACAATATTGTTAGCTGTTGTCATATCATTGTACATTAGATCGCCAGAAGGTATTCATCTTACATAACTGAATCTTTGTATGCCTTGACCAACATCTTTCAGTTTCCCCCTACCCCAGTCCCTGGTAACCACCATAATATTTTCTGTTTCTATGAGTTTTATAATTTTAGATTCTACACATAAGTGAAATCAGCAAATTTGTCTTAACCTCTGTCTGCCTTGTCTTTTCCTTCATCAGCTGAGCTTGAAGGGGCCTTTCTGACTCATGGAAAGTCAACTGTTAAATAGCTCTGCAGACAGCTCTCTCCTTTAGAGTGTGGGAATGCCCTTGGGAAAGAAAGTAGTGCCCTAGTCACCTACCCCTAGAAGCATGCTAACAAGATTGGCAAAAACCAATGGCATTTCCCGGTGGGAATGTTTAACTCTGATATGCTTTTAGCAGAATGAACTGAGTTACATTAGGTTGTTTATGCTAATCAAAGCAGGAGTTTATTGAACCTGAGTATAAAATGTTGATTTTTTTCCCTAAAATATTGATGTTTTAGGATCCAAAAACACCTTCTACATAAGTAATATGCCCCATACAACTGTCAGAGACCCCACATATTAATCTGGACCAGAGCACATCCTCATGCCGCAACAATGAAACTTTAGAGATACATTAGAGACTCTGAGCCTCTCCCGGCTTCACCTCTCCCTATTAATTACTGATGTCCTTGAAATTATTACTAAAGTTTAAAACTGTCTGAGAGCTCTGGTTCACATGAAATATCAAAGGTTGATTGTGAGAATTAAAAAAAAGTAGTGTAGATAAAACAACAGTGGAAATGTACAAAGGATTGAACACATGTAGAAGATACTTTATCTGTCTTAAATCCATGGAAAATATCTTCTGAAAACCAAGCTAATGCTTTCAGATTGATATCCTTTTATAACATATATTGAGAGTAAATTTTTATGCATAAAAAGGTACTGTCTTGCGTTTCCTACTGTGTATCAGAAATACAGTTAAAAAATAAGGATATGGGATTTTCAAAATGGCAGCAGAGTAGGAGGACCCTAGGCTCATCTTCTTCCAGGAATATAACTAGATAACTATCAAATCATCCTAAATACTCCAGAAATCAGCCTGAAGATTGACAAAACAAACTCTGCAACTAAAGGGAGAGAAGAGGCCACATTCAAGAATGTAGAAAGTACGGAGATGTGGTTTAAGGGAGAAGCAGATCAATGCTTCTTTTGAGGGGAGGGAGCCGTGGTCATAGAGAAGGGTAAGAGAGAGAGAGAGGAACATGCAGGGGAATGCACAAGGAGAAGGTTTCCCCAAAACCACTGGCTTGGAAAACAAGAGGGGCTGAATTTTGTGAGTTCTTATAATCAGTGGGGCTTAACGTCTGAAGTTTCAAAGGTCAGCATGCTTGGCTGGGGTAGATCCTGGAAGGCACTGCCCTCCTCCTGGAGAGAAGGCAAACAAATAACCCCGGGGGGTAGACAGTGTGGAAACAGTGATCTGAAGAAAGCCTGGGGCATGCAGAGGGGGATTATTTATTCTTCTCCTGGTGTTTCCCTAAGAGGCAGCATTCATGGAAATGCCTCTCCAGGGACAAAGGAGCTGGCTAGTGCCATTTTGTTCTCCCAAGCTTCAGCATAAACACAGCCACTTGCTGGAAGCAACACAGCATGGACACTGGCTGCCTAACTTGTTTACACCAAGCCCCACTATCCTGTGCTCTGGCATTACTGCCTTTCTCAGTCAAGCTTGCCTCTGTCCCAGCACGACAGGCCCCTCACCAAGAAGACCAGCACAAACCCTTGCCCACACCACATCTCCTGACCAGATAGTTTTGCAGGGCCTCAGTTCTGGTGGAGTTGGTGTCAGGTCTCATTTCACAAGAAGACCAGAGCCACTTTCAGGCCAGGAACCAAAAACACTGCCCACTGAAGGCAAGGAGAGCTTCTGCAGACAGCTGGCCTAGAAGGTAGAGCAACCAAAACACAATAGCAAAGTGCCCTTTGCCCTGGCACTACATGGCTTCTTCTTCATAAGGTCATTACTTTCAGGAGCTGAAGATATAACTGGCTTTTCTAACACATAGAAGTCAGAGACTTAGACAAAATTCCAAGATGGAGGAATTTATCCCAAGTGAAAGAACAAGGATGGTCAGAGATCTCAGCAAAACAGATATAAGTAACATGCCTGATGGGGAATTTAAGGCAACAATCATAAGTATACTCACTGGGCTTGAGAAAAACATAGAAGACATCAGTGACCCTTACTACAGAGATAAGATAGTTAAAAAAGAATCAGTCAGAGATGAAAAAGGCAATAAATGAGATTGGAAACAAGCTTGATGCAGTAAACATCAGGCTAGAAGAAAAACAGAGGAATTTACTAAGCATCTAGAAGATGAAATAATGGAAAATAATGAAGCAGAACAAAAGAGAGAAAGAAGAATTATACAACACAAGAGTAGATGTAGGGAACTCAGTGACTTTGTCAAACATTAATATTATAGGAGTCCTTGCAGAAGAGAGAGAAAATGGGCAGAAAATTTACTTCAAGAAATAACAGCAAAAACCATCCCTAATCTGAGGAAGGAAACAGACATCCAGATCCAGGAGGGAAAGAACCCCATCAAAAGCAACAGCAACACCAAGACATAGTGGAGCTAAATTTGCAAAATATAATAATAAAGAAAAAATCTTAAAAGCAGAAAGACAAAAGAAGTCCTTAACTTACAAGGAAAAATCCATAAGGCTAACTGGAAAGTTTTCAACAGAAACTTGGCAAACCAGAATAAAGTGGCATGATATATTCAAAGTGCTGAATGGGAAAAATCTGCAGCCAGAAATATTCTATCCAGCAAGGTTATCATTAAGAATAGAAAGAGAGATAGTTTCCTAGATGGAGAAAAATTAAAGTAGTTCATGACCACTAAACCAGCCCTGCAAGAAATATTAAAGGAGACTCTTTGAATGGAAAGGAGAGACCAAAAGTGATAAAGACAAGAAAGGATCAGAGAAAATCTCCAGAAACAATGATAAAACAAGTAATAAAATGGTACTAAATACATACCTATCAATAATCACTCTGAATGTAAATGGACCAAATGCTTCAACAAAAGACATAGGGTGTCAGAATGGATAAAAACACAAGACCCATCTATATGCTGCCTACAAGAGACTCATTTTAGACCTAAAGACACCTGCAGATTGAAAGTGAGGGGGTGAAGAAATATTTATCACATAAATGGATGTAAAAAAAAAAGCTGGAGTAGCAATACTTATATAGGACAAATGAGAATTTAAACAAAGACTGTAAAAAGAGACAAAGAAGGGAATTATATACTCCTAAAGGGGACACAACCCAACAAGAAGATATAACAATTGTAAATATTTACTCATCCAACATGGGAGCACTCAAGTATATAAAACAATTAATAACAAACATAAAGGAACTGATAATAACACAGTAATAGTAGGGGATTTTAACACTTGAAGAAATAGAGAACTTGAACAGACTAATAACCAGCAAAGAATTTGAATCAGTGGACAGATCATATAAACAGAAAATAAAAAAGGAAACAATGGCTTTGAATGCTACAGTGGACCAGATGAAAATAATAGATATATTCAGAACATTCTGTCCTAAGACAGCAGAATACACATTATTTTGAAGTGCACATGAGACATTCTCCAGAATAGATCACATATTAAGTCACCAATCAGGCCTCAACAAATACAAAAAGATTGAAATCATACCATGCATCTTTTCTGACCACAAGGCTATGACTAGAAGTCAACCACAAGAAAAAATTTGGAAAGACCACAAACACATGGAGGTTAAACAACATGCTACTAGACAATGAATGGGTCACCCAGGAAATCAAAAAAGAAATTAAAAAAATACATGGAAACAAATGAAAATAAAACCACAATGGTCCAAAACCTTTGGGATGCAGCAAAACTGGTTATAAGAGGGAAGCATATAGCAATACAAGCCTACCTCAAGAAGCAAGAAAAATCTCAAATAACCTAACCTCACAACTGAAGTAACTAGGAGAGAAAGAAGAAAATAATAAAGATTAGAGCAGAAATAAATGATACAGAAACTAAAAAACAATCGAACAGATCAATGAAGCCAGGAGCTGGTTCTTTGAAAAAAAAAATCCATAAAATCGATAAACCTTTAGACAGACTTATCAAAAAGAAAAGAGAAAGGACCCAAGTAAATAAAATTACAAATGAGACAGGGGAAATAACAGCCAGCACCACAGAAGTACAATTATAAGAGAATATTATGAAAACTATATCCCAGCAAATTGGATAACCTGGAAGAAATGGAAACATTTCCTAGAAACATGTAAACTACCAAAACCAAAACAGGAAGAAATAGAAAACTTGAACTGACCAATAACCAGTAAAGAAATTGAATCAATAATCAAAAAACTCCCAGCAACCAAAGTCCAGAGCCAGATGACTTCACATCCAAATTCTGTTGGCCATTTAAAGAAGATTTAATACCTATTCTTCTCAAACTATTCAAAAAAATAGAAAAGGAAGGAAGACTTCCAAATTCATTCTGTGATGCCAGTGTTACCCTAATACCTAAAGCAGACAAAAACTCTACTAAAAAAGAGAACTACAATGAACAATACTTAAGAAAATATTCACCACAAACCAAATCCAGCAATACTTAAAAAAATAATAATTCAACCACAATCGAATGGGATTTATTCCTGGGTTACAAGGGTGGTTCAGTATTTGCAAATCAATTAATGTGATACATCAGATTAACAAAAGTAAGGATAACTATGTGGTTATCTCAATAGATAGAGAGAAAGCATTTGACAATAAGACATCCATTCACAGTAAAAACCCTCAATCATGTAGGTTTGGAGGGAATATAACTCAACATAATGAAGTCCGTATATGAAAAATCCACAGCTAATACAATCCTCAATGGGGAAAACCTGAGAATTTTTCGCTATGGTCAGAAACAAGGAAGGGATGTCCACTCTCTCCCCTGTTGTTTAGCATAATACTGAAAGTCCTAACCACAGCAGTCAGAGAGCAAAAATGAATGAATGAATAAATGAATGAATGAATGACATCCAAATCAGTAAGGAAGAACTAAAACTTTCACTATTTGCATATGACATGATACTCTATACGGAAAACCTGAAAACCACAAAACAAAACAAAACAAAAAAACTACAACTGCTATATGAATTCAGTAAAGTTGCTGGATACAAAAATGAAGAGATCTGTTGCATGTTTATACACCAATAATGAAGGAGCAGGAAAAAAAATTAAAAAATCAATCCCATTTACAATGTCACCAAAAACAATAAGATACATAGGAGTAATGCTAACCAAAGACGTGAAAGACCTGTACCCTGAAAACTATTAAACACTAATGAAAGAAACTGAAGATGACACAAAGAAATGAAAAAACATCCTGTGCTCATGGATCAGAAAAACAAATATTGTTAAATTGTCTATATAACCCAAAGCAACCTGCACATTTTTATAAAATTTTATTTATTTATTTGACAGAGAAAGAGAGCACAAGCATGGGGAGCAGCAGGCAGAGGGAGAGGGAGAAGCAGGCTCCTTGCTGAACAGGGAGCCAGACTCAGAGCTCGATTCCAGGACCCTGGGATCATGACCTGAGCCAAAAGCAGATGCTTAACTGACTCAGCCACCCAAGTGCCTCAAAATCTGCACATTTAATATAATCCCCATCAAAATACCACCCAGCATTTTTCACAGAGTTAGAAAAAACAATCCTAAACTTTGTATGGAACCACAAAAGACCCCCAAAACTAAATGAATCTTGGAAACACAAGAGAAGCTGGAGGCATCACAATTCTGGACTTCAAGTTATATTATAAAGCTTTAGTGATTGAGACAGTATGATACCGGCACAAAATACAGAACAGAAGAGTGAGAAGAGAAAACCCAGAAATGAACAAATGACTATATGGCCAGTTAATCTTCAACAAAGCATGAAAGAATATCCAGTGGGAAAATGATAGTCACTTCAACAAACGGTGTTTGAGAAACTGGAAAGCCACATGCAAAAGAATGAAATGGACCACGTCCTTATGCCAAACCCAAAAATAAATTCAAAATGAATGAAAGACCTACATGTGACACCTGAAACCATAAAAATCTTAGAGGAGAACACAGGCAGTAACCTCTTTGTCATCAGCCCTAGCAACTTCCTTCTAGATTGTCTCCAGGGGAAGAGAAACAAAAGCAAAAATAAACTATTGGAACTTCATTAAAATAAAAAACTTCTGCACAGTGAAGGAAACAATCAAAAAAACTAAAAACCTATGGAATGGAAGAAGATATTTGCAAATGACATAAAGGGTTAGTATCTAAAATATATAAAGAACTTATAAAACTCAACACCCCCAAAATTAATAACTCAATTAAAAAATGGGCAAAAGACCTGAATAGACATTTTTCAAAGAAGCCATGCAAATGGTCAACAAACACATGAAAAGATGATCACTCATCATCAGGGAAATACAAATCAAAACTACAATGAGCTATCACCTCACACCCATCAGAATTGCTAAAATCAGTAACACAAGAAACAACAGGGAGAAGGGGAACCCTCTTGCACTTTTGGTGGGAATGCAAACTGGTGCAGACACTGGAAAACAGTATGTAAAAAAAAGAACATTATGGAGGTTCCTCCATAATGTTAAAATAGAACTACCCTACAATCCAGCAATTATACTGCTAGGTATTTACTCGAATACAAAAATACTAATTCAAAGGGATACATACCCCCAGATGTTTATAGCAGTATTATTGACAATAGCCAAATTATGGAAGCAACCCAAGTGTCCTTTCACGTATAAAGAAGAGGTCATATACATGTGCGTGCGCGTGTGTGCATCATATAATGGAAAACTATATAGTGGAATATATACATTATATATATATTTCATTATATATGTGTGTGTGTGTGTGTGTATATATATATATATATATATATATGCAGTGGAATATTACTCAGCCATCAAAAGAATGGAATCTTGCCATTTGCAACAATGTGGGTGGAGCTAGAGAGCATTAAACTAAGCAGAAGAAGTCAGTCAGAGAAGGACAAATACCATATGATTTCACTCATATGGGGAATTTAAGAACAAACAAATGAACAAAGAGAGAAAGAGAGGGAGAGGAGGGCAAATCAAGAAACTGACTCTTAACTATAGAGAACAAACTGATGGTTATCAGAGGGGAGGAGGATGGTGGATGGGTTAAATAGGTGATGGGGATTAAGGAGGGCACTTGTGATGAGCACTGGGTGTTGTATGGAAGTGTTGAATCACTACATTGTACACTTGAAACTAATATTGTGTTATATGTTAACTAACAGAAATTTAAATGAAAATTAAGAAAAAAAAATAACATGTCCAATGCTAACCATATATTGGGTTGAGATTTGAGTTCATGTGTATTTAAAAATTACCAAGGTAAAATAAATATAGTTACTTCTCAAAAAATAAAGTAAAATAAAGACTAAGGGCACGAATAGGGCTATATCTACATATAGCAAACCCAAAACATTAAAAATAATATCAGTTCTACAGTGTTATTGGACAGATCGATTTTATTTAGTTTTAGTGGTTGTAGTATAGTCAGTGGCTGAATAAAACCATTTTTCAAACTAGATGTGCGTTTGTTTTTAAACTTTATTACTTATAGAATGCATTCTTTATGAAAATGTAGTGAAAGAAAAATTTTCATAAAATTACGTCTTTTACAGAATAAAATCGATATGTTCTAATATTATACCCTAGCTATTTCAATACCCTGCATTATTAGTCTCATTTCAACCTCTATTAATCACTTAGATGCAATTAATCTACTAATCTGTAGTAGAAATTTTAGGCACAAGGATGAAATACGATACATGGGTAAGCAATTTCTTACGGGGATTCTGTAGCCTACAGTCCATATTTTTTGATCAAAAAAACATTGTGTCTTTTTATTCAGCTTTTGAAAGAAAATTCATTATCTTCAGCATTTTAATAAGTGGACAATATGCTAATTAAATGAAATACTAAATAATATTTTACACTAATATCTCTTTGTTTTCTCGGAAGTTTGTAATCTCTTCTTTCATCCACAGCTTGTAAATTAAATTTGGAAAAATGAATATTATAAAATATGCCTTAGCCTAGAAAATATACAGTAATTAGGATGTACGTGAGATTCTTCTTCAACTTGATAAACAGAATGTATTTTATTTGGAGTAGAGTAGAATTTCAAGATCAAACTTTATAATCAGTGGCATATTAAGTACAACCATTAGGATCCCACGTTGTACCATCTTTCACAAACTATGTAATTCTAAGAAAATTAGAGTATGATATCTAAGAATTTTTTTGGACAACACTGTAATGCAATTGGGAAATTGTCACCATATATGAATACAAACATTTTAGTTCATTAATCATTAAGTGGTGTCCATGTAGGTAAGATAATAAGCCTGAGCCATTTAAAAGAATTTAAAAGATACCACTGTCTTAGAGATTTATAAACAATTAGAACTATTTAAAAAATAGCTCTGTAGCTATTTTAAAATAGAGTTCTGCACAATATTTTTAAAAATTTGTTGTGTTGTTTAGTGTTCCATTAGACTTATACTCACTTTAATGGATATAACTTCTCAGCATTAATATTTTTATCTGTCTTTTTATCTGAAAATCTTTTTCTTTAAATATCTATTTATGGTAATGAATGGACACCACAGTGGTTAGCAATGTGAGGTCAAAATCTCTTTCTGAAAAACAAAACAGAAACAGATGCCCAGTGTAATAATGCCAGCATTTAAGTGGAAATGAACCACCCGTTTTCCTGAAGTAAGATAAAAACAACCTTCTTCCCGAAAACCTCTCCGTGAACATAAAAGAAAAACCAAAGGTCATTTTTGAAAACCTTCATTTTTCATCTGTTTTTCTTTAGTTGAAGTTTTAAAAGAACAGAAAGAAAATGAAATTATTTTCCTTGTCTCCTCTTTTCCTCTTACCCTCCTTATGATGGGTTCAACACAAGAGCATAGGAGTTGATTATTTTGTATGTAAAGGAGACCTGCCACCCAGATTTTATGTAGGTGTGTTTCCTTAGGAGTCAGAACCTTCTAACTGTAGCCTCTATTTTTGAATTTGGTTACTCATTATAAGACTGCCTACAACATCGAGGAAACAAAATGAGAATCAATTTTTATATATATATTTTTTTAATGAGGGGCTGTGGGAAGGAAAACTAGAAGAGCTTTTCAATGAACAAATTTAAGTGTACAGCTTCTGTTTGAAAATAAGTTAAACATACTAAAAATTGAAAACTCGGAGAAATGAATGGTCTTTTATGTTTTAAAATGGAAAAAGACAATGTTGTATAACAGCAGGATTTTTAGAACCTCGTCAGAAGGCAAATAACAGCATCTCAGAAATTGGGACTTGCGTTGAAGTATTGTGAAAGACAGAGCACCTGTGGTGTCAATACAGTGAATTGGCAGGGTTAATGTGCTGGCTTTTGTCCTTTCCATTTTCAATAAAGAAATTATTAAGAGAAGCAAAATTGGGAAATGCAATCAAGGATATTTCTCACTTTAATACTATGCCAATATTCACAAAATGATAGTATATTAAATTTGGGAAAGGTCATAGACATCAAAAAGACTAAAGCTCTCATTTTATCCTTATGTAACTGTGCAGTATATCCTACACATAGTAAATGCTGTGCTTAAGACTAGTTCCAGGGCATAGGACTTCATGTTCTCTCTCCCTCTCTTTTTTTTTTGTATAGAGTAGTAATTTATAAATCTGTATACTTATACTGAGTTCATACAAAAGATCTGAACCTTTCTTGTTTATTCTTCCAGAGTACAAAGAAAAACCTACATAGTCATTTAAATAGTGGCAGTTTGCTTAATCCCCAAAAGAAAACAGTTGAAGAAAAAGGTGTGTGGGGTAAATTGTTTATGTATACACACAATTAACTTTATAGTGTAAAGTCATTTTTAAAATAATTATTTACTTGTCTATATAAAATATAAAGATATCACTTCAGTCCTGAAGAGTGGTGGCAGCCTACCTGTAAATTATTGTAAATCATTACTAACTTAAACAGAAACCTGTTTTCATCTTGATGAGCCAACTTTAGCACCAATGAGACTCAAATCCATACTGACAGAAGGACATAAAAATCTGCATTCAGTATTTCTCTGTTGGGAGGAAATTCTGCATGCATTTCTTATACTTCTGCACAACTTCAGAGCAGAGGCACTGAATGCCCTTGTTCTGGACTATCTTTGCAAAGATGTGTACAGCAAATAGATATCTTTGATATCTGTTCCAATATAATAAAACCGTCTCCCTCCAAGGCGAAGGCAAGCAGGTTTATGCCCATTATAAGAGTCACATTTCCTAATCTTGGGTTTCTCCTTTAGTAATGTAACCCACTGCATTTCGTGGTGTCACCTGGCACTTTTCTCATCACCCAGTGGGAATTTGAGTCCAGGTAACAAGCATAAATTAATAATAATAATAATAGTAGTAGTAGTAGTAATGGCTATTGTTATTGCTGTAAACAACAAAAATTATCCCCCGCTGACGCAGAAGAAAACTAGCAGATGAACTTGTAAATTTACAAGTATAAAAAAATCTCATGGCACCTGTGTGTCTCAGTCGATTAAGCGTCTGCCTTCGGCTCAGGTCATGATCCCAGGGTCCTGGGATCCAGTACCACATCTGGCTCTCTGCTCAGTGGGGAGTCTGCCTCTCCCTCTGCCCCTCCCCCCTGCTCCTGCTTGTGTGTGCTTGTGTGCGCGCTCTCTCTCTCTCGCAAAAATAAATAAATAAAATATTAAAAAATATCTCAGACCCTTAACGTTCTTGAAATTATCTGCAGTTTATTCTGTATACTTTTATCAGATTCTTGTTTGTAAAGCACATATCTCATTATGCGTCTATCAAAAATCTCCAGTGTTTTCCAGTGAAGTATAGATACTCACCAAGGAATTTAAAGCCTTCCATTATATGGTTCCAAACTCACTTCATGTCCAGTTAATTATCGTATCTCACCAAGGAATGAAAAGTTTTTCATTATGTGGCTCCGTCCTGCCTTTTTCATTTTATTTCTTGTCGCTGAACATATCCCATTTTCCCATCCCCATGGCCTTTCATCTGTTATTTCCTATCACATGATCATACTGTCCTTTCTGTCATTTCTGTTACCTTTCATGAACACTCTAACTTATATAAACTTGAACACTTGTGGTGGTGGTGGCAATGTGGTACCACCAACATCCTCCTTCAGGAAGGTGTGATTTATTCTCAGAATTCTGGGGGTGGTGTCAGCAGATAGCCCTCAGCTTGTTTTTGTTATGACGGTTGCCCTTAGACATGCAAAGCTTCCTTGCCCAAGATCTTGCCTCCTTCCCATGGGCAGCTCATATCAAATGACTGGACAATGAAAGGAAATTAAGGCTCAGTCAAAATTGGGACAACTCTAAAGGCTGTCGTGGCTTCAGACTTCCACATTAGTTTGGGTGATGTTTTGTTGTGACCACATCACAATTCTGCTTTTCTTCTTCTTTCTTGTTAATAAACTTCTTGCACACAAACTTCAGTGTTAAAATCTACTTCCTGGGTAGCCCAAGCAGTAATAGTTATCATCGTGCATAGAATGTACTCTTCTTAAGAAAGGTTCTGCCTCTTCCTTATTTGTTTGTTTGTTTGTTTGTTTTTGTTGTATCTGTATCAGGCAACTTTGATAATAGCTGTTCAATAAGTTATTTATTGAATCAAATTGAACTGATAGACTGGAGAAACTTACCTTGCATTTTTATCATTAGCACCCAAGATAAATGTAGAATATGATAGTAGGAGCATCATCCTAACTGAGTATTGAATATGAAGTGATAAATATCTTTTAGAATCCAGAATCAATTAAAAAGACACTATTACTCAAAAGAGTCAAAGGGATAGTACCATTTGAATTGCATCTAGAAAAAGTTGGCTGATTATCTAACAAATCTTATCTTTCCTATCTAAAAGGAAATACGGTTGTATTTATCTAAAATAAATTAAGGGAACGTAATGAAGAAATAAATTCAGAGAAAGAGAGGGAAATATTTATTCACTATCACTTTTACTTTTATGAATGAGACTAATGGTTTAAACAGCAAAACGGAATGGTAGCATTTAAACATAATAAAGCCAAGCAAGAATGTTTCCAATATTTCCTATTAGTCAAGAGTACTGTAAGCTTCTGCTTAAAAAACAATCTTGAAAAATTACTCTTGAAATTAAAACAAATTAAAAACAATAGCTTAACCTAAGATATCCCAAATAGCTCCAAGAAAGTAGATGTTTTGGCAGTAATGTGCCAGTAGGAATTGAAAAATAAGCTACAAATAAAATAGAGAACCCATCGTAGCAAAAGCTTTGAGTATATTCCAACAGTAACCCCCACCCACCCACTTATATTTTCTCATTAATCTTTCAAACACTGGAAAGTGTCAGATAACTGATGCTATATTGTAAAATGTGTTTTCAGTTTGATAAAAAGCTACTAGATTATAAACAAGTGTGTGCTCTGGGGCATATTGAATGTTTGTCGAATGTCAACAGGTGTACTTATTTCTTGTTTGGGCTTTGNTATTCTGTATACTTTTATCAGATTCTTGTTTGTAAAGCACATATCTCATTATGCGTCTATCAAAAATCTCCAGTGTTTTCCAGTGAAGTATAGATACTCACCAAGGAATTTAAAGCCTTCCATTATATGGTTCCAAACTCACTTCATGTCCAGTTAATTATTGTATCTCACCAAGGAATGAAAAGTTTTTCATTATGTGGCTCCGTCCTGCCTTTTTCATTTTATTTCTTGTCGCTGAACATATCCCATTTTCCCATCCCCATGGCCTTTCATCTGTTATTTCCTATCACATGATCATACTGTCCTTTCTGTCATTTCTGTTACCTTTCATGAACACTCTAACTTATATAAACTTGAACACTTGTGGTGGTGGTGGCAATGTGGTACCACCAACATCCTCCTTCAGGAAGGTGTGATTTATTCTCAGAATTCTGGGGGTGGTGTCAGCAGATAGCCCTCAGCTTGTTTTTGTTATGACGGTTGCCCTTAGACATGCAAAGCTTCCTTGCCCAAGATCTTGCCTCCTTCCCATGGGCAGCTCATATCAAATGACTGGACAATGAAAGGAAATTAAGGCTCAGTCAAAATTGGGACAACTCTAAAGGCTGTCGTGGCTTCAGACTTCCACATTAGTTTGGGTGATGTTTTGTTGTGACCACATCACAATTCTGCTTTTCTTCTTCTTTCTTGTTAATAAACTTCTTGCACACAAACTTCAGTGTTAAAATCTACTTCCTGGGTAGCCCAAGCAGTAATAGTTATCATCGTGCATAGAATGTACTCTTCTTAAGAAAGGTTCTGCCTCTTCCTTATTTGTTTGTTTGTTTGTTTGTTTTTGTTGTATCTGTATCAGGCAACTTTGATAATAGCTGTTCAATAAGTTATTTATTGAATCAAATTGAACTGATAGACTGGAGAAACTTACCTTGCATTTTTATCATTAGCACCCAAGATAAATGTAGAATATGATAGTAGGAGCATCATCCTAACTGAGTATTGAATATGAAGTGATAAATATCTTTTAGAATCCAGAATCAATTAAAAAGACACTATTACTCAAAAGAGTCAAAGGGATAGTACCATTTGAATTGCATCTAGAAAAAGTTGGCTGATTATCTAACAAATCTTATCTTTCCTATCTAAAAGGAAATACGGTTGTATTTATCTAAAATAAATTAAGGGAACGTAATGAAGAAATAAATTCAGAGAAAGAGAGGGAAATATTTATTCACTATCACTTTTACTTTTATGAATGAGACTAATGGTTTAAACAGCAAAACGGAATGGTAGCATTTAAACATAATAAAGCCAAGCAAGAATGTTTCCAATATTTCCTATTAGTCAAGAGTACTGTAAGCTTCTGCTTAAAAAACAATCTTGAAAAATTACTCTTGAAATTAAAACAAATTAAAAACAATAGCTTAACCTAAGATATCCCAAATAGCTCCAAGAAAGTAGATGTTTTGGCAGTAATGTGCCAGTAGGAATTGAAAAATAAGCTACAAATAAAATAGAGAACCCATCGTAGCAAAAGCTTTGAGTATATTCCAACAGTAACCCCCACCCACCCACTTATATTTTCTCATTAATCTTTCAAACACTGGAAAGTGTCAGATAACTGATGCTATATTGTAAAATGTGTTTTCAGTTTGATAAAAAGCTACTAGATTATAAACAAGTGTGTGCTCTGGGGCATATTGAATGTTTGTCGAATGTCAACAGGTGTACTTATTTCTTGTTTGGGCTTTGCAGTAAACGATGGATCATGGCCTTCCATTAAAAAGAATCCTTAATCTTTCAGCTTATGTATCATCTATTTTCCCAGCTGAGTCTTTAAGTCATTGGCCCTTAACATCCAGAAAACAGCTTTGTGAGTTTGATATAGTTTTTTTTTTTCCCCCTAAGTGTTCTTTTTCCAGGTATATTTTTTCTCTTGAAATGTCATCCCTAGAGAAAATATTTTGAAAAAAAAAGTCATAGTTATTTGAAATGGTTATTGTCTAATTATTATCCTTTTCCTTTCCTATCTAATTTATTATTTGTTAGACATTAATTTATTATATGGTAATATTGTATGACTCTACTCACACTTTCATTGCATTTATTTCATAATATGAAAACAAAACTAATATTTAAGTTTGAACAAAATTTCTTCTCTTCTAATGTGATATTTCTTTCTTGTAGCATCTAAAATTTGGATTTGCTCTCCCGCATTGTAAGTAGCAAAAGTATAACATAAAAACATGATGCCAGTAGCAAAATGAGAGCCTTAAGTACTCTAAACAAGTATATGATACTTCATTCTTTGCTATTTTTTTCACTTTCTCATTGTAGGTGCTGTTGGAGTTATCATTGCATGAACTCTTAGTTGTACAGAATAGCTCAACAGTTGTAGGCTGTTAGCATCCTGAGCCCTAGGCAGTACATGCCTGGAGCATCCCCTAGTCATTATGATAACCAGAAGTGTCTCCACATATTTCCAGCCACCTCACAGGGGAACAGTACTGCTCCTTTTTCTTACTCTGCTTCTGATTCTAATTTTTATTACTAGTTATAGCAAGGGTAGTATAGCAATTTCTTCTGCTTCTTTTGTTCCTCTCGACTTTCCACTCTTACCATTCATTCTAAACAGATTGATATTTTGAAATGATAGAACACCTATGCTCAGAATCTTTCAGGGGTATCTGTATTAATTTTCTATGGCTGACACAACAAATTATCACAGACTTGGTGACTTTAAAACAACAGTAATTCATTCTCTCATAATTCTGGATGCCCCAAGTCCAAAACTGAAGATTTTTAGGGCCAGTTCCTTCTGAGGGCTTCAAGGGAAAGACCCCCGTATGCCTTTCTCCTAGTTTCTGGTGATAGCCAACAATCCCTAGCATTCCTTGGCTTATAGACACATCATTCCAGTCTCTGCCTCCATCTTCACAATGCCTTCTTCTCTGTTCCTTTATCTCTTATTAGGACAGTCTCCCTAGATTTAGTATCCACCCTAATCCAGTACACTCTCATCTTGCTCTTTACAGTAATTAAATCTGCAGAGACCCTATATTCAAATAAGGTCACATTCTGAAGTTCCAGGAGGGCATGAATTTGGGGGGACATTATTCAACTCACTGTAGCACCTCTTGTTTTTAAGTTGAAGTCCACAGTTCTCCTCATGGTTTAGAAGGCCTGACATGGTCGGGAACCGCTTTGCTTTTCCAGACTTTATGTCCCAGCATCTCCTCTCTCACTGGACTCTGAGTTCTGGTCAGACTTCCTTCGGTTACCATATTCCCCTTCCAGAACTGAGGCCTTGAATTAAAAAATCACGTCTAGTCTCAGTTTAAAAATCACTTGCTTAATGATTCTATAAGACTCTGTTTAGAGCAATTGTCCCTCTGTTATATTTCCAGAATGCATATCTCATAGCCTGCCATTTCTGGGCACTGTGTCAAGCACTAGGATATAATAGCAAATGAACTGGATTTGATTCCACAGGGTTCATGGCAAAGATTATATCACCATGTGTCTATGGACCATTACCATGTCCTATGCTAATTAGCTAATTAACTAATTAATGCTAGTTAGTTTTAGTTGTCCTTCATAAATGGCATGGGAAGTTTTTACTGATTTATTGGTACATGATTATTGAAGAGCAGTTGCTGTAGTAATTCTACATTGAAATATTTGTTTGGTGTCTTTACTCTTGATTTGGTATGCCTTTTGGGGAACATTTTATTTATACAAAATTAGCACTATAGTTTCAAGAATTGCCCTTAAAAAATTAGGCCTGCTATAGACTAGCATTGTCCTTGCCTTACAAATAATACTGCTTAATGTAAGCTTTAACCTTATAAACTTAAATGGAGACAAACATGGTCTATATATAATAATTTGCAGCCACCTTTAAAGAAGCAGTGGAAATTACTAATCCAGCTTGAATTTGGATATAAATTGAGTGGAAGAATTTTGTTTAACCCAACATATTCTTATTTCGATAGGATGACCCCAAATCACCAGATCAACTCTTGCAATGGTCAGCATATTTGAAGATCCTCTAAACTAGAGAACCTAAGAGAAAAATTCTAGATTTGAGTAATCCCTAGTATAAATTTGAAATTGATCTTATCCATCAGGATGCTCATATTTGAGGCTCAGCCAAGCATTTTGTGAAAATTTCTCCTTAATCAGATATCAGAAATACATGCTTTGTAC
Source organism: Ailuropoda melanoleuca (assembly GCF_002007445.2). Classification (NCBI taxonomy): domain Eukaryota; kingdom Metazoa; phylum Chordata; class Mammalia; order Carnivora; family Ursidae; genus Ailuropoda; species Ailuropoda melanoleuca. The sequence goes on along the minus strand of NC_048222.1, from coordinate 86,022,029 downwards.
TTCAGTGATGATATCACAGAGATGTAAAGGACTGCTGGTGATGGATCTCTGAATATACTTACGTGTTCACTTACATAACATATATTAGAAATCTGGGTGCTATGGGCATAAATCTTCTATATTTGATGAATTTTATATCAGTGTTCAAGCTGAAAGTTTTATTTAAGATTTTGTTTTAGTTTAAACAAGGTAAAGATGTGTGTTTTTCCATTTTTGATCCTAGGGAATTGGATGAGTCCATCACTTAAATGTTTTGAATGAGCTAGTCAAGCTTTTGTGTCTTTCACAAGTGTTTAGAATATGCTTATAAATAAAGGTATTTAAAAAAATTGTAGGGGTGCCTGGGTGGCTCAGTTGGTTAAGCATCTGCCTTCAGCTTAGGTCATAATCCCAGGGTCCTGGGATCCAGCCCCACATCGGGCTTCCTGCTCAGTGGGGAGTTTGCTTCTCCCTCTCCCTCTGTCCCTCCCCACCACTTGTGCTCTCTCTCACTCACTCATTCAAATAAATAAAATCTTAAAAAAAAAAAACCCAACCCAAAACCTTTAAAATATGGTGGATTACTCTGGATCCAGTAAGAATTATAGAAATGAGCACAAAATGTACAATACGATCTTATTTATGGAAATACAGTCTTTGTATTTCCTGAGATGTCTTCCTTTGGAGGTAAGACGAGGTCTGCCATAATAAATACCACAGAGTGGAAGGCTTAAAACAACAGACATGTATTCTCTCACAGTTCTAGAGGCTAGAAGTCTAAAATAAAAATGTTTACAGGGCCAGACCTATAGAGAAATACCCTCCTTTGCCTCTTCCAGCTTCATTGGATTGGTGCAAATTTTTTCTAATTTCTACCTCTATCCTTCCAAGGCCATCAATCCCTATGTCTGTGTCCAAATTTTCTTCTTCTTGTAAGGACACCAGTCATATTGGATTAGGGTCCACTTTAATCATCTAGAGTGATCTCAACTTAACCTTATTATATCTGCAAAGACACTACTTCCAAATAGGGTCAAATTCACAGGTACTAGGGGTTGGAACGTCACCATTATCTTTTAAGTGGGTGATAGGACCTGAGGGAGAACAGTACCAAAAATTTCAGTGCTTTTGCTTTCATTAGTTATTATAGATGCTCAATAAATAATAACAGGCATTATTATTATTAATATTATGGAAAACACATATATAGTACTTCTGAGATACCAGGCCCTGCTTTAGATGCATTACAAATATTAACTCACTGATTGCACTTAAATGAGAATCCAAGAGTCTTACCCTGGAGTGATAATATATTGATAAGCAAATTCTGTTTTATATTTTAAAGAGACATCCTTAAAATTAGACATTTTGTTTTTGTAATTTTTTCCTCTTTATTTTAATATGTCATGCATCCTAAAAGTCTTCAATGCCTATGAAGTTTTTACTTGCAGAACATACTGGTAGTTTACAAATTTCTCAGTAGGTTTATTTAAACTTTTTTTGTTTGTTCATTATTAGGAATTGAACCATTTCCAGATACCATTACCAATGAAACTAGGCCTGCCATAGCAGCTGAAGGCAACCGTTTATTACGTACACTTCATTTGAGTCTCTTATTAATGGTGACATCTGTTTAAGTCTTAATTACCACATTACCACAACTGGTCCCTTGTCACATTTCCCCTAATTCACTGTAGCATAAACACAAAAGTGAAAAATACATTCCAAGGTAATTATAAGCTTGTTTAGAAATGAAATACATATAAAGAATAATTTGCTGCATATTAGACATGTGCTGGTTATGTCTGAATTTGATTTTTGCCTTTTGACAAAAAAGTTAAAACACTAAATTATAAACAAGTATTTCAATTTTACTCATAAAACTAAAAGTATATATTAATATCTAATTATAAGAAATAATGATTTAAATGTACATTTAGGTAACATAATTAATAGGATATTTTCTGTAATAAGCGTGTTAGAGATAAATTACCTTTTGAATTTTATAACATCCTAAGGAAAGAATAAAAAATTATTAATTTTTGCAACAATTATTCATTCATCATTTTAGTAGAAATACAATTCTATAAAATATTGTCATTGTAATAATGACTTTCTCAGTAATGCCTCTTTAATGATACTTTAATAGTTGCATTAGTAGTCTTTTACTGCAGGATTGCTGTATGTTCTTTTTTGTAGGCTTTATAATATCATACGAGTTCATTACTACCAATGACATTTTCTTAGTGACTTAGCTTGTTTATAGTTTATGGAAATGGAATACTGAATGGGAAATGCCAGTAGCAATCACTGATTCTGTATGTAACGTAAAGTGATAATAACAAGTAGTGTGCTTACATTATTCCATTTATTCTTCTCAATAAGCCTGTAGGTATTACTCTTGTCTTCTTGAAGACAATGAGACACAGTAAATAATTTTCTAAGTCATATCACAAGTAGATGGTGGAGCTGGGATTAACACCTAGGATATCTGATTCCAGAATATGTCCTCTTAAGTATTATGCTATCCTGTACTAATCATAATGGTTCTGCCCCCAAATAATTATAATATAGCTACTATATACTTATCTCTGAGCCTATTAGTGAGTGACTTAATAAAGAAATGAAAGTTGGTGCCCTTTCCGTAAGGGAAAAGATGACATCTATAAGTGAAAGTATTAAAATTAATTATATCAGCAGTATATTAGAAAATGTTAACTTTTGGTCCTGAAAATGTGTTTAAGAAAGAAGGCTGAACTAGAGCTAGGTTTTCATTGAATTGGAGCTTGAAAGAACACATAAAAAAACCCAAAACACAGGCATTCTGGATGGGCAGAAGGACAAGCAAGACCTGAAAAGAATGAGGACAAGCAGTTGAAAATTTCACTGAATAAAAGGTGTTCTTTTAAAGAGGATTTACTCTATTTTAAGTAATGCATTTGTGACTCATCAACTTTGAGTTATAGGAAGACCAATAACAGAAAATAAGTAGTGGTAACTGATATTACGAGGCCTCAGGTGTTTTTTTTAATGCAATTCAAATTATCAAAATTTTGAGTTCTCTGGAGACTGATGACAGTAAGTTGTCAGTTGACTTATGAAAGAAATTTATTTGGGGCATACAAATAACAACCTTTTAACAGCCATAAAATGGGCTTGATTCATCTATGTGTGTTTCATATCACAACTGCTCAAAGCCAAAACTGGTCACCTAACTAGTGACTAAACTGGCCCTCCCTAAGTGTATGGGGTCTGATAAGTTGGAGAGTACATAGCTACTAAAGGATCAATGACTGTCTCTGCTTCATCATGGAATGCTACTTCTACAAGATGTTAATAAAGGATCAGCACATAGTGTCTCCCACACAAAAATGTATTTGGGATAGGTGTTTACAAATTAAGTGCATTTCTATATGTTGACTCTGTTTAACACTTTTAATATGCTAGTAAACATTGGTAATGTTGGTGAGAAAGCATATAACATGCAGCATTTCTCAAAATTACTGCACACTGTTTTGGTAGCAGGATACAGTGTACTGGGGATAACTCTGTACTCTCAGGGTTTTTGAGGGGCAGGAAGTATGTGGGTATTGTCTGTAAAATAGATGTGGGTCATTTAGGAAAGACTTCAACAGTACGAGTTCATGTGATGTGGACCATAGATGAATCAAGGGCTTAGGAAATGGAATGTTTCATCCATAACATGAAAGTTGTAGGTGAAAGGTCCCCAGGAACAAAAATCTCTAAAGAACACACACAAAGAAATACTTATGAGACAAAAATCACTTTTAACTACCCCTTAGACCTAAAGAGCATAAAATCTACCCAACCAAGTCAGAAGTACTCTATGACCTTACCATTCTTTTCTCTCTTCATCCCATAATGCTCAAAACCACAGCTAGAAACTAAGGAAATAGGCGAGATAGACAGAGAGCAGAAGCCAATTCCATTTCCTTTCCCCAATTAAGACAGCTGCCAGTTATGACTCTGGGCATTCAAAAGAGGGTCTAAACCTTAGATGACTGTTGAAGCAGGTTGATTAATATGTTGGATTTATTATTTAGTCCAGAATTTGTGTTGTGACTTAAAGTGATTGTAGAACAATTTATTACCCAATAATGAACGGAAAAGTTAATTATGTGCCCAATTTTTCATGGGATTATTACCCTGAATGTATAAATATTAAAGGAAGGGGAGTGTATTAGTTGCAAGGGCTGCCAAAACAAAGTGCCACAGACTGCATGGCTTATTAAACAACAGAAATTAGTTTAGTTTTGTTTTTTTTTTTTTTTCAAAACGCTGAAAGTTTGAAGTCCAAGATTAGGGTGTCAGCAGGGTTGATTTCTTCTGAGGTCTCTCTGGCTTGTAGACAGCTGTCTTCTCCCTGTGTCTTCAGATGCTCTTCCCTCTGCTTGTGTCTTTGTGTGTGGTAATTTCCTTTTCTTATAAAGACACCCATCATATTGCATTATAGCCTACCCTAACAAACTCATTTTAACTTAATTACCTCTTTAAAGACCCTGTCTCCAATGACAGCCACATTCTGCGGTACTGGAGTTAAAACTTCAACACATGAATTTTGAGGACGCACAATTCAGCCCATAACAGGGAAAAATTTGCAATTTTATCATGAGTCTCATTCAATGCATCTGTTGCATATTGGTAAATTTTCAGATATTAAATGACTTTTGATGTCTTGGAATAAACTCAGCTTGGCCATTGAATATAAATCTTATGATTATTACATAGTCTATTGTTTTACATTTTGAATATATTTATTAAGGTTTATAGTCTACATTATGCTGGCAAATCTGCGGCAACAAATAAGAAAACCTACAAGGAAATGTATCATTTTTGTAGAAAAATTTGCATTTAAACTTAAATAGCTAACATAAAACATTGAAAAATGGTTACATATTTACCATTTTAAAAGACTCTAGGAATATGGAATGAGTCATACATGCTAATCATTAATATTCACTGCTACAACATCCGTAAAAATCTTTGTGGTTAAAAAGTTTATTTCCATCAAAGTGAATTCAGTGGTGTTCTGGTTGAATGAGTCTCTTTTGTGGTTCCTCTTCAGGAATTGGCTCAAAGATTCAGGCTCCATTCAGTCTGTGGTCCAGATACCATCAAGCATTCAGGGAGCAGGAAAAGAGAATGCGTGGGGAAGGCACATCCTCTCTGAACTGTCTCAGTAGTAACCCATCTGCTCAGCTCACCTTCCAAGTACAAGACAGAGTCACATCTTCACGTAAGGGGCCCATTATAGTAATTCAGCTGTGCATCGAAGAGAAGGAGACAAGTTTCATGAGCATTTACTTGGTCTCTGCCACAGATGGGTTCACAGTTGAGATTTAGCCAAACTCTAAAAACTGTTATTTACAATATTATCTAAATTATTCCAAGCCAGGAAACCAAAACAAAACAAAAGAGAAAACAAAAACAAAAACTTTAGAGTCTCCAGAGTCATTCTGACAATGAAGGATAATTTTAACTGTAACTTGATTTTAATAATCACGACTTCTGTAGGATAGATAGACATTAAAAAAAAAAAAAAAGAAAGAAAGACATAAAACCCAAAAGTATGTCCCAGCTGTTTCCTGTTCCAAAATGGTGGGCCATTTCTTGGCTCAGAAAACAATTTCTGGGTTACATATGAAATCAAAATAAGATATCTTTTCATTGAACTATAGTCATGATATGCATCTTTTAATTTTTAATAGGAACAGGGTGTGGTACGATATAAAATGTCAATGTCAGAAAGTAAGTTTTTATATTTCTGCTCTGTCACTTCTGTTCCTTTGACATCAGGCAGGTCACTTAAGCTTAACTTGCTAGGCTTCCTCAACTAGAAAATGGAGATACTGTAAGAACATTACTAGGCTTATATGTGATTAAAATGTCAGAATATCTGAACTGTACCCAGGTCAGCAGTCATTGTTCCATGGCCAGCCGCATAAACATTGTTTTGTTTAACCATCATTAACATCCTTAACATGATATCAAATAATTCAACTTCAGTGTTTTCCTACTTTGTAATCATCAAGGCTTTGATATAGAAAGTATTATAAATTCATACTTTAAGGATAATTATGTCACCCCTGCTTCTTTCAAAATATATCACAATGATAGACAAAATATATAAAAAAAAAATTTACACAGCCCAGCCAAAAACAAGATAGACATTTCCAAGGACCAGAAACTGGAAAAAGACACAACTCAACAATTAGAGTGGAAGGTAGGGGCCTATTGGGCTCAGGGAAAGAGAAGGTTTCAAGCACCTGGGAACTCAAGGTAACAGGAACTAGAGGCAATTCCTATCAATTTGGAGAACGAAGTTAGGCTTACTGTTAGAAAATAAAGCTGGAGGCAGAGTTTTCCTGACCTGAAAGGAGGTTGCAAATGTTACCACCCTGTCTGTCAGTGTGGGTGGTGTCCCTGGACGGGGAAGCTGCAGTTATACCAGGAAAATTGGGAAGCTTTAGCACTTACGGGGAGCCCTGGGAGGCTGAAGCTTAAAAGCAGGACTAGCAGAGCCTCCAGGCCAGGTTCTCGGCCAAGCCTACCTCCGGAGAGCGTCTAGATCAACCATATTTCTAAAATCATTGTTGGAAAGAACCCTCAATCTGTAGGATGAATGCTAATTTTAGATTTGAGGGGAAAAATGTGTTAATTGGAAGCGATGACAGAACATCTAGTTGGGGAACATTAGAGGGATAAAGAAAAGAAGGGGAGAGAGGACAAGGGGAATTTTGCAAAACAAAATTCCAGAACGAATGAGGCAAGTAGACAATTAGTTGGTTTATTAAATCCAAGTAAAATTTTAAAAAAAATGAGTTTTTAAAAATTACTCTGTTCATTTTCTGAAAATAAAGTAACAAGCATGAAAAAGAAGCAAGCATGAAACAGAAGCAGTTAGGTGTAGGAAAAAATATCCAAAGAATTACTAGAAATAAAAACAAATTAAAATTATTCAATTAAGAAACAGGAAAAAAGAAAGGAAAAAAAGAACCCTTCACCCATAGGATAAATACTATAGAGAGCACAGTTTAAGAGACACGTATGGTTAAGACGGCATTATGAAATTTGCTCAGAAAGCAGCCTGTAGAGTTGTGATATGAAAGAGAAGTTAAGACCCATAAGACTTGAACATATTGAATGTAAAATCAAGAACAAAGTAAAAGAGGAAATGAAGAAATAAAGCAATCCAAAATTGATAATGAGTCTAAATTTTTTAAACTGCTCTTACTCTGGGGTCTTCAGGTTGAAATGTACAAAGGCTCCAAGCAAGATATGTAAAGGTGAATCCGTATCTACTTGCATCACTGTGAAAAAAATTGTAGTATATAAAACAAAATAATAATGATAAGTTACCTGAGAGAAAAGGCCTATAAATTACAAAGGAACAATGTGCTCTTCTGCTCAGTCTTTTGAAGAGTGAAAACTACTAATCCCTAATTGCTTTATATGCTATTTTTAAAAATTTCCATATTGAATTCTCTGAAACTATGTATGTCCTCATTTTTAGACTATTAGTATTGTGATGAGAATATATATTCAACCATTTCTCATTTTCAAACTTTTTTCTTCCACTCTTATTTTGACTAATAAGTACTTATTAAGGTGTCATTTAAGTTCAGAATGGTCCTAAAAAATGACCACACTAAAAAAATAAATAAGAACACTTTGGAAAAGTTCCATGCTTCTTCAGGAAGAGCTCATTCAAGTATTCTACCCACGGTCCCCACATCAACCCCTCAGTAAATCAATTGAGATAGACTTCAAAATTTGCTGCGAAAATTTTGGGTGAGTCATACAATAAACATAAGGTTTTCTCAGTAATTGCTGTGCAAATTCTGAATCATAATGAGTATTTATCTTATAATTCTCTTATTTTGAAGAGCAAACCTTTCTAAGTGTTTTTCTTTCTAAATTCTGATGAGTAAAAATATTTACATGAGACTTCCAAAGCTGATGCTTTCTCCTATAGCAAATGCTGCTGTATGTATCCCTTGTGCTCTAGAAAACTTCCAGTGTCTACCTGTCCTGCCTGAAAGCGCTTCAGAACCATGGAAAGATGCCCAGTAGTCAGAGCCAATTTCATGAGCCTGGGACCAATGCATTTGCACAGAACCCCACTACTCAGAACTCTTGGGGTGAAATGCCCTTTGTTGCCATCTTGAAATCCTTAATACTGCAGTCTTTGAATTTGTGTTTTGTAAATGAAGTCACTGGGATAATGGAGAGTGTAGTGAAGGAGGTAGGGATGAGGTTGCTTAGAATCTTAGCTCACATGGTCTCACCAAACCCTACATCTTGCCCACCCCATCCAGGTGTAGAACATGTTGCAGCCAGCCAGGGAATTCGGTCCTTTGGGGGTCGCCTGCTCATAGTGGATTAGGGGCAGTAGGTCCATGGAAAGGGGAGTTTCACTTTCCTGTCCTTGACCAGGTCTCCACTTTTTCATTATGCCCGGGGCTCCACCAATTATATTACTAGTGCTGTCTGCAGTGAGTACAACATCCCCTGCTGATGAGAAGTGACTGAAAAAAATCATTTAAAAATAACCCAAATTTCTTGTCTTTAGGTGAGATAATTCTGAAGCATGTGTTTTGCTCCATTTCTGAGTGCTCCCACCCAGTGAAGCATATTGTAGTAGCTGACTTAATTATAAGCCTTCTATTGGGTTCAAAGTTAATTTACAGTGATATCTCTAAAAAATGTGATTGTAATCAATCATCTTTATCTTACTACTGTGCTTTGATAGATTTTTATATTTACACAGTATTTACAAGATGTTTGACTTGATAAAACCCACCACGTATTTGAATTCCAGGGCATTTTGATCTTTCCTTGGGAAAATGAATAGACTATTAAAAACTGGGGGTGTCATTGAAAATTTGATTAATTTGGTAACTCTATAAATAAGTATATGCATATTTTAAAGGAGGTTATAAATATCAATCACTACTGGCAAATTTGGAAATTGGTGTCTTTGTCACATATAATAGGCTATATCTGAATCTTTGAACCACAAAATACCTAATTTACTTAGAAATATAAACATATTATATAATTATTTTAAATGTTCATAAACCCAATTCCTTTGTGACATGAAATGTACCTGAAAACAGAAATATTTACAATAATGATAAGACGAATGAATATCCTTACTGTATGGTGACTAACATAACATAATAAAAAAATTATTATTAAAACAAGAATGAATATCCTGAAACTTTTGTTACATATCAATTAACTGACTTGCCATATAACATTCACAAATGACTTGTTCTGAGCAAAAGTATTAAAAAGAACAAGAATATCTTTTTAAACCCTGCTGTATTTTGTCTGGTTTATAATCTTGAAAATATGTACATCAGCTATAAGCCAAAGGTTGTAATATGTAATATGAAACAAATTAGGACTAGTTAAAAATATTTATGTCTGGGGGCGCCTGGGTGGCACAGCGGTTAAGCGTCTGCCTTCGGCTCAGGGCGTGATCCCCGCGTTATGGGATCGAGCCCCACATCAGGCTCCTCTGCTGAGAGCCTGATTCTTCCTCTCCCACTCCCCCTGCTTGTGTTCCCTCTCTCGCTGGCTGTCTCTATCTCTGTCGAATAAATAAATAAAATCTTTAAAAATAATATTTATGTATGGCCATCAAATTATTATAGCAAACACAATAGCTATAATTATTATTTAGCATCAAGGATAGCAGCACCAAGCTTATTGTTTTTCTCTGACTTGCACAATGAAATGCATACAATTCTTGACTCAGCTAGATAGTTTATAATGGATTAATATGCATTCAGACAAGGAAGCATCAGAAAGATTAAATTTCTAAACTGAAAATTCATCAGATGTAAATGAGTCAAAAATTGTTCATTCAAGGTACCTGTGATTATAGGGTCATAGGAGGTTTCGATGTACTAGTGTAAAAGTAATGTACTGGCATGAAGAAATAATTCCGCAGATTTACCTTGTTTTAAAACTAATTTTGGAATAAGATGAGAATATAAGCACATTTAATTCGTTTTTAATTTAAATAAAAAATAGGAAGAGAATTGAATTTCTATAACCTCTAATAGTTTCAACAACAAATAACTATTTCATAAATAATCTTAATGATTTACACATCATGTATTAATATTATAAAATGTAAGAGAAAAATACTTGATGCTATTATAATTTCCATAAAAAATCCTGGAAGATTTGTTTTTCAGAAAGCTGCATGTGTGGTTTAAAAAGTAACTATTTACTGGGATGCAGTGGTGGTTTGGTTGGTTAAACGTCGGCCTTCGGCTCAGGTCATGATCCCAGGGTCCTTCATGATCCCAGGGTCCTGGGATTGAGTCCTACATCTCTCCTTGCTCAGTGGGGAGCCTGCTTTTCTCTCTGCTTGCCACTCTCCCTGCTTGTGCTCGCTAGCGCTCTCTCTCTGACAAATAAATAAACTCTTTTAAAAAATTGCTATTTACCTATATATGTAATGGCTAAATCCATTGATCCATTATAAATCAAATCCATTATAGATTTTCACCTGTTTTTAAATGAATAAATCCAAATGTGTTGTTTTGGCTTATTGGTTTATTTTATCCTTTTGACAGTGAAATCTTCATAGGCATCAACTAAATTGATAGGGTGTGGTGATAAGAAACAATTTTCAGTAACTTTAACTAATGATAGATATATTAGTACTCTTGATGACATTTTATGAGGTGCCAAACAATGAACAAGAAAAAGAAAAAAAAAAAAAGAAAGAAAGAAAGATTCCAGTCTCAGCTTTATAACTTAAAACAGTATTTCACTCAGGAAGGAATGTAAATGTCTGCTAAACAATAAAAATCCATTCTGCTTTTCTTTCGTAACAGTATACCTATGTTGGCCATTTGCCTGTTTGCTATCAGAGTTCTCTGTTGGCGTCTTTTTCCAAGAAACTAGTCTTTCCAGATCTCCAGCCATTGCCGTGGGCTGGTTTTGGCCATCTGGGGGCACTGATAGGCATTGGAAAGAAGGAGGAGGCTAAAGGCAAGACTATTTCTTCCTGGCTCTCTATGCATCTGGCAGCATCTTTGTCCTGTGCATTCTCCCCTGGTTTTAGTCCTCCTCTCCTCTTGTTCCCACTTCCTACTTGGCAGTCCCAAAGGCTGAGCTCTGTTAATGATGACCTCTGTCTTTGTTTTCCACACCTGAGGGAAAGTGGCTTCCTGCTAATCCCTGGCTGCCTTCACTGTCCCTTATCTGCTTATATGGCAGGTGCCTATTAAATTCCCTCTTTAAAGTACCTTTCATGGGTTCTGTTTTCCTGGCTGAACTTCAACTGATCAATCTAAATAATCTGTTGTCTTATCATCTGTAGCTCTAGATTTAAGGGGAGAAAAGTAGTTATCTTAGAAGAAATGAATTTGAAGCCATATGTTCAGCTTTAATGAACATGCTAAGATTAATTCTTTAAAACAATCACACCTGATTTGTCATTTTAATGTGGTATCTTATTTGTCTCTACTGTATGCCTGGTGTCACAAGTGAACATGAACTTCCATTTTCAAAACATGTTTAATAAACAATTGTTGCAAGACCCAAACTTCCAGGGGGACTGTGCGAAGTTAGATGAATTTTGACAGAAAGAAAAAAATATAAATTAAGTTGGTGCTTAAAAAACAAGTATTCCGTATATCTTCATTTTCTTCAAACCCGTAGGTCCCTGTCCTTCCCCCCGCCCTTGAAAATTGATCTTATCTGATACTTCACAATTTTAAAAGGAGGAGACATCAGTAGGATGGGGTAAATAAAATTTCTGCCACCAAATCTGTAAGCTTCGCTAATCTTCTTCAGTCAGAATTTAAACCTTGTACCCTCACTACACGTTGATTTGCCTTTTGTTTGAAATCTTCTTGCAGTTTGTTGACCACATTTGTTTATAGTTAGCTAAAATGTATTGCGTGTGTACCATGTGCTGGGAGTTCTTCTAAGATTCTTTGAATCATTACAATACCTACTGAGATTGAAACTTTTATTATCCTGATTTTACAGATGAAGAAACTACACTCCAGAGAAATTAAGTAATCTACCCAGTCATACAGCTAATATGAGGCAGAACCAGGATTTGAACTCAAATAATGGGTTTCAGAGTTGTATTCTGAATCAATCTGTTATTCTAACACTTTGTAATCACCTTGATGGCTTATCAGAGAATGGAGGAAAAGAAAATCTATCCTAATTGTGTGTTTAATTTGGCCTAGAATCTTATATTTTAGAAATTTAGTAAAAAGGAAAGAAAATTAAGAACTGTTTTTATTTTATTTTGTTTTATTTTATTTATTTATTTGACAAACAGAAGGAGACAATGAGAGAGGAAACACAAGCAGGGGAAGTGGGAGAGGGAGAAACAGGCTTCCTGCTGAGCAGGGAGCCTGATGCGGGGCTCCATCCCAGGACCCTGAGATCATGACCTGAGCCCTGAGCCAAAGGCAGACACTGAGCCACCCAGGCGCCCCAAGAACTTATTTTAATTATAAACGTGAGTACAAAAATTCCAGGTAAAAGGGTGGAATGCAATTATCATATACACACTGAAAATCAAATTCATAGAGGTAATAATTAAAAGGAGAAAACAAAATATATGTTATAAAGCATTCAGCATTGCACAAAGTTGAGGAATGAAGAATAAAATAGAAATTGCTAAGTCAGACTGAGAAAGGCAAATACCATATGATTTCACTCATATGTAGACCTAAAAAACAAAGCAGATTGAATAAACAAACAAAATCAGAATCAGACCTATAAATATGGAGAACAAACTGATGGTTGCCAGAGGGAAGGCTTGTGGGAGGATGGGCAAAATGGGTGAAGGGGAGTGGGAGGTACAGGCTTCCAGTCATGGAGAGAATTTCACAGGAGTAAAAGGCACAGTAATAGCATTATATGGTGACAGATGGTACCTACACTTGTGGTGAGCATAACATAACATATAGAGATGTTGAGTCACTCTGTTGTGCACTGGAAACTAATGTGAAATTATGTGTCAGCTATAATAAAAAAAATAGAATTCACTGAACTTCATAAATGGTATCTACTGAAAACCTTAAGGCACATACTACAGTAAAGGTCAAAAGAGGACGTCAATGAAATAGCTTCTGTTCAGCATCCACTGGTTGTCTTATCCTATGCAATACAAGAATAAAAAAGAAATAAGAGATAAAGATTGGAAAGGAAGCAGCACAATTTGTGTTTGCCAACCCATGTGATCACCTGTGTAGAAACCAGGCCACTGTCATTTGCACTCATAGAACTAAGAGACTTCAGCAACATTGCTACTTATGAGTCATATGCAAAAATAAACTTCCTAAAGAGAACACAAAAAGATTAAGATATGTAGTAGGAAGGCTTGTCTCATAACAAAGTAACAAAAACCAGTAGATACTCATAGCCATTTAAGAATGTCTAAATGTGCAACAACTAGATTTCTAGTCCACAATATGGATCATTGTAGATTTTAAAGGAAGACCCAAATAAAGGTGAGGTATAAATAAGAAAATATTGAACCAAAAATGTCAAATTTCCAGCATTTGTACCCAAATGATTTCTACAAGGGACACCAGATCCCACTGTTCGATACAGTGCCAATCAAAATCTTATCAGGATTTTTTTTTGTGTGAAATTTTTTCAGTTTCATGTTAATTATCATAAACAAAGAGTAAGAACACAAAATAGTCAAGAGAAATATGAGAAACTGAGGTTTCTTAACCTGAAAAATATCAAGACACTCTATGAAGTTATCCTAATTAAGAAAGGACAACATGGGTGTTCAAAGAAGCCGTTGTATCAGTGTATCATTATTTAAAAGCCCAGATGGAAGCCAAAGAATGGGTGAGGATTTGGTATCTGAAGGGATTGGGCATCAGTGCCTAGTTATTTGTAATCTATCTCTGAACCAGAAGTTGGATTTGATCTCTTATTTTGCAAATTGTTATTTCATATTTGAGCAAAACTTTCTACTCTAGTAAATGCTTTTAGTAACTATTTGATGCAATAAGGAATAAAAATCAAGAAAATAGTAGTACAATCTTATATTAATAAATATGTAATTGGCAGAGAAAAAAGCTGTTTATGAAAAATAAACACTTCTTATTATCATCTAGTAAAAGGCTGACTCTTCAGTAGTCAAAGTGTGAGTGTGAATAATCTGCAGTTAAGACAAAGTATTTCTCTTTCATGGGCAAAATTCATACGTTTCTTACTATAGCTTTTTAGATCAGATATTACTGGCTCTGAAAGCAAATTTTCTCAGTGCAATTCATGACTTGGATATCTTTCTAATGGAAAGCAGTGAATTGGCTGCCAATTAAATTGATGCTATTTCAATCTGCATGCACGTTCCTGAAATAATCCTAAAAGGCTCCACTTCAACTTGCTAACAAAAGAACCCAATCCATAATGTTGGCTTTTTTTTTCTTTTTATTCATTCTAAATTGTGTTCCCTAATCCTGGATAGATTTTTTGACTAGGCATAGATTAAGATGGATTCAGTCCTAAATTGCAGAGGCTATTCAGTTAATTATCTTCATGTTGTCCATATAATGAATACTTACATAAATGAAAGTCACTTTCAAGTCCCAACTCCGTAAACTTCGTAGGTGGCCAGTGCAGAACAGGTAAGTATATTTGAATAAATATGAGTATAATTACATAGCGCCTTTTAGAAAAACCTCTTACTCAAACATGGGGCTGATGCAATTGACAATTGTTGGACGGGGGATCAGAATTCTGATTCAGTTTGTGATGCTGATTTGTGCTTCTTGGAAGCTACTAAAATTATTTTTTAAGAGACAACTTTTCTTTTCCAAACAAAATCTTGCAGAAAGGAAGTTTTCTAAAGGAGTTTATATCATACTTTTGAGAAAATAATTCATTGTTTTAGAAACTAGAAAGTGTATATAGCCTAAGGTTTCATAGAGTACTAGTTGAAATTAATATATGTAAATATAAATGACCTTTCCTAATAGACTATGTCGGTGACTATCTGTGTTTTCAGGAGAGTCTTTAAAAAATAATGGGGGGCTAATAGTACCCTATTATGCCTTCAGACACTCATTTCTTTTAATTTTCCATCTGACATGGATTGTCCTTCAAAGCCTGTGCTAAATTAATTATAGTCACTTCTTTGTTATTTTGTATTGTCCTGACTCTTTCTTTAATAATTATTGTACATCCCCTCTAAATTCCCCTGAAAGGAATAATGGTGTTTTTTTGCCCCCCCCAACCGTCCCCAATACAGAATATTTAATAATTGTAACTTAAGGAGGCAAAATTAGCTTTAGACTGCAGGACCCAAACCGTGGAGTGTGGAGTGGGTAAACCTATGGGATAATGAAAGCCAGAAGAGGTGTATNAGCCACTGGAATGAGTGTATTAAGTACAAGGGAACTGTGCAGTACTAATGAATCATGAGTAGTGTGAAATGTATTATGTTGTCAATGGGCAGCTAAGAAGCAGAGGGGTAACCCGATAATAATAGATTAATCCTATCCATGCAGTCCTTGTCTTATCTAGCCAAATGGTTAATTGAGCATTCATTTAGGGTTAATAGAACATGATTTGAAGGTAGACATTTGTAAAATAAGAAAGATTATTTGAACTAGAAATGTGTATGTGTGTATCATCCATTTAAGGGTGATAACTAACATTATGAAAGAGAAAAGTGAATGGACTCTCACGAAATAAAAGAAGGCATTAAGGGAAGTGATGAGAGAATGGGAATACTTTTTATGTATATACTATATATATATATACTATATATAAAGTACTTTATATGTAAATACTATATATAATATATAAAAATACATTATATATAAATTTATATTTATTGTATTTATATATATAAAATATATACTTAATAATATATAATATAAATTTATATTTATAGTATTTATATATTAAGTATATACTTTAATATAGCATATTATATATAAAGTACTTCATATATAAAATAATATATATTCATATATTTATAGTATATTTATATATAAAGTACTTTAAAGCAGGGGACGGACTAAAACATAGCATTAAATTAAATATTATTACAGTAGATGAGAAGATTGTGTAATTCAGGCCTCATGAAATTTTGGTAGTGAAGTTTGGGATTGCTGGTGAAGTGATATGATTAAGAAGAAAAAAAAAAACAATGCTATTTCTTTTTCCCTTTATACTGCTATTTCTTTGAATAGAGAATGAAAAGTGTATTATTCCTTTATTTTTCTCAATAGATTAAAAATGTATAATGATTGGAATTACCTGTATCATACGGACAGATTAGGATATTACACAGCATATCAGAAATTTTAAACCACACTCAGGCTGATGGAATTTCCACTCAGATATCACTATGTGCTGGAGCAGAAGGCTGTGAGTGGTCTTAATCAGCACGTAAATGAGCCAGCTCAGAAATGACACAAATCAAGTCAAGTCCACTCAAAACTCATTGGCCAATTAAATATTTAAGCAGCTGTTTGTTCCTGAGCACTGAGGTGTCCTATCCATTCACTGGCTAGATTAGAGTTGCATGCTAATGCACCTGGGTAGTCCACAAGCATATTAAAAAGGATCTATTATTGTTTTGTTGTTATTGCAACAAAAAAATAGGAAAAGGAGACAGGGATATTTAAATCAGCAATGAAATTGATTCATTCACAACTCAAGGACTCAGGAATGGAAGGAGAAGCAAAATAAATAAGTGGAAGCCAATAAATTAGAATTAGAATGAACAAATTTGCAATGGGGGAAAATAGCACCAGTAGTGTAACTGAAAATTTACTTGGAAAAAAATATTTCCAAAATAAAAACCAATATAAACAAGTAGCAAGCTAAACAATTACTTAATTAAAATTATAAATGGCCAAAAAAGATAAAAATAAATCCACCATCTAAAGAGTCCTGAGATTAAAAAATTAAAAGATTAATAAAATGTTTTCCCAAATTAGTAAAATTTTAGCCAATGATAATCCCCATTTTTTGTCAAAGATATGGCAAAAGACTCCCTCTTATATGTGCTCATAGCAGTGTGATCAGGAAAACTTGTTTTCAAGACATCTTGTTTATAGGGATCAAAATCTAAATAATGAGAAGGGAGCATACTGTAATAATGACAAGAGAGACTGCTTGGATTTGAAGTCAGATTATAATATTTACTGCTTTTGGATGGAAATTTTGCAGTGTAAGAGTTTAAATATTCATTTATTTTGATCTGGCATTTCCATTCCTAGGAATTAAAAACATATCTACCAATGAGAAAGAGAAAATGTATAATTAGGTTCAATGCAGCATTGTTCATTTTACCAAAAGATGAAGAAAACCTAAAATAGGTTATCTGCAGAAAATTAGTCACATAATCTATGGCTATATCCTTTCAATGTAATATATTTTTAAATGTTCTGACAGAAAGATATCTAATATATTCCAGTGTGGCAAAAGTCAGTGGAAAAGAGTATGTGCAGTGTCTCCCATTTTCAGAAAGAATATATTGGTATATGAGTGGAGAAATACAGGAATACATAAATTTTAGAGAAGTTTCCTTTGGTAGGTGTGATTATATGGAATTTAAATTTCTTTCTGATCTTATTTATTTTTTAAAGATTTATTTATTTGAGAGAGAGAGAGCAAGAACAAGCAGGGGAAGGGGTAGATGGAGAGGGAGAGAGAATCTCAGGCAGACTCCCCACTGAGCACGGAGCCTGCTGTGGGGCTCGATCTCACGACCTGAGATCATGATCTGAGCCGAAACCAAGAGTTGGATGCTTAACGGACTGCACCACCCAGGCATTCTCTCTTACTGATTTTAAATATTTTAATATTGAATAACATTTTATATTCTTACAACCAGAAAAAAAAA
>NC_048222.1:85828662-86003416 GCF_002007445.2 Ailuropoda melanoleuca | reverse complement strand
TGTGTATATATGTATATATATATGTGTGTGTGTGTGTGTGTGTGTATATATATATATATATATATATATATATATATATATATATATTAGGAGAATAGCTACATATGTTGTCCCTCAGAGTGCAGAAAGCAAAGATCTTCTCCCTATCCTGAAAGTTTATCATGTGAGAAGGAGATTAACCCTTTCTGTGGGTCAAGAGCCAGATTTAGAATATGTTGGCAAATTTTAGTTCAGCTGCACGAAGAACTTCCAAACAGAAATGTCAGCCACTGGAATGAGTGTATTAAGTACAAGGGAACTGTGCAGTACTAATGAATCATGAGTAGTGTGAAATGTATTATGTTGTCAATGGGCAGCTAAGAAGCAGAGGGGTAACCCGATAATAATAGATTAATCCTATCCATGCAGTCCTTGTCTTATCTAGCCAAATGGTTAATTGAGCATTCATTTAGGGTTAATAGAACATGATTTGAAGGTAGACATTTGTAAAATAAGAAAGATTATTTGAACTAGAAATGTGTATGTGTGTATCATCCATTTAAGGGTGATAACTAACATTATGAAAGAGAAAAGTGAATGGACTCTCACGAAATAAAAGAAGGCATTAAGGGAAGTGATGAGAGAATGGGAATACTTTTTATGTATATACTATATATATATATACTATATATAAAGTACTTTATATGTAAATACTATTTATATGTATATTATATATATAACATATAGTACTTTATATGTATAAATTTATATTTATTGTATTTATATATATAAAGTATATACTTTAATAATATACTATAAATATATATAAATACTTTATATGTAAATACTATATATAATATATAAAAATACATTATATATAAATTTATATTTATTGTATTTATATATATAAAATATATACTTAATAATATATAATATAAATTTATATTTATAGTATTTATATATTAAGTATATACTTTAATATAGCATATTATATATAAAGTACTTCATATATAAAATAATATATATTCATATATTTATAGTATATTTATATATAAAGTACTTTAAAGCAGGGGACGGACTAAAACATAGCATTAAATTAAATATTATTACAGTAGATGAGAAGATTGTGTAATTCAGGCCTCATGAAATTTTGGTAGTGAAGTTTGGGATTGCTGGTGAAGTGATATGATTAAGAAGAAAAAAAAAAACAATGCTATTTCTTTTTCCCTTTATACTGCTATTTCTTTGAATAGAGAATGAAAAGTGTATTATTCCTTTATTTTTCTCAATAGATTAAAAATGTATAATGATTGGAATTACCTGTATCATACGGACAGATTAGGATATTACACAGCATATCAGAAATTTTAAACCACACTCAGGCTGATGGAATTTCCACTCAGATATCACTATGTGCTGGAGCAGAAGGCTGTGAGTGGTCTTAATCAGCACGTAAATGAGCCAGCTCAGAAATGACACAAATCAAGTCAAGTCCACTCAAAACTCATTGGCCAATTAAATATTTAAGCAGCTGTTTGTTCCTGAGCACTGAGGTGTCCTATCCATTCACTGGCTAGATTAGAGTTGCATGCTAATGCACCTGGGTAGTCCACAAGCATATTAAAAAGGATCTATTATTGTTTTGTTGTTATTGCAACAAAAAAATAGGAAAAGGAGACAGGGATATTTAAATCAGCAATGAAATTGATTCATTCACAACTCAAGGACTCAGGAATGGAAGGAGAAGCAAAATAAATAAGTGGAAGCCAATAAATTAGAATTAGAATGAACAAATTTGCAATGGGGGAAAATAGCACCAGTAGTGTAACTGAAAATTTACTTGGAAAAAAATATTTCCAAAATAAAAACCAATATAAACAAGTAGCAAGCTAAACAATTACTTAATTAAAATTATAAATGGCCAAAAAAGATAAAAATAAATCCACCATCTAAAGAGTCCTGAGATTAAAAAATTAAAAGATTAATAAAATGTTTTCCCAAATTAGTAAAATTTTAGCCAATGATAATCCCCATTTTTTGTCAAAGATATGGCAAAAGACTCCCTCTTATATGTGCTCATAGCAGTGTGATCAGGAAAACTTGTTTTCAAGACATCTTGTTTATAGGGATCAAAATCTAAATAATGAGAAGGGAGCATACTGTAATAATGACAAGAGAGACTGCTTGGATTTGAAGTCAGATTATAATATTTACTGCTTTTGGATGGAAATTTTGCAGTGTAAGAGTTTAAATATTCATTTATTTTGATCTGGCATTTCCATTCCTAGGAATTAAAAACATATCTACCAATGAGAAAGAGAAAATGTATAATTAGGTTCAATGCAGCATTGTTCATTTTACCAAAAGATGAAGAAAACCTAAAATAGGTTATCTGCAGAAAATTAGTCACATAATCTATGGCTATATCCTTTCAATGTAATATATTTTTAAATGTTCTGACAGAAAGATATCTAATATATTCCAGTGTGGCAAAAGTCAGTGGAAAAGAGTATGTGCAGTGTCTCCCATTTTCAGAAAGAATATATTGGTATATGAGTGGAGAAATACAGGAATACATAAATTTTAGAGAAGTTTCCTTTGGTAGGTGTGATTATATGGAATTTAAATTTCTTTCTGATCTTATTTATTTTTTAAAGATTTATTTATTTGAGAGAGAGAGAGCAAGAACAAGCAGGGGAAGGGGTAGATGGAGAGGGAGAGAGAATCTCAGGCAGACTCCCCACTGAGCACGGAGCCTGCTGTGGGGCTCGATCTCACGACCTGAGATCATGATCTGAGCCGAAACCAAGAGTTGGATGCTTAACGGACTGCACCACCCAGGCATTCTCTCTTACTGATTTTAAATATTTTAATATTGAATAACATTTTATATTCTTACAACCAGAAAAAAAAATGGAGATATAAAAATAGAAGCTGATGAACTCATTTAATTTAGCAAGATACCAGTTTAGAAAAGTTATCTGTCACGTACTACATATTATATTTTTGCAAATACCTTTAATGATGTTGAAAAAAACCGGTAATATAGCACTTATGACCATTGTACAAAGAAAAAGCTTATACAACCAATAAAGGCTTATTACCCACAATTGGGGCATGAAATTTTCATTTCTATTAAGATTCATTTTATATGGGTCCTTTAAATGGCCTCCTATAAGCTCATTCCTGCTGTCACCCTGCCTAGCTTGCTTACACAAACAGAAAATTAATAGCCCATATACTTGAATCAGTACTTTTAACAGTAAGTGGGTGATTCTCTGCAATAGTTATACATACCTTTATTAAGAAGATTTTTATCATTTAATATTATGCTTCATTTGCATATGGAAAATTCTGTAAAGTAGAAGTAATTTCTAAATGCATACATTATTATCTAATTGCATTTCAAAAAAAAGATCTATTTTCAGAGTTTTAAACTTGAGCAGTAACAATTTTGTGCGCCCTTCATCTACTTTGCTTTGTATCAGTGTGATATTTCAGGAGCGATTATTTTGTAAGCCAGGTTCCTGACATATGTAGAAGCTAAGTTGTGGTAGTGCCTTCACTCAACGACTGCTCAGTTTTCATAATGCGTGCAATATGTTTATCATAGTTTCCTGGTAGAGGTATTAACATTGTAATTAAAAGCAAGACTTTACGAGTGTGTGCAAGAAAAGAATGTTAACAGAGATTATTGTTCCTGTCAGTGTTATTATGTTATTGTTTTTTTTTTATTATTATTGTATTCTTCAGTGTAATACTGTGCTTAATGAACATCTGGATACATTTCTCTGGAATGATTACTAGCAAGATTTGTAGAACTATAACTTGATTTACAAACTTGTCTCTGCTAGACAGAAACAAAATTAGCATTACTCCTTGCTGGCTCTAAATAACTTCAGTTATTTGGTTGTCCAAGGATTAGGATGGGAAGGACAGAAACAGACACAAAGTTGTGTTTACTGGGCACCTGGGTGGCTCAGTCAATTAAGCAACTGTCTTTGGCTCAGGGCATGATCCCAAGGTCCTGGGATCGAGCCCTGCATCCCAGCATCCTGGCTCCCTGCTCAGCAGGGAGTCTGCTTCTGCCTCTACCTTTGCCCCTTCCCCTGCTTGTTTTCTCTCTCTCTCTCAAATAAATAAATAAAATCTTAAAAAAAAAAGTTGTGTATACCTGCAGACTACCCCCCCTTTTTTTAATTGAAGTATAGTTGACACACAATGTTATATTGGTTTCAGGTGTACAGCATAGTAATTCAACAACTCTGTATGTGACGCTGTGCTTACCACAAGTGTCGCTACCATCCGTCACCATACAACACTGTTTAATATCCTCGACTGTATTCTTTATGCTGTGCCTTTCGTTCCCGTGAATTACTCATTTCATAACTAGAAGCCTGTACCTTCCACTCCCCTT
Source organism: Ailuropoda melanoleuca (assembly GCF_002007445.2). Lineage (NCBI taxonomy): Eukaryota > Metazoa > Chordata > Mammalia > Carnivora > Ursidae > Ailuropoda > Ailuropoda melanoleuca. The sequence goes on along the minus strand of NC_048222.1, from coordinate 85,999,020 downwards.
CACACATTTTGCCCATTTTCCCCTCCCTTCTAGTAACCGTGAATATGTTCTCTGAATTTATGGGTCTGTTTTACTTGCAGATTACAGTGCAGACACAATCCCTAACAGTCCAGTAGTAAAATTATATGCCTCTAGTTTAAGTTATTTATTATTGAAATATTATGTCAATATTAAATAATATTAAAGACTACTGACTAATGAGTTATTTGAAGGTGATGCTGAACCACATAATCAAAACTCCTATGTCTAAGATACCTTTAACCTTAAATTAGAAAAACAAACACAGAAACAAAAGACTCAAAACCTTTTTAAAGCAAAATTATGTACAGGACCATGAAACTGGAACGCCGGTGGTTAAGGAGGTTTTAGGGTTGACCTAATCCAGTGGCCCTGGGTTTTATCCCCAGTGGTTGTGCCAGATATGCCTTTCATCGTGTGCACCCTTTGTCCTAGGGCTGATTTCTAAGACAGCATAGCTTCGTCCTTACACCTCAAGTGCTAATGTCCAGAAGAAAAAGACATTGTATTTCCCTAAGGCTTTCTCTTAAACATGAGGAAATTTGTGCCAGAATGCCAAAATGTCTTGGCGTTTCATTTGTCTGATTTAGGTCATATTCCCGTTCCTGAAGCAACCCTCATATCCATCAATAAACTTAACTAGAGGCCTGCATTAATTACTGTGGAAAGAAGTAAGGTACTCATGAGTGATCAGTGTTAAGGTCCAGCTGTGTTCAATCTCCCAAATTTGTAGAAACACAGCAGTGGAGAGGTGGAATAGATTGGGGGATAACACCGTGATGACCCCTATAATTGCCGATGAAAGGAAATGTAACCCACAGCTTCAATTTAAACACAAGAAGACTTAAATGAAGAATATTTTGCAGAGAGAGAGAGTAGCAAACTGTTTTCTGTAAATGTGTGCTATTTCTGGAGAGATTAAGAGACTGGCATTGAAGGGCTAATATTTGTTTTGCCTTCTATATTAGATTATGGTCCAGCAACTATAATGTCTTTAAACCACGAGAAAACAAGTTGGTTTAATATTGGCTCCCTGGACATGGAGTTTGTTTATTGGGTATAGTGTTGCATTTTAACTGAAAGCAATGATAGTTTCATTTCATTTCCAGTGTCTCGAAAATATCTAAAACGTTCATCTCCCTGGTACCATTATAAATCAAGAAACATTGACTCCCATTTCTGACAACATTTATATTAGCTTTATTTTCACTTTACAGGTTCTCACATGTTTGATAAAAACACGACAGATTCTAAGAAAACTGAAAATTGCTTAGAAACAATGTTTAGGTCCCCTTTTATTGTGCTATAAACTGTCTATTAGTTTGCAAATGTTTTTGTAGTTTGAAGCAAAAAGGTATAGTTCAGGGGCGCCTGGGTGGCGCAGTCGTTAAGCGTCTGCCTTTGGCTCAGGGCGTGATCCCAGCGTTCCGGGATCGAGCCTCACATCGGGCTCCTCCGCTGGGAGCCTGCTTCTTCCTCTCCCACTCCCCTGCTGTGTTCCCTCTCTCACTGCCTATCTCTCTGTCAAATAAATAAAATCTTTAAAAAAAAAAAGGTATAGTTCCTAATTTTACATGTGGATATATCAACTGAAATTTTTAATATGTAATATAATTGTATCTTCACAATAATATAAACAATCTGCCTATTTGCTTATGGAACGTGATAAGAAAGAAAAAGTTTACTTTGGGGAAATTATTTATGACGTGATGGTCCTCCTTGTATGGTAGCATCAGTAGGTGTTGAACGTGAATATTTAGAGCCACGAGCGTTTATAACCTCAGGAGGAAAACAGAAAACAGGAATTAGGAGGATATTTCAATTTTTAGTGACTTAACCTGAACTCTTAGGGTTTTCAGTATATCCCTTGCAGACCCTCAGAATGGGAAAACAATTTTGTTGAACTCTTAATGATATATAACAAAATAATTTAACAATTATGGGTAATTAGGTCTGGCCATATAGAAAATGAGTTACTCTTGTTCAGGATCTTCCTGTTCACAGATAAAATGAATTTGCTCAAAGATTTTCCATCGGACAGACTCAGCCAAAACCTCACACTAATTCTGGTTTTAAAAAAAAAAAATGTGCCATGCTTCCAGCCACCCGATTACCTGTGACTTCCGGCTTCCATTTAGGCTCTTGCTCTGGTGAGGCACCTGCCCAGAGGGAGAATGGTGGCTGACTAGACCTTCACTGCCTTGCCACCTCCTCGTATCCTTGCTGACCCAGAGAGATGTAGAGAGAGTTGTATGTTGTAGCAATACTTTTGGTTTTGTTCTTGTTTGCAATTACTGTCCTGCAAGGAACACTTAGTACGGACCCTATTGTGTCTCATAGTTGTACCGGCTTGTCAACATCCAATATTCAAACCTTTTCTATCTTCATATTCTCCAATAGCACCCGACCACCCATCTCTTTCCTCCAAACCCTTCTATTTTGTCTACTGAAATTTGTGTTCCAGGACCAACACATTCTATAACACTTTCAGCCTATTTACTAAACATCCCTCACACATTCGTGTTGCCACTAAGTTTTACGGATCCCTGACAGTATGATTCCCAAGGCTTTCTTCTAAGGATAGATGATTCCTTTTCCCTCACTCCTCTGTTCTATAACCTTGCTGCTTCTCTGAATCTGCAAGTCCAACTCTTGGATGTGACCTCATAGATAAGTAATGTGCTTCCCTATCTTGTCCCCTCATTTGCACTTCAGGATTCTAACACCAATATCTCTCTTGACCTTCCTGTGTGTTTAAGTGCTCTTAGCTTCTAGAATAAAATACTCTTCCTAACTCTCTGGGGTACTTATAATTTTTTAATATATGTGAACAAATCATAGACCTCTGAGTGAATCCGGGATCTATTTATGTCCATGGTGTCAGAAATTCTCACACAACTCCTCACAGAGATTTCCATCTCCTGTGCCAATATGATTGCAAAGTTTATTTGCACTTCTAATAAAATTAATACACTAAATTCCCACTAAGAAAAAATGAAATAAAATTCCTTCTTCACACAAGTGAATAATGTATATTAATAAATGTAATATATTAATAAAGTTTTGAAATAGGAACCAGGTGTTATATTAATTAAATTGGAACCTTAATTGGAAATTGAGTAAGACAGACCTGAGGTTTTGAGTGCCAACATTGTGCCTTATCAGATTTACATCTCTGTCTATCAAAATTGTTCTTAGTTTGGGTTTTCCCAAGAGAGAACCTTGTTATAAATATTAGTTACAAGTAGTTTATTTAGGATGTGATTTCCAGGAAGCATGATAAGGGAGTAGGGCATTAAGCAGGAGATAAAGGAAAGTCAATAAAGGGTATGTTAGGATGTGGGTAGGTTACCACTATGAACAACTCAGATCAATCCCATGGGAGACCCTCTGGGATTGTAGACACATCTCAACAAAAAATATTTGCTTATCCATCAGTTTTCATTCCTTGCAAGTTAAGAATTGCCTGTGGTGTATTCATTCTCCTGAACATGCAGCATGGACCAGCCACCACCACCTCCGACTCCCTGAAGCCTCAGAATTTGTGGAAGCAGAGAGAAATGGGAAACTGCTTGTGTATAAGGGAGCTGTCTACAAATAAACTCCAGGATAAAATGAGAGGATGTGAATAGAGCATTGATAGTTTCTGTTATCGTAAGCTATGTAATGGTAAGAAAAAAATCCAGAAGTGTCTAGTGACTTACTTCTAAATGTATCTAAAACAGATTGGAAAGCGACTCTGCTTTGCACAGTCAATAAGAGATCCAGACTAATGGAGGAGCCGCCATCATGTAGCTTCAGCTCCTAGAGCTCATGGTCTTCTCCACTGCATAGCTTTTGCAGACAAGCTGGAAAATTGGGTAGAGGAGTTTTACTATCTCAGTGTGAAAGTGGCACATCCCATCCCAGCCAAGAACTATCTAGAATTACTTACATATGCCTTTACTTCTGAAAGGCTGGGCTTGTTGAGAATCAATGGTATACCTAGTAAACATTACTGTCTGTTATATTTCATCATTCTGATAACTAACAGAAATAGTAGTAGTAGCATTACTAGTAGTAATAGTAGTTATAATAATACATAGTCATAATTGTAGTCATTGTAATTTTTGATTTTTTAAAGATTTTATTTATTTATTTGAAAGGGAGAGAGTGAGTGGGGGGGCACAAGCAGGGGGAGGGGAAGAAGGAGAGGGAGAAGCAGACTCCCCCATCGAGCAGGGGGGCCTGATGCGGTGCTTTGTCCCAGGACCCTGGGATCATGACCTGAGCCAAAGGCAGCTGCTTAACCGACCGATTGGTGTCCCAATAATTTTTGATATTATAGGGAATCTGCACAAAAGGGGATTGAGACACCTGACATCTTTCCAAAAACATGTCATGTTTATAAGCACATGTTTAACATGAAGGAGAAAAAAAGTTAGTTATCCCCCAAACTATATCCAATCAGGATGCTTTGAGTGTAAAATGAGGAAATCTTATCTCAAAGCCACTTAAGCACTACTCCCAGAACTGAAAAATCCAGAGTGAATTAGATAGCAGGATATTAGGATGCAAGACTACAAATACTGTCACTTCACCCTAATGTGTGGTTCTGTCATTTGGATGGCCTCCTTCTCAAACAACAAGACAGGTTCTTTCCCATGATGGAATTGGGGGTGGGGGCGTAGTGGGGAGGGTGGATTCAAAATACAGATGTTGTAGAGGTAAGAAGACACAAAGTTCAGTGTTTCATTCTAAGATAATGCTTGCTTGCAGAGACTATAAGCTTCTTGCTTTGCCTCTTTCCCTAATGGACACTTCAACTCTCTCTGGGAAGGTGCACTGCTTGCAGAACTATTCAAAGAAAACCTCACCATAAATCATGCTGCAAATTTTAACAAATAGCTCTTCTTATGCTATCAAGAGGGTAGAGTGGTTAGAATTAGATAGTAATTTAGGCTGCTTATTATATTTGAGTTTTATTAAATATTATATTTCACTAATCTGTTTTGCTTTAGGATCTCAGAGAAAACTGCTATTTTAAGAAAGCCTACATACTTTTGGGTTCAAATCCAGTCAGAAAAAGTGAGGATTCTTTCCCCAATGTCTCAGAGAAAGTCTCATTGATCCTAATTGAGTCCTGTGCCCATACCCAATAAAATGCCACGCTTCTTTTATTGACTTCACATCTGGTCTGGGAGGGAAAGCTCCTACAGAGCACATGATATGAGATGGACAGAATGAATGGTTTTTCCAGTGGAAAATCTAGTGCAAAATAATCAATTAAAAAAATAGATTCCGGGGCACCTGGGTGGCACAGCGGTTAAGCGTCTGCCTTTGGCTCAGGGCATGATCCCGGCGTTATGGGATCGAGCCCCACATCAGGCTCCTCCGCTATGAGCCTGCTTCTTCCTCTCCCACTCCCCCTGCTTGTGTTCCCTCTCTCGCTGGCTGTCTCTATCTCTGTCGAATAAATAAATAAAATCTTTTAAAAAAATAGATTTCGGGGCGCCTGGGTGGCACAGCGGTTAAACGTCTGCCTTTGGCTCAGGGCGTGATCCCGGCGTTATCGGATCGAGCCCCACATCAGGCTCCTCTGCTATGAGCCTGCTTCTTCCTCTCCCACTCCCCCTGCTTGTGTTCCCTCTCTCCCTGGCTGTCTCTCTCTCTGTCAAATAAATAAATAAAATCTTTTTTAAAAAAATAATAAAAATAAAAAAATAGATTTCATCTCATAAACTTGTACTATGAACTAGGAAGTGAGGAAGGCAATTGAGGGTCTCGTAAGGCTAGAAGTCACAGAACTAAAAGTATCTTAGAATCTGTATCATTTGGGTAGTCCACCAATTGTTTTCTTGGGCATGAGAAAGCAGTAGAAGAGGCAAGAAAGTGAGGTAACAATAGGGCTGTTTCTCCCCTTTATCTTCAAAGGGTCCCTTGAGGCTTCTTCCACAGCTTTTGGCTTACTGGTGACTTCGGGCAACTTTCATCTTGTTATTAGGATGTATGTCTCATTGTGTGAATAAAGAATACACACAATTTTGCACTTTTCCGTGTCTGTTTGAAACTTTCCTAATATTTATATTTGGCATTATTAGCATAATTGAATCATTACATACATCTATCAAGGTCTTATTTCTTCAGGACATTCTGTATCTAGCTTTCTAGGATCTACAAGGAAAAAGGGAGATTTTTTTAAATAAAAAATCACATGATTATTTTAAATAAACTTCCAAGTACAGTTAGAATGATAATTTTGATTTGTTCATAAATTTAGCTATATATTTTTTATCCATTTCAAGTATTGCTCTAAGTCATAATGCCAACCCTCACATCTTCCTCTTAATTATATTTTCTAATAATATTCATACATTTTTAATGTTCTCTAGGTTTTAGTCAAGGGCAGTTTTATTTCTTAAGGCTTCATATGTTCAAAAGCTATCTGTCACCAAAATTATAGTCACTCAATCTTTAATCCAATTTTCTATGTCAGATAATTCTTTAAGATTTTACAGTTGGTTGCTTTTATTTTATCCCACCTTGAAAGATGAATTCAGTCCTAAAATGGTTACATATGTCCTCAGCTAATATCCTTAGTCATGGTGCCTTCAGCTCTCTCATTTCTGGACTTAGGGGATTTGTACAATTCCCATCATATTGTTATGCTTTTGTATTTAGACCCTAGAGAACATCTAAGCAGCCCATTAACTTCAGTGTCGTAAATACCTGCATTGAAAGACAAATACAAACCAAGACAGTGTAAATTAGCACCTCTGAAGAAAATGACTCCAGCACTGAACTTACAGAACCATCTTTGGTCAGTTTCTAGCCTTTGAGCGTAGTGACTACAAGTGATCAGAGAATAGGAATGAAGTTTTAACAGATTATTATCTCTTGTGCCACTCTTCCCAGAGCAAATAGAATAAAGCAAATCACATGTCTAGTAACTGGTAATAATCAAAAGTAGGCAAATTTCAAGCCCTGGTTTTAATCTAATTTACAGTTATTTGTGTTTTGGTATCAGTTTAAACCTCTTGTTCCTAATTATGGAAAGTTATTAAGATTAATAATTTTTCTTCCTAGATGATCTTTGATCAACTTACCTTTATTTTCCTCTTTTGATGGATGGTATTAAAGGTAGACATTTATAGGGAACCCTTCGGAAAGAGTGAAGATGGGTCACTGCAGAGATAAAATCAGCAGTAACACATTGGTTGTGGTTTGGGTAAATAGCATTAAAATGATGGGGATTCTAAAAATCTATTAGTCATTGCATTGCTCTTTCTTGAGGAATATTGAACTGGTCTGTTTCTACCTTCCTGGGTCCTCTCGAATTCTGCCATCCATCACCTATCCTGGATCCAGTGGATGAAGCACTTTTTATTTAATTATCTGGTCTCCTCAGTCATACTAATTATATTATTCAGGCCAAAAAAATGTTGGAAATATTTTTAATGAAATTCAGCACACATGAGAACATGAGTGGGAAAATTAAATAAAGCAAGAGAATGATGCATTCAGATTCATATATGAAATTTGCCCTGATTTCATGTCATAATTAGAGTTTAGAGTAAAAATATCTAGTTAAATTTTAGCGGTAATGAAATTAAACCAATCATTTGTGGAGATACAAAAAGGAATTCTAATGTCCAATAAGAAATTACTAAAATAGTGTTAAAGCAAACATTGTCTCCTTTAGAAATCCTTTTCTTGTCCAAGGATTTATTTATTTATTTTTAAGTTAAACCTCTTTATCCCATTGACATATATTTGCTTGGACAAAATGACAATAATAAAAAAGAAAAGAAATTTAGAACCCTGGATTTAACTCATTTCTAGATAGTTTATATTTGTAATCAGATATATTTCTTGCATAAGTTCTCATATATTTTTTTTTCACAACGCAATGCGCCTACTTACTTGATACGTCTGCTTCTGGGACAGATTACATTAAGAGGAATATTTCAGAGTTGAAATGAATCATGTCAGACATTTAGCCATGGAAGTAACCAAAGGAGACAAAAATGCAGATTACCAAGAAGAGGAGAAATGATCACCTTTAAAATGGGATTTGGAAAGAAATTAGGGTTTGATGAAGCAGAGAGATTCCTAAAGGCTGGTGCAGATGACAGTCTGAGAAAATCATTTAATAAAGAAAGTTAGTGAAGAAGAAAAGAGATGTTTTCACATATGAATCAGACATTTGTCTGAAAGTTAATCAATGTGTTATAAAATAATTATGCCAGCTACAAATTATACGTTAAATTTAATATGGATGGGATTCTTTCTTTAAGGAAAAAAAGAAATACTTTAAGAAATAATTTTCTTAAAAATTTCGCAAACTCTACTTTTAAGTATTAGAGATATTAAAAAGAAGAAATGAATGAGATCAACTAACCTTTCACTACAGAATGAACAAGGTAACAATTACCAACACATGGTACACTCACACTTATAGTACATACCTTTATACATTATATATACTCTGAGATATACACACACACATACATACCCACATGTGTATTTGACAGTATTTTAAAAATTCTTAAGCAAGGAACATGTTCTAACCTGAGATTCTGCAAATTAGTAAAAATCAATAAAATCTGTACTCTTCTAGGAGATGTACCTTGTGGAATTACTCTCTGATTACTGTAGAAAGAGGACAAATAATAATAAACAGAAATGACATAAGTCATATCTCTAGTGTTTCGTTGAATTCCTCTTCACTAAGGAATTAGTGAAAAGCCTTGGTTTAAATGACTGTTGAAGTGCCCACAACCGTCTGGTGTATCTTTTTTATCATGATTCTCTCTGCCATAGGAGTCACATCTCTGAAATAGACTGATTTGCTTTCACAAATCCTGTTAACTTTCTAGCATCAGATCTTATATTAGAATTGCAGAGAGAATCCAGTCTTATTGGCTGCAATTTTTTTAAAGATGCAGAAACTTTCTGTGTCTGATGCTGAACTCAGCATCAGCAGGCCTACTAGTTGTGCTGTATCTTTTTCTGTTTCTTTAGTCCATGAAGTATGGGTTCTATGAAGGATGCTCTACTGGAATTCAAACCTGCCCAAGTATTTCTTGCAGTTGTTGCTCTGAGCTGGACTTCACAATTATCCATTTCCTTAGGATAGTTAAGAAATATTTTCCCTACTTGTGAATATGCCCATTCCTCTGATAAGCTTTGAACTGTAAGGATTTCCACAATCAAAACTTGCTGCAATGTTTGAGTTAAAAATTAAAGCCCATGGGGCAAAAATCTGACTCTCCAGTGCTTTATCTACGGTGTAGCCATTGCTCATAAGTTCCTTAGCTTTACAGTCAAGTTCATCACAGCATAAACCATCTAAGACTTTCTAGCCTCTGAGGCCCTTTAATTGCAGAAGGTTAAAATAATTTGTATTCATTTTTTGACCCTCAGTCATCAAGAAAAGTTTAAATTATGTTCAGTATTCCCTGGTTAAAAAGGCAAGAAACTAGATGGAACATGTTATTTAAATATCCATAAAAACAGCTATAAACTTTAAAGTTAGTATTTAAAGGCATAAAATTCAGTTTTCTAGAAAATCCATCTATGTGCAAAAAACTTTATTAAGGAAAACCTTTCGTTTTCCAATGATAAAGGATAAATAAACGGCCAGTATAGTTATTTTCACCTCCTTAAACAAAATCATATTTGGTGTCTGTTTGGCTGGAGATAAGAGCCCCCCATAGAGAAAACCTGAGAACATGTAATTAACTCATTGATATTAACTGTTAAGACTTGCATTACACTTTTTCCATAATATTCATGTAGATTCTATTTTTCTTTGCTAACAAGAATAATCAAAAATATTACATGTGTTTATGAAATTTGTTAAATTAGCTGTTAAAAGCTATATGGGATTTCAGAAGATCATAAAGTATAACTGACATAAAGAAACTATTTAGTTTAGATGTAGCAACTGTTAATCAGGATCAACACAACTGAGGAATGTAGTATTTAAAAACTGTCTGCAGCAATGACAGTGAATAGGAAAATAGAAGAGAAAAAAGCCTGAACTTCAATGTATGGACCCAAGTCATAGCAGGAATTAACATCCATTTCAATTCAATGGACCATAATCAATCATTGAAAAAATTTAAAGAGAAAATCAATTAACAATCTAATTAAAAATCATCTAATGCCCTCAGTTATTCTGTTCAAATAAGATCATCATTTTAGTTCCTAGCTTAGAATTTAGACTAATAATTCAATTAAAATTTCAGTGAAACATCGACCTTATAAAACCTCTATTCTAGGCATTTAAATGTAGACTTAAATATTCTTAATGAACACACAGCCCATCTGGCAAAAGCATTGGAATCCCTTTGATCATTTTAGGATATCTCTCACCTTTTCTGTCTTTAAATTAAATAGCACCCCCTTTCCAGGTGGATCAGCTTTTTAATAAAATAAGGTCAAATTGTAACTTTGTGATCTTTTTATTAGCTTCTTTTCAAATGCTAGAGCTTTGGACTCCTGCCATTTTCTTATACCTGAACTAAGATTTCTTTTTTCTGCTGTGCCTAGACCTTTTTTAAACATTCTCTTCCATGTGGTCATGAAATGAGGCTCTATAAAACAGAATAATTACATTTTGTGACCAACTGTCAGCTGTTTCAACGAAAAAGAGTCAAGGTATATTTTGATTTGGTAAATTAATATATACTGTAGATGAATGCACTGTAATGTCTTATACATACACACAAATCACAGACAAAAATAATTTAAACTTTCTAATGGAATCCAAACCATTACATTTAAAATGTTAACTGAAACACAGTCACATTTCCTGAACAATTTTGAACTAGTCCCATGTTTTCAAATTACATGTCTATGTTTGTACATGAGTGTGCAGCAGCTCCTGTGAACTGTTTAACCTCTCGTCCGTACCTTTAAAATATAAGGACTGCAAAAGTTTCACTCATGGTAAAGAGAAAACTGCTCTAAGTGCGTGATTTCTGGGTCTCCATCCACATTAGGTGTCTAATGATTGGTTTGATTTGTTTCTGCATCCACTTCTTTGTTTGTTTCAATTTAAAGTCTGACTTTTGCCTTACCTCAATTCAGCCCCTCTTTTCCTTTCAAAATTAATTAATTAATTAATTAATCTTTTAATCTCAGTATAGTGGGTATACATTGTTATGTTAGTTTCAGATGTACAGCATAGCGATTAAAGATCTCTCTATGCCATGCTATGCTCACCTCTTTTCATTTAAAATGATTAGTTGCTAACTCCAAAAATATTACTGAGCCATGTAGATTTTCCTGTATAGTTCAGAGGGGAAAGGGGGAGGACTTTTCCATCAAACCGCCAAGGGCAAACCAATAACCACCCTCAAAATATGTTCAATCTACAGAGTCTCTTCTTCTCATAAGGCACAGGCAGGGATCTTTTCCAGCCCTCCTTCTCTCATTGTCTTGTTTCTCAGCCTCCAGACTTCTTTTAATTTTTCCTTCCATCCCTCCACCAGTCTGGAGAAATTTTCAATATTATGCAGAGCCATTTCAGCCTAGTCCCAGCTTCAATCTCCAACCTTGCAAATCTATACCCATCTCTTACAGGAAGTGGTACAGTGGGTCCAATCGGAAGGAGAGCTGAGAAGGTGTTAAATTATAAAAAATGAACAACAGTTACATGAATATTAATAATATACTTTAATTACACACCAAAAAGGAATAAGGAAGGAAGGAAGGAAGGAAGGAAGGAAGGAAGGAAGGAAGGAAGGAAGGAAGGAAGGAGAGAAAAGGAGGGAGGGGGGAAGAGGAGAAAGAATTGAGCATATTTCTGGTATTTCTATCTTTGTTAGAAATATTAAATGCCATGAAAGCTCAAATACATTTGATGTATTCAATCTTATACATATTTTTCAAAGTATTTAGGACTCCACAATTTTTTACATTTTCTATATCTACTAAATCCTACCGTTTTCTGATACTTTTCATCAGTTTATTTGTATTAAGGAGCACAAGATTTTATCTACTAGACCATCTTTTAGTTTCCTTTTAAGTCCAAATGATATTCTGATGGGCTCCACATGTAGGAGGAAGTAAAAGAGACAAATACAGCAAAGTATCATGACTATTTTTTCACGAATAGAAAGACATATTTATTTAAATATATAAAAAAATTTATTGAATTGTTCCTATATCCCAGCCATTCATTTAAAGGTCCTAATAGAAAAAATATACACATACACGTATATACATTGATATACATATTTAAATATATATAAATATATATACACACACACATACACATATATGTATGTGCTTGTATGTATGTGTGTATATATATATTTTTTTCTATTAGGTCCATTAATTGAATGGCTGGAATATAGAAACAATCCAATATATCTCCTGTGTATTTAAGTAAATAAATACACATGCATGCATTTACACACACACATGTACATATGTGTATACACGCATATATGTTTGCGTGTATACACATATACACATACACACATATATATAGATGGTCCCCAACTTACGATGGTTTGATTTAACAATTTTTCAACTTCATGATGGTGTGAAAGTGATATGCATTCAGAGAAACCATACTTTGAATTTTGAATTTGGACCTTTCGTTGAGCTAGTGGTACGCAGTATGGTACTCTCCTGCAGTGCTAGGGAGGGTGGGAAGCTGCAGCTCCCAGATAGCCCCATCATCATGAGGATAAACAACCAATATACCTGCAGTCTACAACCATTGTGTACCTGTACGACCACTCTGTTTCTCACGTCATTACAGTATGTAATAAATTACATGAGATATTCAACACTTTATTTTAAAATACCCTTTGTGTTAGTTGATTCTGCCCACGTGTAGGCTAATGTAAGTGTTCTGAGCACAAAGTAGACTAGGCTACGCTGTGATGTTAGTAGGTTAGGTGTGTTAAATGCATTTTTACTTTAGGGTATTTTCAACTTACTGTGAGTTTATTGGGACATAACTTCATTGAAGTCAAGGAAGATTGTGTGTGTGTGTGTGCGTGTGTGTGTGCACGTACATGTGTGTGCATCTCCTAAATCCCCAAGCTCTTGTAAAACTAAGTTACATATATTGATTCCTTATTTTTTTTAATCTCTGTTCAAATGTATGAAATAGATTCTATTATTATCCCCATTTTATAGATGGAGTAATTAAGGAAATTGTCCATCCTTACCATCTCGCTGGTAAGCGTGTCGTTGTGATTAGCAGCCAGGGAGTCTGACTCCAGAGGGGATGCTCGTATCACTACTTTGCTGTAGCTTAAATGACTTGTGGGATTTTGCTCCCAGCCTGGCCTGATGCTAGACAGAAATTTCCAACTCCTGACACACAGCTTAGGTAACAAAGATTTCCAAATGGTGCCCCCTTTGTGTCTGTCACTGGCAATTAGCATTTGTTTTGCGAATATTGACACTTCGACATATGTGAAAGCTCACTTTATATCCGTTAAACAAATCTGAATCCCTGATTATGCTGCTCATTTACTTAGCAAACCCTTTTTCAAAGAAAGTACAAAGAAAAACCTTGCTTTAAGCCCTATATAATTTATCATGAATTCCAAATAGTGGACAAATGTGGTTTTGTGGTATATTGAATTGTTTTACATTCCTGCTTTCATTAAAATTACTGCAGATTTCTTTTGCTTTATCATGATATCTTTTAAGCTCAGGGCAGCTCCATATGCAGATTATTCTCTCCATCTTGGTGGGTTTTTTGGTATGGTTTCTTCAGAATTTAAATAGGGAGTTAAATAACCATTCCATTGACTCAGATATTTCCCAGTTCAAGACCTCCTACAACCTGGACAACTTCACAAACCAATGTGGCTCTTCACTCCTGGTTCATAGCAAAGGACCACATGTGTCTTGTTTTGTGTTAAAGATGAGAGCTATGGATGAATCGTTTCCTCGTCTGGAAGGCATACAGAACAATCAAACAATTAGGGAGACAATACCGTTTTTCTGTTTTTTTAGGAGACTCCGAGGACCAAATCAGCTCTGATTCTCTCACTTCCTACATGGCCTATTTTATTAACTAGGAAGGATAGAGTTCACTAAATGGCACTTTTATTGCTCCCTTTGCCTAGGAAGAGAGCAGTGGGATCTTTAGCTTCTTTATTACAAAAGCAGTCAGATATTTTATACAGTAATAAAAGCACCAGCTGCCATTTGAGACAGCTAAAGCTAGGCAATGAGTACTCTGAGTACATTTGTTGTATTTTCTAAGAAAAGTGCTCATTAAAAGATAGGTTTTCTCCTAACCCCCAATACTACTGGGACTATAAATAGCTACAGACAGCTACCTTAAACAGGTTAGAGGAAAGCCACATTAGGTAGTACTTTTGACTACGTCCACCATAAAATGAATACGGGAGAGAAGAAATGGAGGGGAAGTGTTATTTGGGGACAGTGCCTTTGTGCTGTCCAGCAGCTGCATGCTTTCTTATTTCACTTGTCTCAATTCTGTTACATCTCCAACTACTAGATACGAAGTAGAGTCCTGGCAGAAATGCATTTACTAAATGGTGGAATGGATTTTATACAAATGACTCTCCTGTTCATAAAAACAAACTGCCTTGTAAAAAATTTCTGAAATAGAAAAAAAAAGTAATACTTTTTCTTTTAAGAAAATCTCTGAAATCATTCAACCCCTCTATTTATCAGCAAGTCTTTACTGACACTATCTCCAAGTTGTTCCTAAGAGTATAGTACACAAGGAAAGGGAAACATTATCAATGCCTTCTCCTCATCAATATTTTAATGAAAGAGGTGAAATTCATGAGTAGGAAATGATACTTAACAATGTCAGACAAATGCTTAATATAAACTGTTGACACAGATAATATCTTCTAGGGGTTCAGAGGTAATTTGACAAAGATTATAATGGTTAATTTTTTTACAGAGCAACTAAGATTAGAGGTGGTTATTACAAGATGAGGACATTAATTTGGGGCATGTGGGCTCAGTTGGTTGAATGACCAACTCTTGGTTTTGGCTCAGGTAATGATCTCATGGGTTGTGGGATCCAGCTCCACACTGGGCTCCATGCTCAGCAGGGAATCTGCTTGGGATTCTCTCCCTCTGCTCCTCCTTCCATTCTCTCTCTCTCTTTCTCTCTCAAATAAATCTTCAAAAATTGAGGACATTAATTTGCTATACTGTGAACAAAATTATGGAAGTTTTGACTAATAGAGAAATTGCAACCCAGAGCGTAACACTTGGTCAGAACTCAAGTATGTGTTGAATAAATACCACAATATGATACTTTAATCAACACGACAAATATGTGGCATATATACTATTAATATCTCTGGTCTAGGTATAGAGGGTAGTCTCCTTGACGAGGTCACATATGCAAGAATTGAGTGTTCAAGACTTTGAACCAGAACTTTCTGATTACAAACTATTATGTAGAATGATGTGCCACCTTGAAAGTAGAACTGAAGAATTGGTCTGGAAATTAGTTTGCTGTAGGAAGCAAGCTGTTTGGGACCAAGTTTGGGAGGTCTTTAAACCCTAACTGGAAATAATCGAGGTTTAGTAATAGATAACAGGTAGCCAAGGGATTTGTAAAGGAGTTTAAATGTGTCCTGAAAATCTATGCCTTTTTTATTTGTTTTCTATATCTTTCAATGGAAGGATGATTAGAAGACTGACTTAGCTTTATTTCAATAGTCCTTAAGAATAAGCATTATACTGGGGCGCCTGGGTGGCACAGCGGTTAAGCGCGTCTGCCTTCAGCTCAGGGCGTGATCCCGGCGTTCTGGGATCGAGCCCCACATCAGGCTCCTCTGCAATGAGCCTGCTTCTTCCTCTCCCACTCCCCCTGCTTTGTGTTCCCTCTCTCACTGGCTGTCTCTGTCTCTGTCAAATAAATAAATAAAATCTTTAAAAAAAAAAAAAAGAATAAGCATTATACTGAACACCCGATAACTTCAAATAGACTCAGACCTACTATCTTGTGATGGGCCTAGATTATAGGGTAATTTTATTTTTCAAACCTTGTCATTCTTGAAATTTGGGAAAACTTACATGTGATAAAATCATTTCCCTATATATATTATTCTCTAAAACAACTAGTCACAAAAATTATATCCTATAATGGTGTCTTTATTAGCATTTGGGAGGTAAGGTCATTATAAGGAATAAAATACAATCTACAATAGAGGTGTAAGAAAATTATTTACAATACAAGCAAAAACAATATGCACTATATGCTAACTAGAATTTAAACAAAAATTTGAAGTCATAAAAAATAAAAATAAACTAAAATACGAGAAAAAAATCTTCCTTTAGGGACAGAGAAAGCATCTAGGCGGAGTTAAATTTAATTTGGATTTTAAAAAATAAATGAATTTTCCACAGTGCAGTAGAGTAGGGGAGATGATACATGTTCATTTAATTGTGAAGTGAGGCCTTGCTAAGTAACTTTATAAAAATGGAAGGGCTTTGTATCTTCAGCCTCTGTGTACTGACATGCAATGGCAGGTGGATAATAAAGATAAAAAGAGCACCCATGGTAGCTATGTTGCCTTCATTAAATTACATAAACTCGGTAATTCCCAGATCCCTAAACTGTAAAACTGCCACACATTCAGGTCCATAAGGTTTGCTGTTCTCTGATACCCACCATGGGCCATCATAGGGACTTGCTCACACCTGTCTCCTGCTGCAGGGATGAGATATAATGAAAGCACATTTGCTACTACCTACACACTGTCACCATAGGAAAAAAACAAAACAAACCATCCCACCACTGGCCACAGCCTGAGAGCTCCCTTTTTACTCTCATTGAATTCTGAGCAGCTCAGGTACACCCCGTTCTCAAGGGGCTGCTGTCTAGACCATGTCCCATACCACTATTCTTCTAGGGTGAGCCACATCCCTCCCATGTTTTCTACCTTCTTTTGCAGTCTCACACTCTTAATACTCTCTGTCTTAATGCTATCCACTCGTATCTTTAGGAATTTCTATTATGTGATAAAAGAACACTTCAAAGTTCTCCGTTTCTTCAGTGAAATTTCTCAATACATTGGGAAGGCGCTGAAAACTGGGTCTCTCCTGCAGTTTGCACATCTCGTATGGAAGCTGCTTGCTTCCAAATATGGAGCCTCTGGTGTGGACAGGGACAGTTCTTTGTTTTCTTCACTGCCCACTGCTGCGATTGGTTCATTGTCCCTCTGCTCTCCTATAATCTTCTCTTTTCTTTTTTCTTTCGTTTGTCCTTTTTTTCTTTTTTTAATTGAGATTTGCACCATCTGAGTGCGATGCTATTTGTCTTCTCTACTGATATCTCTGATAGCATTTCAAATCGGTTCCTCACAGTAATTGACAACTTTAGCTTAAGGACTAGAGCCTTTCTCCACATTGGCCTTTTCGTCATTTTTCACTGCATCAGTATCTCTGACTTGCCCATTTTTAGTGATTATTACTCCCCACCATCTCAGTCAAGCACTGGTATGACCATATGCTGTCTTCTCCCCAAAATATATCACTTGAAATCACAAATGTGGCCAGTCTACTTTCTGATTCCAGCTATCCATGCGTCTATCTCAGTAACACTATTCCATCAATTCTTTGTCCTTCACGTCTGGTCCCTACTGTGCCTCTACATTTTTCCTACCATTGATCTGTAATTTTGATCCCTATTCATCCTAGATTTTCTTGTCCCTCATATCATCTGATATCTTGCCAGTATCCTAGAATGTGCTGTCTGAAGCCCTGTTTGGGGAAAAAAAAAACATAAAGCAACAACAAAAAAACTCCATTTCTTGGTGAATCCAGGAGTCTGACCACTCTCATGTCTAGTCACAGGCTGCTGAGTACTATTGAAAAAATCAGACAACCTGACAGCTCTATAAATTTATAACTGGAAACCTCAATTAGGTTATTAACAATGACCAGCAATCCACCGAACCACTTTAATCACCCCTTTTCCATAAATTTATTCTAAATCTACTTTAAACTTTTCAGATAATTGACTCCCTCTATGTTTCACTCATTGATTTTAAATAACTTTACCTGACAGAGAATAAAGTAATTTTTACACATATTCAACTTCCTACGACCAAAGGCAATAACCTACATTCTTTTCAATCTTCCTTTCTTCCGAACTTTCTGTTTTGGTGCAGTTGAAGAGATGTTGTTTATCTTATTTTATTTAAGGATATTTTCTCCCACTTATCTTTGGATCACTTACAATAATACCTTGTCCAAGACCAAAAGAGCAATTCAACTTGGTCAGTTCTCCTCCAATTTAAAAACCAACAAAAAACCCCGACAAAAACCAAATAGCCAGCTAATCAATCTAAAAACAAATGAAAAGAATGTTTTTTGTTTACTTTGCTACACTTGGCATATCTTATCTCCTTTAGCATCAGATTTTCTCCATATTTCCTTATTTGTCACTGGGTCTTGAAACTATTCTAATATTTTTTCTGCTTCCAAAGTTCTACTGCTCTTTCCTCTGTCCTTTGTGTTTCTAGTTCAGATGGGTATTTTAGCTTTTAATTTATTTAGTCTTCTGACAGCATTTGACAATAGTAACCACTCGTTCCTAAAAGGAAAATTTTCTTTTCTTGGTTTCTATAAAACCATATTTCCTCATTTTAATCCTACCATTTTCTGTCCATCTACCCAGTCTCCTCTACCCATATCTCAAATGTAGATGTCCCAAAACAAGGACTGTATTTTCAGCTCACTCCTCTACTCTGACTACACACTTTCATTAGAAGATTTTATCTAACTCATTGGCTGCAACAACCATCTATGTTATGACAACTACATCTTTTTATTTCCTACCTCATTTTCTTTCTTGGGTACCAGACTCTGGTATATAATTGGCTTGTGAAAACTCTGTGATGTACGTTCATTGTCACAACTAAGTTGATATACATAAAATACCCTTATTATCTCCTGTCTTCTCACCAAAGCTCATATCTGCTTCTTTCCCAGTCTTCCAGATCTCAGTATCTATTGTCAATACCCTGCTAGTTTTTCAAGCCAAAAACTTTGTTACTGTAATTTACACCTTATTTTTTTTATTTCCTGCATCCAATTAATAAAAATATATACAATTAAATTTGCTTTTTAAAAAAGATTTTATTTATTTTTGGACAGAGAGAGGGGGAGAGAGAGAGAGCACAAGCAGGGGGAGCCTCAGGCTGAGGGAGAGAGAGAAGCAGGCTCCCCGCTGAGCAGGGAGCCCGACATGGGGCTCAATCCCTGGGATCATGACCTGAGCTGAAGGCAAACGCTGAATCAACTGAGCCACCCAGGCGCCCCAGTATAATTAAATTTACTTTAGAGCCACGTCATTCAATTCACTCTAATTTTACTGCCAACACGCTGTGATAATCTCATTCTTTTGTAGATTATTGCATAGACTCTAAACTTGTCTCCTACCGTACATTCTTATCTTCATTCAATCCATTTCCACACTGTACCTACAGTCAACTTTTTGAAATGATGTCCCAAATCTGTGTCGATGTTCAGAACCTTTGACATGGCATAGGTCACATCACCAAGATTTTTCCCCACCCAACCTCTCTATCCTCAATCATAGCCACTTGTTACTTTGAGGCCTTTCCTCCAGGCACTACAGTCTCATTTCACTGCCTTCTCCAGGCTTTGGGGCATTCTATTTCCTAATCTTTGTGCCTTATTACTCAAATCCTCTTCCGCTTTTCTTCTTATGCCACCAGCCAAATGTTTTCCCACTCAACTTTTACATTTCAACTTGTACAGCCCTTCTTCAGGATTCTTGGGCCTTAGTCTAGATTAGGACTTTCTGCTCCCATAATATCCTTCAGATACATTATATACTTTACTGTAATGACTTCTATAATATCATTTTCCCTACTAAATGTAAGCTCCATAACACACCGATGATATCTACCCTCTCACTGCTCTATTAAAAGCAAGCAATGCAATGCTAGCACAAAAAAAAAAAAAAAAAAAGTAAAAGAAAATTTTTTGAATGAAGCTCATGGATTTCCTACAAGTATTTTATAATTTAAATAAAGTTATATATGTAAAGTGTGACTGTCACATAATAAGCACTCAGTAAATATTATTTTACTTTTCTTCTCTTTAACATACATCAGCCTATGCAGGTACAAATAAACAAGAAAATGGCTTCACCATTATTCATGCCTTTTGGTACATTATATTGAATATATATCTGTATTTTTTGGTTGATAATTGTTGATTGTTGTTATAAGCTAACATAAGATAATGCTCCTACCATGCATAGCTTAAAACACTTTTTACCTATATTTATATTTACTTTTTCCATAATTGCTAAGCAATCACCAAAGATAATAAAGGAAAAAAATAAACATTTCTTCATAAGTTGGGTATCTTCTTTTTTTTCATGCCAAACAAAAAGAACTGAAAAAAATCAAATCTCATTTCCCTCCTTCTGAATGATGTTTAAATTTCTTAGTATAAATATAAATTATTAATGACTTCTCCTATTTCAACTCTTTCATGTCTTAATCTTTAGATGTCTCATTTACTCATTCAGTACATTTTTCTTTTCTTTCAGCCTAGCTACAGGTTTTTAAAATTTACCCCTAGCGATCAATGTATTTTTGTGGGCAAAATCATACTCATACATATGCTTCATAAAAATAGTGTTGAGCTTCATGCTAGCAATGAATGTTTTAAAGATAGTTTTGGCCATTCTTTACATTTTGGTAATTTATTTAGTCCTAGTCCTACCCTATCTTCTCTGGAGAAACATGTAAACCCATGGAATTTTTCGTCTCCCCCCACCTCCAGTTTTATTGAAATGTAATTGGCATACATCACTGTATGAGTTTCAGGTGTACAGCATAAAGGTTTGACTTATATATGTTGTGAAATGATTACCACATTAAATTTAGATGACATCATCTCATATAGACACAACAAAAAACAATGGAGAAAAAGAAAGAAAAAAAAAATTCTCCTCATGAGGAGAACTCTTAGGATCTACTCTAGTAACTTTTCCTGTATATCACACAGCTCATGTTGTACGTTACATCCTTAGTACTTATTTATCTTACAACTAGAAGTTCGTACTTTCACCACTTTGCTTCATCCCACCCACCCCTTTCACCTCTCATAATCACAAATCTGATCTCCTTTTCAACGAGATTTTTGGTTTTGTTTTTATTTTAGAGTCCACATATAAGCAAGACCATACAGTATTTGTCCTTGACTTGTTTCATTTAGCAAAATATCCTCAAGTTTCCTCCATGTTGCAGCAAATGGCAGGATTTCCTCATTTTTTATGGCTGGGATTTTTGTATTATAATGCAAGGATACTTACATCACTCTCTGCTCAAAATCCTTGGTGGCTTCCAATTGCTTAAAATAACAACGATCAAATCCCTTAGAATGGTGGTCAAAATTCCAAAGCATTTGTTTTTCTAAGAAACTCCTACAGCCCTTCCCTAAGTACAATCCAATTGTAAAAATTATAATTAAATTATTGAGTTAACCTCAACCCCTGATATGCCTATCATTTTCCCACTATTCTAAGTGCTGTATCCCATTCTGCTTAGACTTTCATGCCAATAATAAACGTCAAGGTATGCATGGATTCTTCTTTATTTCATTAGGCAATTATTTTCTTCTCTTCTTTTCCTATGCTTCCATTGAACTTTGTTGTAGTCGATTGTAGCACTGAAAAAATACTTTCTTGTTCTGTAATTGTTTACATATATACATATTAAACTTATATTTTTCTTGAAGGCAAGAGCCATACTTTATTCATCTTTCTTGTGATGCTTAGATTTTTCAGCACATGCATATATTTCTATTGGACTGAAGGAATTATTACTATTTTAAAAGGCTTGTTTCTCAGCTTGATTTAACTAGTAAATCTTCCAATTATATTTAAGCTACTCTTTCTGGAATAGTAATAGTTTTGACAGAAGTAGAAGGAAGATTATATGATGGAGAAACTGACAAACGCTGCCTATTAAAGGAGATATTAAAGAGGAATTAGGTATACAGATAAAACATCTCTCAAATTGCAGCATATGACAAAAGAAAAATTGTTGGCTTATAGAACTTTTAAGGAAAATTCCATTTTCATTGAATGAATTATAATAAAATCTGTGTAATTAGTACCAATTACTTTTTTATTATATTATTTAGTAGGAGACCATTTTACCACAAAAGAATGTAGTGAGCTTTGGTTATTTGAAATGATAATATAGTGTTGCAAATATTTGGAAGTACATGAGAAGTAAGCTAAAGTACTAAATAAATAAAGGGGAAACATCCATATAGATATCATGATAAAAAGCACAGAGATGCCAGTTGTTCTTCATTCCCTTCTTTCCTCCCTTCCTCCCTTCATTCCTTCTTTTCTGTCTAAATGAATAGATTTTAGCTTTGGTGGAGCCCCACCCCCATAAGTACCCCCATCCCTTGATATCCATTGGATTGTTGCTAAGTAAGTAAAGTCCAGAACAAAATTCTCTATCCAAGACAAATCTTCCCAATGAATATGATTCATTTACCTGGCATGGCAACTAAAGCACTCAATTAAGGTGACCCTCACTGCTTCACAGCTTGATTTTTATTAGCACATCAGACACCAGTAGATTATCATTTAGATAGGTTAAGAGACTTCTGACTTTTGCAGGTAATGTTAGTAAAGGAAATAATGTTTCCATAATAAGGAGCTCCTAAAGAATATCCATCTTATTTTCCTCAGTCATAAAAAAAACTTTCCAATAGCATTCCCAGTTGAATAGGATATCAAGTATTGAGAGGGACAATCTCTTTGCATTTCTTTTCATTAAAAGGGGTTCCCATAAAACAAATGCGGTACCTCTCATAAAAACAGGTCATGTTTTATGAATATTTAACTTATTTTGAACTCTGCAGAAGGAAATAGTGACCTTGAAAACTTCTAGTAGCAGTACAGCATTGCCACACAAAGGCCGCCACCTTCATCATTAATCACAGCAGACTGCCTAGAGCTATTGTTGGCTTTTCAAATGAAAATATTAAAAGATAGAGGAACGTGAAAATATTTATTATGGACTATTTTATCATAAAAAAATGGGAATGACTGAGACCCAGCCGGCACATGAGGGTTTTTTTAAAACTTATTTTTAACATGAAGTTTAAAATTTTGTGCTTTCATCTCCTGTCAGCTTGAAATCAATACACTAGTCAAGCAGTAAGAATTCAGTAACCCAACTGCTAAATATTGGTTCAACATATTACCTTCTTACTGGGCTATGGAACCTTGATGTATGCAGAATCACAGTAAAATTATCCTAAATAAATGAGCAGGTTTTTCTTGTGTTTTATTTTTTTAGACTAGTTACAGAGGTTTCAGGAAGACATTTAAAATTCTCAGGAGAAAATCAGATGAAGAAACAAATATTTAGTCTTCTGTTAATTAAATCCTTTCTTATAGGTAGAATATTGACTTGGAACCATCATTCAGGCCAAGAGCAAAAGTTTCACAGTCACGAAGGAGTGAGAACTTTGTTAGATTTCAATTTTGATGAGATTAAAGTAGAGGAAAAACAATTCAGTTGCTTAGTCTTCAGTAAAGGCACATATTAAAAATTTTAAGAAATTATGTAATGCTTTTTCTAGAGTATGTTTTTTATTTATTTTTTTAGAGTATGTTTTTAAATAAAGCTACATGAGTCATTTCATTGGCTCACTGACTGAATAGAATCCCATAGTTACCTATTATAAACAATGCTGTGCTTGTTACAAATAAGCCCCTCATACTGGGATTCATAAATTCAGGAAGTTTGTGATCTTTAAGTTCATCACTTCTTCTCTCTCAAAAGAATGAGTACTCTATATAATTTCCTTTGGAATGGTTAACTCTACCTTCCCCCAGTATCTTACTTTGAATCTGCCAATAACGTCTGGACCTTCTACTGACAGATATTAAGCACGATATAATAGAAAGATTACTGGTTTGGGAGTCAGGAAGATACAGGTTCGAATTATCTATATTTGTACTGCCCAGTACAATTGCTGGAAGCCACATGCAGCTAACTGAACAGTTAAAATTTGTTTAGCTCAGCAGAGTAATTGAATTTTTACTTTAAGTTAAATTTGAAAACATAAGACAAAACAAGATGAAACCAGAGAGGGAGACAAACCATAAGAGACTTAATCACAGGAAACAAACTGAGGGTTGCTGGAAGGGAGGGAGGTAGAGGGATGGGATAACTGGGTGATGGACATTAAGGAGGGCATGTGATGTAATGAGCCCTGGGTGATATATAAGACTGATTACTCATGGGCCTGTACCTCTGAAACCAATAATACATTATATGTTAATATGTTAAATAAAAAATTTAGAAAAATAAAAATATAAGACATATAGTATTCTATAATTTTGGTAAGACTGCATTTCATTTTAACTATTATATCATGCAAGATATTGGTGTTCAGTGTAGTACATGTTGGGCACATGCTTCATTTCAGCTATTATATATATACACATTATTGATACATTTGATGTCAATGAATCGACTCAGTTTGAATGACTTTTGCATGTACCCATGTAACATTGCAATATGTTTATTTGAATATTTCATATAAACAGCACCGTTTACTGATACCTCTATAAATCGTAATTGGTGTGGAGTCTTTTGGCTTTTGCACATAAAGTATCATGTCATCTGCAAAGAGAGAGAGTTTGACTTCTTTTTTGCCAACTTGAATGCTTTTTATTTCATTTTGTTGTCTGATTCCTGAGGTTGGGACTTCTAGTACTATGTTGAACAATAGTGGTGAGAGTGGGCATCCCTGTCATGTTCCTGACCTTAAGGGAATTGCTCCCAGCTTTTCCTCATTGACAATGACATTCACTGTGGGCTTTTCATAGATGGCTTTTAAGATGTTGAGGTATGTTCCCTCTATCCCATACTTTGAAGAGTTTTAATCAAGAAAGGATGCTGTATTTTGTCAAATGTTTTTTCTGCATCAATTCAGAGGATCATGTGGTTCGTGTCTTTTCTTTTATTAATGTGCTCTGTCACGTTGATTGATTTGCAAATGTTAAACCACCCTTGCATCCCAGGAATAAATCCCACCTGGTCATGGTGAATAATCCTTTTAATGTACTATTGGATCCTATTGGCTAGTATCTTGGGGAGTATTTGGCACCCATATCCCTCAGGGATATTGGTCTGTAATTCTACTTTTGGTTGAAGGGCTCTTTGGTCTTGGGATCAAGGTAATGCTGGCCTCATAGAGTGAGTGTGGAAGTTTTCCTTCCATTTCTATTTTTTTGAAATAGCTTCAGTTGAATGGGTATTATTTCTTCTTTAAATGTTTGGTAGAATTCCCCCTGGGAAGCCATTTGGCCCTGGACTCTTGTTTTTGGGAGGTTTTTGATTATAAGTTTATAAGTTTCCAGGAATTCAGCTATGTCTTCAAAATTGCCTAACTTGTTGACATATAGTTGCTCATAATAATTTCTAACAATTGCCTGTATTTCCTTGGTATTGGTCGTGATCTCTCCCCTTTCATTCATGATTTTATTGAGTCCTTTCTCTTTTCTTTTGGATAAGTCTGGCCAGAGGTTTATCAATCTTATTAATTCTTTCAAAGAACCAGCTTCTAGTTTTATTGATCTGTTCTACTGTTCTTCTAGTTTCTGTTTTATTGATTTCTGCTCTAATCTTTATTATTTCTCTTCTCCTGCTTGGTTTAGGCTTTATTTGCTGTTCTTTCTCCAGGTCCTTTGGGTGTAAAGTTAGCTTGTGTATTTGGGAGCTTATAAAGCAATTCAGCAACGTGTCAGGATACAAAATCAATGCACAGAAATCAGTTACATTTCTATACACTAACAATGTGTCTGAAGAAAGAGAAATTAAGGAATAATCTCATTTACAATTGCACCAAAAACTGTAAGATACCTAGGAATACACCTAACCAAAGAGATGAAGGATTTTACTCTAGAAACCACAGAACACTTACGAAAGAAATTGAGGAAGACACAAAGAGATGGAAAAGCATTCCTTGCTCATGGATCAGAAGAATGAACATTGTTCAAATGTCTGTGCTACCCAGAGCAATCTACACATTCCGTGTAATCCCATTCAAAATACCATCAATATTTTTCACAAAGCTGGAACAAAAAATCCTAAAATTTGTATGGAACCAAAAAAGACACTGAATCATCAGGGGAATATTCAAAAAAGAAAACCAAACCTGGGGGCATCACAATGCCTGACTTCAAGCTGTATTAGAAAACTGTGATCATCAAGACAGCGTGCTACTGGCAGAAAACAGACACATAGATCAATGGAACAGAATAGAGAGCCCAGAAATGGACTCTTAACTATATGGTTAACTAATTTTCCACAAAGCAGGAAAGAATATCCAATGGAAAAGAGACAGTCTCTTCAATAAATGGTTCTGGGAAAATTGGACAGCCACATGCAGAAGAATGAAACTGGATCATTCCCTTACACCATACACAAAGATAAACTCAAAATGGATGAAGGACCTGAATGTGAGATAGGAATCCATCAAAATCCTAGAGGAGAACATAAGCATAACCTCTTTGACATCAGCCACAGCAACTTCTTTCAAGACACATCTCTGAAGGCAAGGGAAACAAAAGCAAAAATGAACTATTGGGACTTCATCAAGATAAAAAGCTTCTGCACAGGAAAGGAGACAATCAACAAAACTAAACGACAACCTTCAGAATAGAAGATATTTGCAAATTACATTACAGATAAAGGACTGATATCCAAGATCTATAAAGAACTTTTCAAACTCAACACCCAAAAAACAAATAATCCAGTCAAGCAAGGGCAGAAGACATGAACAGACACTTCTCCAAAGAAGACATACAAACAGCTAACACACACATGAAAAAATGTTCCACATCACGTACCCTCAAGGATGTACACATCAAAACCACATTGAGATACCACCTTACACCAGTTAGGTTGGCCAAAATTAACAAGACAGGAAACAACAAATGTTGGCAAGGATGTGGAGAAAGGGGAACCCTCCTACATTGTTGGTGGGAATGCAAGCTGGTACAGCCACTCAGGAAAACAGTGTGGATATTCCTCAAGATGTTAAGAAAAGAGCTACCCTATGACCCAGCAATTGTATTACTGGGCATTTACCCCCAAAATACAGATGTAGTGAAAAGAAGGGGCACATGCACCCCGATGTTCATAGCAGCAATGTCCACAATAACCAAACTGTGGAAGGACCTGAGACATCCTTCAACAGATGAATGGATAAAGAAGATGTGGTTCATATATACAATGGCATATTACTCAGCCACCAGAAAGGATGAATACGCACCATTTGCATCAACATGGATGGAACTGGAGAGGATTATGCTTAGTGAAATAAGTCAAGCAGAGAAACAATTATCATATGGTTTCACTAATATGTGGAATATAGAGGATCATAGGGGAAGGGGGGGAAACCTGAATGTGAAGAAATCAGAGAGGGAGAAAAACCATTGGAGACTCTGGACTCTGGGAAACAAATTGAGGGTTGTAGAAGGGAGGGGGTTGGGGGCAATGGGGTTACTGGATGATGGGCATTAAGGAGGGCACGATCTGATGAGCACTAGATGTTATACACAACTAATGAGTCATTGAACACTACATCAAAAACTAATGATGTACTATATGTTGGCTCATTGAACTTAATAAAAAAACCATAATTGGCAAATAAATTAAAATATTATTTAAATTATATAATATTTAAATTATTTTGCTAGTTTGAAAGAATAAATATGGACACGATTCTCTGAAGAATACACTTTTGACTGAGACAGAATAGAGTGACAAGGGTAAAAGCTACCATAATGATAAAGATAAGAGATTAGAAATAATTATGACACAAAATCCATGATGATTAGCAATTCACTTTGGCAGTACAAAATGTAAAGCTGTTGTGTAATTTTTTTAAAGATTATAAAGTATACAGTATTAAGAATTATCTTTAGCAAATGTGTAGAGAATTTGATATGAGATTTCATCTCAGCCGTCAAAGAATTGATGAAATTGGTTGGATGAAATTAGGTACATATTAGAAAATGCAAATCTTTATGCAAATCTTTCATTATCGTACTCCATTCCAATTTAGAGAAAGCACAGTAATTCTGGTTTGAGAAATAAATACTTTATATCTTAAGGTCTGTGTTATCCTTGGCATAGAATCCTGGAGGCATGTCAAGCAATCAGGGATGGCATGAGGGTACCTGGTGTCTTCCTAGGCTGGGATTAAAGGGATATTGTAAGGAAGTGAAAAGCATGGAAAAGAAAAAATGTGTGTATGTGTATACATGTATATATAAATATATGCACTTCAATGTGTTTTATTCTTATACTACCTGGAAGTAAAGTTTATGTAAATAAAATTTATGTGAAACAAACACTGACAGTCTGAAAATGTCCTGTGGATGTCAAGCAGGGGATGATTTTGTTAAAGCAGTGTTGGGGAGAGGACCCACCTGAGCAGCCTCAGATTAGACTCCACATTCTATTTTCAAGCGTGATGAAGGCAAGAGCTGTAATCATGCCCAAGATCATCAGAGAAGTGCCTCATTTACCTCCATGACTCTGATTCATTTTATGGTTCCAGCCATGTGTCAATATGACAAATTGAGGATTCTAAATCTGATGGAAAGGGATCCACATGTAGTTCTCTGCGCCTGAAATATCTGAGAAATGCCAAACAAAACGGATTTGAAACATTTTTACTTTTTCTCTATCAAAGACCGATATGGACTTTAAAATTGCATATAGGGAGGACTTAAAAACAGAATCCAAATGACAAATTAAATGGAAAGGTTTTAGATTAATCATGTGTTCTAAAAACACATAGATTAATCGTGTGTGTTCTAAAAAAATAGTTTATTTTTGATAGTGCAGAGCAAAAGTATACCATACATATAAAATTTTAAGAATGTGCTGCTTGGAAAAAAAATGTGCTGCTTAAAATTAATGAAGGCCTTTGTCACTGCTTTGTGTCTAGACAGATAAAATCTAACATATTGAGTTAGTTGAGGTTATGTTTATTGAGTGGCAAGGAAGTATTAAGAAAACATTATTTCTGTAAGAATATCTGGCTTCCTTTAATACTTTGTACGTATCAAGCTATCTCCACCATCCGGTGGGCAGCCAAGTTCTCTGGCATTCAAGTCCTCAGCCTCGGTGTGCAGACGAATCTCATTTCCTTGAAATACTGCCTTTACTGTATTTCAAGGAAATGAGATTCTGTTCAAGCAAGTTGAAATCTTAATTCCAGTTCTTTTCAAAGTAATAATTTATATATAAAGTACCACAGATGGATGTTTATATTGGATATAATAACTTGAAGACTTATTTTATCTGAAAATGGAATTAGAGCTTCTTGATGCCAAAATACAGAGCTAAATCATTTAAGGTCATACTCCCATCTTTCAATGCCGTAGAAGCACCATCTCTCTCCAGTGGACCATCTAAGTCAGCATCGCTCCTAACTCAAACGAAATCACCCACAAAAAGAGATTTTCCTGTCACAAAGCCAATAAATGCACAAAATATTTAGCAAATAGACAAAACTAGGTGAGTGTAAAATATTGTTGCAAATGAACTAATGAAAACAAACACAGAAGAAAGCATCTTGGTTCATGCAGTGTTTTATATTACATTAGCTTAAGCAGAAACAACCTGAAACAAAGTCAATTTGGTGGCTGAAATTTGAAATTAATGTTAAAATACAAACTTCTCATTTAAAATCTTAAAGAGACAAAATGCGTTTTATAATCATCAGTGTATCAGAAGATATAAGTAGTGAATGTTATTCATATTAAGAGTCATTTAAAGTCAGGTCAGCTTCTTTTTTTGAGGGAAGATAAAGGAAAGGGGACATAATACTAAAGGATCGATCTCAAAATTAATGCCCAAGCTCTGATGAGAATGATATCACTGATTATAATTTAGCTGGGGTAAAAGGTGAGTACTAATCTGTATACTTATCTGTGCTTTTGCATATACAATTTCCTTACATAAACATGCCTAAAAACAGAATTTTCAGATCTTTTTCCCACTCCTGAAGTCTACCCTAGGTCCTCTTCAGGTATGAGTAGCGTGCTGTCTTTTGAAGCTAACGGTGTATTGCAATGTCGACATAAGTCATCACTGCTTTATCCGTGAATCACGACTTTTGGAAGTGCTGTATTTGAGGGCTTTTTTCCTGGAAAATAGAAATATTAAATTATGACAAGCATGGTATCGTTTGTGGAGAAAACAACGAATGTCTAGCTCTGTCAGAGAAGGTTTTTGCTTGGTTTTTTTTTTTTTTTTTTCAATTTTACAGTGGGCTTTAATCACTGTTGAATCACTATTTTTTTTCAGAGCTTGAATTGTCCTCAGATTTTCTTTTTCAAATCTGATTGGGGAGACCAAAGAAATTAGAAAAAGACTTTCTCATTATATTATGTCAAAACCCTGAGCAACTCCGAATACTAATTACCTAATACTAAGTAGATATTAACTCTTAGACCTCCTATTAAGTGGCTACCTGGGTATTGCAAGTTAGCTTCTCTAATACAAGAGTTGCTTCAGTCCACCTTTACTGTATCATCTTACCATCTGTAAAATCAGTTATCTCCTAATGGCTTATCTTGTCCCCTTTAGAACTAGTTGTTCCAAGCAACTTTATTACCCATACGTGTATGTACACATATGTACACAGACACACACACACCACCAGACAACTGTGATTTTTAAGAGAAAATATCAGTTTCTAGAAGAAACATCCATTATATGTGACCTTCAAGAGCACACTTGTCAAAATGCTAGTGTTCCATAATGACAGCAAGATGTTCTATAAATACAAACACTTTAAAATGTTTCCCATGGTTTAGAGGACATAGATGGATATCAGGCCATCTTCTATATAAATATCTGGAGAGAGGTTATAATTCAGAGTTTCTGTGACTCATTTATTCTGTAACCAAAAAAACAGAATGTCTGGGTTCCCAAGCCAGACCAAGTCACCGAAGTCAGGAGGACCTAAGGAGCTGTCAGTTCCCGGGAAACATTGCCCTAAATTAGCCCAGGGGTTGGCAAACTATGGCCTGTCACTGTTTCTGTATGTCCCATGAACTAAGAATGATTTTTCCATTTTCAAATAGTTGAAAAAATTTAAAGGATTGATATTACATGACATGAAAACAGTATAAGAAATTTAAATTGTCAATAAATAAAGTTTCACTGGAACAGAGCCACACATAGTCACTTATGTTTTCTAAGAATGTTTTCCTGCTATAAGGCAGAGCTGGCTAGTTGTGAGAGAGACTTTATTATCTGGCCCTTTCCAGAAAATGTTTGCTGACCCACTAGATAGGTCAAGAGTAAGTCTTCCCAGGGAGACTAATGAGCTATATTAGAGACTCCTGAATTGTTTCTCCTACATCCCACGATCCTCCTTATTTTACTACTACCAGCTTAGGCCTGCCAACTCTATGAATAACTGTAAACATACTAGATTATCAGTTGGACGATCTGAAATTAGTTTTTCAGCATGACCTTAATACTGCTGCTCGAAGCAGTGTCTCTAGTAAATTGTCAGGGCCCAAGGAAGATGTTTTACTGTCCTATCGAGGCATAGTTCTTTTAAGGGATTTTGTTCCAAACCATCTAATTTCCTTATCAATGTAAAGTGATAAATTTATATAAGGTATTACATAAAGTCACATTCCTGACTTTCTCCTCAGCTAACCTCCTCTGTTCCTGAGAGGTCACGGCTCTCAGAGTACCTTTATCCTGCTGTCCTCTCTGAGCTCTTTACTAGTAAGGCACCTTGAAGAACTGGCTTCAGCCTTGATTTCCTTTTTCTCTGCTTTATTATAGGACATAGTCACAGACAAATAAACCATAATTCTAGAACATATCTGGGTACCCATTCTTCCTTAACAGGAATTTCCTGTGTGTGTGCGTGCATGCATGTGTGCATGTGCACGTATGCAGTTTGGAAATGACTACAGCCATGCCTTGTCAACATTTAAATGAGAATATTCAGCACAGGCACTTTGGCTGTATATTGAGCTTAATTTTCTTTTTAAAGTCAGACTCTGTGATTTGATACAGACACAAAAAGGAAGCTGTCTTATGTATGCCCAACCAGTAATAAGTCCATAAATTCATGGATTTACAAGAAAGCAAAAGGTTACTAAATCACTTTTATTTTAAGAAACTATGTATGTAAAATAACAATAAAATATTGCATTCAGAAGATCATTACTTAATCATGCATACTTAATTATGCGAAAAGGAAAGTATGGAAGAGAAGATATGGATTCTGTAATCATGGGTGTACTGCCTTGGGTATCTTTTGTTGCACCAACAGTCAAGAATGTATCCTTTTTTAAAGGAAAAGTAATTTTAAGACTTAACACTGTTAAAAGAGTTGCAGAATAAATCTCTATAGGAAGTTGATAAAAAATATCTTTATTTGCAATTTGTATTATTGCAATATATATAATTCATTACTGCACTGATTACCTATATTGATATTTATAGGGACATATATGTAATATTCCGTTTTAACAAAAATAAGTTTTAAGATTTTTAATATGTCTATGGTACATTCACACATCCTTTGGTTAGAATGAGTGAGAACTCTTTTCATCTTTATGTTTCATAATAGTACAGACTAGGTAGAATAAAATGCATTGCTTTGTTCCAAATAATTACAAAATAAAAATCTTTATGTCTAGAAAGAGTATAGTTTCAAATTTAATAGACCAGTCTATAATATCACTAAGCATGTGAAAATGTAGTCAGGACAAGTGTTTCTGAGACTAGAATATAAAGGAAACATATCACAATTTTCTAATAAACTTGAATTCCACAAACTATTAATACAAGAATACAAATTGGCTGTGGTGTGTGCCTAGGAATGTTCCTGACCTAATACTAGAAACTAAAATAGACAGAATTTATTAATTGTTATAATATAACTAGTAACACAATGAACTTGTATTTAAAACATGTATTATGCATACAAATAGTAAAAAAAAAAATTCCACGTAATCCTGGCATCGGGAACTCTTTAAGTCAGGGGAAAAGAGGGTATAATCCAATGGTAACACTATCAAAGCAAAGTAATACAGTTGATTGAAAATACAGTTGAGCACGCCCAGCAGATGAAGGTGTGAATTTCCTCATACATCATCTTAATGGCAACATTTTCTACAAAGCGACATGGAGCACTCCTTTCATATTTCATGAGTTCTATTTGCCTGACTTCAAAATGCCAAATGTGCCAGTGAACAGTGCTTTAATATTCATGGGTTTTTGAGATGGCTTTGACAGTTGTCAACTAGAGAAATGGTTTCATCAGGAAAGAATCTGACTTATGATTTCCGGCACACATATAAAATCATGTAGTCATTCACATATGCATTCTATTTTAAAGGTATTTTTGCATAGCTATATTTTATGAAAATTATGTAGATGTAAAATCCTTTATGTAACAGTAAGACATTTTCAAATCTTATTTGGATGTATACTTAGTATTCCAGAAAATTTTAACCCCAGACATATAATAATTGAGCTATTTTGAAGGGACATAGCTCAGTAAGTATCCTGAAAGTTCTCTAGAGCACGTTATCACAGTATAAATCACGCATATAAGTAGAGAATTTATATTTCTTTTTCCTTGTGTATTTAAAAAAAAATAATAAATAGCTCAGTTTAGGGAAAAATCACAGCATTTCTCTTTAGCCCCAAGGGTTTAGATTTTGTTTTTTTTTAATCTCTCACCATTTCACACACTAAAATTAAAATTAAGATTTATTGATGAAATAGAGTTTATTGCTGTTAATCTTAAAAGTTCTATGAAATTTTCACATGTCAGGTATTAGTAATACATTCAATAAATTATAAACAAACACACAAACTTTACAAGAATTTATTATGTATATTATGTCATTATGTCATATTCTCCAATAAATCTTATGAGTTTGGAGAACGAGTAGCATGCAACTACCATTGGTTTGATAATAATTTCTAACAGTTATTGAATACTCACTGCATACAAAGCACTCCTCTAAGCACTTTTTATGTATTAGTTTAATTAATTTAGGTAGTATTATTAACTCATTTTGTAAACACAATATTTTAAGTAACTTGTTTCATGTTTCATTGCTAGGAAGTGGTAGGATCATGATTATGAGACAGACGAAGCCCAGTGCCTGGGCTACAGCAAAACCTGAAAAGTGTCAGAATTTAAACTACACATGAGAACTCAGGTCACATTCTAGGTTTATTTTTTTTCTTTCTTCACTCAAGGATCATCCTTATTATTTTTTTTTTTAAGATTTTATTTATTTGAGAGAGTGAGAACAAGAGAGATCACAGAGGGAGAGGGAGAAGCAGACTCACCGCTGAGCAGAGAGCCTGTCGTGGGGCTTGATCCCAGGACCCTGGGATCATGACCTGAGACTAAGGCAGATACTGAACTGGCTGTGCCAGCCAGGCACCCCAAGGAGCATCCTTACTGACAAGTGTCTTTACTTTATTGAATTTAACCTGGAAGTAATATCTCTTTTTGTGATGTTATTTGGTAGCACTGAAAATTATCCTAAGGATCATATGAATTCTTGAAATTAAGTCTCTTTTCTTTTTTCCCCTCATTCTCTAAATTATGTGCATTCAAACAGGCATACAAACAATAGATGCATCATCAGATGGAATGATGGTTTGAGTTCCAGTAGTGAACTTAGAGAGCCATGAATTTCCTAAGAGCCAGTATTTGGCTATTGAACCTGTATGTTTAAAAAATACAGAAGCCTAAAATGTTAATTATTAAGAGTTTGCTGAGAAAATGGACCCCAGGCCACCTTACTTTCCATTGAGTATATGGGCTGTGACTTAACATGGATCAGTATAACAGTTTATCTGCCTGTGTTTATATATGGGTTTTTTAGGATGGTTAGAAGATTACCCAAACTCAGACTCTAACAAACGGAAATTTTACTGAGATTCATGACTTTGCAGCACTCCTCCTACATTTTCCAAATCAGATCTTCCTCTTTCTCCATAGCATCTATTTGGACATTCTTTCCTAAAAATATCTGATCCTCTTCCTCCCACTGCTTTCTGCAGATGTCCATGCCTACTACTTCACAGGAGAATGAGAAGCAGTGAGGCTACACCTCCTTCAACAAGCTCACATGAAAACATGAAATGTGCCTCCCACATTTCTCTCTTCCTCTCCCCTACTGTTAGGATGTAAAAACTTAACAGCCCTTCCCCAGCCCTGAAGGCTATCTCACCTCACTGCCATCAGTTACAATGTTTATAGTTCTCTTTTGTCCCCTTGTAGATTTTCAACCCCCTGTATTGTTTAGGATGGGGGAAACTATGCTGAAATAAACAAACCTCTCATTGTTTTGAACTCATGAGCTTCAATGTTACATCCACATTAGGGCTTCCCGCTCAATTCTTAAAATTATTTTCAGTTTCTGAAAGTAATTCTTAAAGGCTCCAATGACATTGCTGCTTTAAAAAAAAAATTCTGTCTTACTCATCCTTTAAGCTTTATTTTCAAATTCTGACTGTCTCCCTTGAAACCCTTTCTCTTGAATTTGTGTGTGTGTGTGTGTGTGTGTGTGTGTGGTGGGGGGAGGGTTGTTGGGTTTTTTTCATTTGTTTGTTTTCTGATGCACTCTCGTACTTTTCCTGGCCTTTGACTTCCAGTCTCTTTTAGACTTACCTCATTTTATAGTCCTTAATATTGGTATTCCTCAGGGTTTAATTTTAAGTACTTTTTTTTCTTCTCAGTTAAATATCTCAACTTTTCTCCAAAGCATGGCCAATTTGCTAGAGTTTATCTCTCCTATCTTTCAATTTAATGTATACAAGTGATACCAGCAGGCCTGATCCAAGGACAGAGAGGGGGTTCCGCAAGACCAGCCAAAGGGGTTCCTCAGGACCAGCCAAGAGGGTCCTTGGCTGTGTGCAGGATAGAAATCAAACAAATGTGAGCCAACAGGAGGGGAAAGCAGTTTGTTGAAGGTAGACAGTGCAGGTACAGAGTGTCTGGGAGACTGAGAAAGGAAATGAGAGAGTGTCATATTTTTGTTTGGGGTCTTTGGTTTTCCTTGAGGATTGTGCTCTGGTGTATGTGTCGTCTCAGGCACCCAGGAACCCGTTTGAACAAAGGTGAGGGCCCAGATGTTATTTCTTGGAGCCAAGGGGGCTTTGGCGTAGAGATGTTGGCATCGAGGTGTCTAGCTCCAGTGGTCTGGAATACACGTACATCGGTCTTTCTCACCTGGTCCTTCCTTAGATGTTATCTATTCTACAGAAGTCATTCACTCCTTGTCTCTTACAAGGAGAACATACACTATTTGGATTATGAGGCATGTGCAAAGTGAGGGTACAAGTCCTAACAAGACTAAGAGCAGGAAAAGGAGCAAAAAGCAGATTTTTATGGCTTCTTTCAGTTTCCCTATCTCACAAGCAGTGATTCTTATATACGTGGATTTCAGTTACCATAGCTTAGTTAAATAATACCAGATCCCCAACACCACCATTCAAATTTCAGTTACCTCCATATATTCACTGTGTGTAATTATATGAAGTACAAGCTTTCTGCTAGCTCTGTAGTCCACAAATCACTACATAAATAATGCATACGCAGCATGATTAGTGACCAAGTGCATCCTTTCTTTCCAAGTTTGTTGGTGGTGGTTTGCTGTGCATGTTATTCTATTCATACACAGTCAGCAAAGCCTGTAGTTTGTAGTTGTGTTGCCTCCTTATCTCCCGGTGAAAAATCCATGTGATGTTTTACCAAAAATAGGATAATCAGAAGGGAACTGGCTAAGAAAGGTGAAAGAGCAATAAAGAAGTAGAAAGTGCTGATGCTGAGTTGAAATTTAAATGGAACATAAGATAGAGTTAGAAATAGCTGACCAGAGAATATTGGACACTGCCACCATTTTAGAGACTCTAGATATTTTTCTGCTGAGGTATTTTTCTTTTCATTCATTACAGGCATATTTTCCTGATATCATTGAGCTTCATTGTAAAAGCTGCTTTATAATTATTTTCTGTTCATTTTAAATCCCATCATCTCATGGTCAGGGTCTGCTGATTGTCCTTTCTGCTGAGCATGGGTCATATTTCTTTGGCTTTTAGAAGATCAACTTAGTTTTTTTTTTTTTTTTAATTATATCCTGGATGTTGTGAATGTTATTTTTAGATTCTGTTATATTTTCCAAGTGTGTTAATTTTTGCTTGTTTATTTTAGCTGGTGTTTCGTTGGGTTGGGCTTAAACCGTAAACTGTGTCTTTAATGGCAGAGTTTATACATGGAATTGGGAGCTCCTGCTCGCTCTCTTGGCAACACTCCCTCAATTTCCAGTGACTGTGATTGCCCAGAGCAGCTTTGTGGTTGCTCTGTTCTCTGGTTCTTCTGACCAGAATGGCTGTGGTGTTCTATCAGAATCTTGGCTTCCTACATGGTACAGACTAGGGTCTGCCCTTAGGCTGGAAGTTTTGATAAAGAAGAGTCACCAGGTGTTCTTCCCTTTGATCGCTGTCCAGTACCCAACAGTTTTTGTTGTTGTTTGCTTTTGTTTTTATTGTATTTTAACAGATTTTATGGTTTTTATCTGTCAATGGTAGCTTACTTGGTCTTTGCTAAAACCAGGAACCTCTCCTGTTACCTGTATTTTAAAATGTCAAGCTTCATCTCTAAACTTTCTATTCTTACAAGCTGTGCTTCCCTCATATGCAACTATTTCATTTCTTCTTCTTGTCTTGAAATACTGCTATAGGTTTTTCTCTGCCTGGAACTCCTCCTTGCTTGACTAATTGCTGATTATCCTGTAGTTCTTTTTTTATGGGTAATATTTTTGTAGGAATAATTTTTGAATACCCCAAGTCTTTTTCAACTACCCCAAAGAAGTGATTCCATAACAAATTGTATTTCTTTTCTTTTTTAAAAAAATATTTATTTATTTATTTGAAAGGGAGGGGGGGAGAGAGAGAGAGAGAGAGAGCAAGAAGGGGGAGGGGCAGAGAGAAAGGGAGAAACAGACTCCCCAGGGAGCAGAGAGCCCCACACCAGGACCCCGGGATCATAACCTGAGCCACCCAGGTGCCCCAGCATACTTTATTTCTAACACTCAACTAGACATCATTATCTGGCACATAGAAGGCATTTAATAAATAATGGTTGAATTAATAAATTCCATAAGAATATAATCAATCCATTTTAGGGAAACATGAATTTAACATAAAAATGCACAGGTAATACATGTTTCTAATAGATATAAGATTTCGATTTAAGTCATGAAATTGAATATTTTTATTATTTTGTTAAATATATGTTGCTTTCTGCTTCTAATTAAAGGCATACTTATGGCTGTAAATGCATTACTCTGGTACTTCTCTTCACCTTTATTATTTTCTAGGTTTATAAATACTTTCATAAAAATGATTGCTAAGCTTCCTTTTATACAAATAAAATAAAACCATACAATTATTTAGAGTAATAATTTTTTGTAAGATTTTGTGTGCAATAAGTGGATAGTTGATTTTTATACGCGTTTCATCTTTTCTCATTTAATTTAGACAATAAACAACTAAAAGGATAATCATCTGGGAGTTTAGTATTTTGCAGCAAGATTGAATCAGCAAACATAAAGCTGTAGTTTTGTTTGATTTAGAAGCACATTTTTTGTAATTTCATATAGAAAACATCAGTATTAATCTTAACTGCTAAGAGATGCTCTTTTTTGCAGTGATAACACTTATATTATATAGACTTGCCATAGAGTTAATTATATGTGACTCAACTTTTAAGATGGAAGCAAAGCATACATAGAATTTACAATTATTGTTTTTTAATTAAGAAGGTAAATAAGATTCTAGCTTTAGAGATATATACTTTTGGAAGAGAACTCATTTATAAGGCTAGATCTCAAGCAAGTCTACAGTGACTCCAAGCAAGATTTAAAACTACTTGCACATCCTGTGCGCTGTTTGACAGGGCTACCAGGAGTCAGTTTCCAACGGCAGTAGACAGGGTTTTGTACTTAACTCAAAGAAATTTTCAGTGGGGAGGACAGAGTATTATCTCTTTTACATTTTGAGATATTGTAATTTTAGTTTCTGTGGCCTAGGAAGAGAAAGAAAATGAAAGAAGCTGGGAAGCTTTTTTCATGGGGAAGTCTTGAAACATGAGACAGAAATAGCACTCTCTGGTATCCAGGAAACAAGTGGTGAAGGTAGAAAATTGGGTTACATATTTGTGCAGTTTCCCTGAATCTTTGGGTACATTAGGAATGGTCACGATGGGATAACGCTACCACCAAATAGTTTCTCCAGCAGGGGGCAGTCATGAGGCAGTTGTGGGATGGAAGCAGACGTCTATAAAGACAATACCTATCCTGCAGCTGAATATTGTAAGAGAGACAAGTGAAACCAGGGATATGAGAACAGCCCCTGGATATTCCCAGACAAAAATGCAGAAGAAAGGGGAAGTAGAAGATCTGCTTGAGCAGGTGAGGCCTATATATATACATATATATGTGTATATATGTGTGTGTGTATATATATACATATATATGTGTGTATATATGTGTGTGTATATATACATATATATATATATATAGTGTGTGTGTGTGTTTTAATTAAGGTAATATGGAATTGGTGGTACCATAAGGAGATGAATCTTAGGGACAACCCGTTCTGTAAAAATGGCTTGGTTATCTCTCATTTTAACATATTTTATTCCAAAGTAATTTCATGAAGATGAAGTTAATTTAGGTGTGTATACTTGCTGTAAGAAAGACAATTTCAGGGTTATAAACGATATCCAAATTTGGATTTTAAACTATATATAAATTTGGTTAAATGAGCCAACAATAATATCCATTTTTTGGATAAAATATGTCATGAAATAGTAACTTAGTTATTATAATGAGGGCAACATTGAGGCAACGCAAAGATCCCTCAATCCCTGAGATACCGGTTTACCATAGCAGTGGCACATTGCAAGTGGAAATGAAACAGAGAGTAAGAAAATAGGGCATTAATAATTATTGCATTTATGGAATCTTGTCTGTGAGACATATTTTATATAACATCAATAATGAAATTTAAACACCTAAAAACTGTTTTATATTGATATTAAAGGCACTTCCCTGCGAAAATGTTTCTCAGATATTCTCATCTATTTATTTGTTCTCATTTATTCTCAGTTTTACTCTTTCATAACTCTCAAAAGATTTTATTCACCTTTCTTTGCCACTATTATTTTTTATTTCATTTCCTCAGACCTCACTTTTTCATGCTGAATATATGAAAAAATATATGATCACATGATACCCTACTCTCTCTTTCACATACTTCAAAATAAATATTTAAGTGGGGAAAACTATTTCTTACCGATTCAGCTGCTACTGTGAGATTAATAATAATAATTATAAAAATAAGAGCTAGTGGGATGCCTGGGTGTCACAGTCAGCTAAGGATCTGACTCTTGGTTGGGCTCAGGTCATGATCTCAGGGTGGACAGATGGAGCCACTCCCCAGGGCTGAGCAGGGAGTCTGCTTGAGATTCTCTCTCCCTCTCCTTCTACCGCTCCCACTTGTGCTCTCCTTTTAAAATAAATCAATAAATCCTTAAAAAAATAATAGTTACTGACACTGTAATATACTATTTGAATACATAATTTGGGTGTATCCTTGCAGTTACATTTTAGTCTGAGTGACAACGTCTTTAGTTTATAGCTGACAAAACTGACACCTAGAGAGGTTGAGTGACTTGCTGAGATTACATGGTGAGAAACCGGAAGAGCCAGCATTCCAGCTAAAATTCATGTGTAGCACTTCTCTGTCTTGATCATAATTATTTAGTACATTAGAATAACTAAACCATTCATCTCTTTTGTGAGTTGCATGTCTATTGATGACTCGCAACTGGATGCTATAATTCTGTAAGAAACAGTTATAATTCACTTTCTACAATATCATTTTTTCTTAATTGGCTGAGTGGTATTGCATACTATATTGCTGCTTCAACATTAATATTTATTTTTTATAAAATAATTTATTAAGAACTTAAACAGTATAAAATTTCATTCTTAAAGTTCTGAGGGATAAAAGGAAAATTAAAGCTCAAAACCTGATTGTTTGATATTTCTGATTGCTAATCAAAGCCATTTCATCATTTTACATAATGTTGGTGATTGCATGAGTTGGGAACATTTTGATTTGGTTTATTCATCCCTATGAATCAGAACATTGTTCTGAGAAAGTGGTTAACTTAGAATGGTATTTTTCTCTGTCTGGAGTTTGCTCTTTGCCAAAAGCAAGGTTTGACCTTTTCTTTGAAGTCATCTTACTGCTGAATTTCTTAACATTCAGTGGGCAGCAAGCTATCAATTACATTAAGGTAGAGCGCTACACACTACTCTAATACATTCTGTCAATGAGAATATTTGCAAGAGGACATATCCAAAATTAGAATCTTCAAGCAGAATATAAAAAACCTTTCATTGGAGCCTCAGCTTGAGTAATTCACAGACATTTGTAATTCTGAGGAATTCAGAAGTGCTGTTCTGGGATGGCATTCTAAATGCCTTCATTTCTTTGTCCAAAATGAAGCATCTGAAATGATTCGAAGTCTATTTTTGATTTATGATTAACAAAATATAATCTCTGCATTAGAATTATATTGAACAAATACTTCTTGATCACCTGCTAAATGGATGGCACTTTGGTATAAGTATACCTTGTAGAAATTGATTGTAGCAAGACTAACTACAAGTGTTAGGGTTATAGGTGTGGTGGATTAAAGATGGCCACAAGTACATTCACGCCTTTCCCATAGAGAGGTGAGGGTTTTGTCCCCTCTATTTGAATTTGATCTAATTTTTTACTGTTTTGACCAATAAAACATGGTAGAAATAAGGCTATGCTCTTTCCAAGTCTAGCTTAGAAGAGAACTGGCAGCTGATGTATTATTCCTCTTGGAGCCCTGAGCTCCTGGTAAAAAATTTAACTATCATGAAACACACATACTATAAAAAACAAACAAACAAACAAACAAAAAAAAAAAACAAAGTTAGACTTTTGGAAAAGCCACTTGGAAAGGCCATGTATAGGGGGTAGACCTACTCAGCCAACCCTCACCTGCTCTAACTCCCAGCCATTCAATTTATCCAAGCTGATACCCTGGAAATTTTAGGCAAAGGTAAGTGTTCTTTGTTGTGTCCTGTTCAAATTCTTGACTCCAAAGCAATGACATGAAATACTAACAAAATTTTGGTTTAAGTCACTAAATATTTTGGATAGTTTGTTTTGTAGTAGTCAGCTGAATTTATGATCTTGGGAGATGCTTCTACTAACCTAATACACGAAGTTGAGAAATCTATGTAAACCTTTGAGTGTAATAAAGAAAATGATGGTGTCAGTCTTATCATTATTATTAATGAGACAATGACCCTGATGCTTGTAAACTGTATATGACACATAAAATAAACTTTAAACTTCATAACTCGGATTTCCAGCCTACGCTTCTGAGGCATGGATGTAACATATGTCCAATTGATTGCTAAGCATCTTAAGTTTCTCATAGTACTTCAAACTCATATATTTAAACTTTTCATATTCCGTCACAGGCCTGCTCCCTTTCCTGTGTTCCCTATCTTGGCAGATGGTTTTCTGTCTAGTTACTTTCAGAGGCAGAAACCTTAGAGTCATCCTTTATGTTTCCCCTCTCATTACCTAAAAAATCTGCTCCTTTTATA
Organism: Ailuropoda melanoleuca; assembly: GCF_002007445.2. Taxonomy (NCBI): domain Eukaryota; kingdom Metazoa; phylum Chordata; class Mammalia; order Carnivora; family Ursidae; genus Ailuropoda; species Ailuropoda melanoleuca. The sequence goes on along the minus strand of NC_048222.1, from coordinate 85,956,212 downwards.
TATAAAATAACTGCTTTCCTCTTTCAACTACTACACTTTTCTTACTCATCATTTTCTATTTTTCCCATACCCTCCTAACTCATATGGTGGTATACTTTGCCTACTACCTCAACTTTTGTCCTGCTCCAAACTTCCAGCCTACTGTATCAGAGTAATTTTTTTAAAAAATAAAAATGTGATAATCACTACAATGCTTAAAACCACTCAGTGAATTCAACAGGAAAAAGTTCAGAATCTTAAACATGGTTTACAGGACTCTCCAATATCTGGCCTTTGCCACCTTTCCAGGCTGACAATGAGCCGTCATCACTGTCCATCCTTACACTTCAACCATACAAGCCTTTGGCCTATTTTTAAAGCACTCTATGACCTTTCTCATCATACAGACTTTTATAGCCTGTGTTCTCTGCACAGACTCTGAGTTAGTGGCTTCATTTAGGTTGTTGTGGAAGCATCTTTTGCTCTGACAAACTCAGTTTAAATTAAAATCCATTAAATGTGATGTCTTTAAACATTAACTTCTTTGTGAAATCCACACAAATGTAATGGATACTGTTTTCATTATTTGTGTTATTTGAAGCTGTGGCATACAGAGGGTCAGAAGCAGAAATTAGTAATGAAAAGAGAGCAAACTGGTAAGATCTGATACAAACTTGCAATATTGGCAAAGAATAATTTTATTAAAGGAGTCTATTTCTGGTGGTGTGTGCTATATGTATAAGTCCATATATGTATGGATTTGTGTGTGTGTGTGTGTGTGTGTGTGTGTATTCTTTTGTGTTCTGTCCACTAATTTGGGGAAGTGGTTTGCCCCCACCATCAAGCAATTCTTCAGGCACCAACTAGGTTTCCTATAGTTCAGTTCAATTCTAACACTATTTACCTGGAGTTCATGTCAGATTCTGTAGGTTAAGGGTTGGTCCTGTAGGACTGCACACACCCACCCCCCTCACCTTCACACACTAGTCGAAAGCTCAGGTTGTTACTTATGCTACTGACAAACTGGCTGTAAGTCGGTGGTTCCAAAGACCCCTTCCTTGGGTTCAATAAATTTGCTAGAGCAACTCACAGAACTTCAGGAAACCCATTTTCTCACTAGATTACCAGATTATTATGAAAGGATATAACCAGGAACAGCCAGATGGAAGAGGTGCATAAGACCAAGTATGGGGAAAAGGGCCCAGAGCTGCCATACTCTACCAGCATGCGACTCTCCCCAAATCTCCGCATGTTCACCGAACCCGAAGCTCTCCAAACACTGTCCTTTTGGGATTTTATGGTGGTTTCATTACAAGGCATGTTCGGTTTTATCATTGGCCATTGAAAATTGATTGAACTTTCAACTCCTACCCCTCCTTGGAGGTCAGGGTGGGTGGGACTAAAAAGTTCCAACCTCCTAATCACAGGGTTGATACCCATGGCAACCAGCCCCCATCCTTCCATGTTTTCCAAAAGTCAAGTCACTAACATAACAAAAGACCTTTAGCATTCTCAGCGTTTAGGAACTTCCAAGGCTTTTAGACTCTGTATATATTTCTTATTATAAACCGCAATATTGTATATTATATATATTAACTTTTAATTTTATATATATTAACTTTTAATTTTATATAAATTTCCTCCAGAGTGTTTTGGAATTAGAAGCTAACTAGCTACAACAAACATTTGATTATCACCTAACTATCTCACTTAATTTTCTGGGGTTAAGAGTTTTATGAGTTATACCATAAGGCAAAGTGTTTCCTACCTCCTTTTGTGTGAGTCTCACAAATCACTTGTGAGGACAAGTTTTAAACCCAAAGATGTCTTCAGCTTTGAACAGTACAACTTTTCGTCTGTGGTTACAAGGAAGCTCTTATTTCATTTTGTGCTCTGTTTTTATTTTTGTTTTAGAGATTACAGTTTTGGGATATGCATATATAAATTAGGGAAGTATAACTGCTCTTTATAGATATGGAGAGCAAGTTTTAAAGAGATGTATTAATGTAGTTTAAAAGAGAAGCAGATTCTTTGTATTAGGAAGCAGAGTAAGGAGTGTTAAGGGTAAAGATGCAAGTTGAACTTTCCATTTAGCACCAGGATCTTGAGGAAAACACTGGATTCCTTCATGCATAAAGTTAAGAGGTAAGAATAGATTGATTCTAAGTCTCTTCCAATTCTTATGTTCTACAATGTTATAATCACTTTTTTGTCTTCATTCCTTCTTGCCATTTCCTATTAATATAAAGCCACTATGTGATAAAATGGTACTGTCTGTTGGTCATTAAAATAATCTATGACACTCTGAAGTCAAATTGAAATATTTGGATCATAATTTACTTTTATTTTTGGTGTTAACAGTTCAAGCACATAGTGAAAATCATTAAGAGAACAGATATCCAACTTACCCTGATAATGTAGATTTTATCTTCAGATGTATGCCTGTCACATAAAGAAGACTCAACAGGATTCAGACCCCTAAGTAAAAAAGGAAACTAACACCAAGTCATTTATTTTGAAATTGTTTTTGGAAAACTATTATATCTTAGCTTTGCTTCACTAAATTAACTATTTGTTAAAATCTAAAGATTTATAAATATTATATTGTCTTTAATATTCCAACATATTTTCTGCTAATTTTATCCTGGTAAATGCTGAGAGGTATCATACCTGTATAATAATACTGGGAAATGAATGAGATGAATTTACCTTTTTAAAGGCAATTGATTCCTTAGACTCTTTAGTGTTATTATTAATCCTTTGTAATAGAGTTTAAGCAATTCTAAATTCAGATACTTGCTTTTGAAATTCTGATAATTTCAAATAAGTCATATTCAGCAAACTTTGTTTGCATGACTCTGAAAATCTATTTCAACTGAAGAATTAGATACCTTTCTTACATAGACAAAGTACCAAGATCTATAAAGTTATTATTTCAGTTGCTGCTTCTACATGATATCACCCAGTGGGTGCACACCGATGTTTATTGAATAAAATGCTCTGGTATATATCAGCAGCTGTCACTTAAATGTGATTATTTTATTCCTACACAAATTTTTTTTAATGTTTATGGTGTATACTCATTAGCCTAAATTTTACCTTCACTTAATATGTTGTTTTCAGTGTCATACAATGTCAGTATTTGGTTACAGCATCTTTGAAACCATGTTTAATCTGCCCTACTTTTTCCATCTTCACTATAAAATTGTAGAGTACCATACTACTAAATGGATCTATGGCCAAGAGGCAACCACATTTAGGACAAGTAAAGCCACCATGGCTTCGTAGAGTGGAACAGATGGACTTAAATTTTATTCCAATGCAATAGGTAATCCACAGAATTGATCCACAATTTATGTGGAAAAAATATAACCTGTAATTGCAGTGTTGGTGAATTTATAGTTAAAAATCAACATATAATCTCCCCAAGATTAAAGTCCTTTGTTTTGTTTTTTGTCTAATTTAATTTGGAAACAATATCAAAATTATGAGTCCGATTCTGGCATTTTTAAGGTCATTTCGGGGTGTCAAATCACATGATTAAAAATAACTCCATGTTGCAACATAGTACTGTTTTCCAAACACCCCATAGTTTATTATATTAAAACAAGTATTATATAAGCTATAAAACCGCTCTTTGTTAACAAGCAAGTGCTTGAAGTTTGACATTTTTCTCAGCAGGAAAAAGCCTCCATATTGATCGGTACTTAATAAATCAAATTCAGGGCGCCTGCGTGGCTTAGTCAGTTAAGCGTCTGACTCTTAATTTCAGCTCAGGTTATGATCTCAGGGTCATGAGTTAGAGCCCCATGTAGGGCTCCGGGTTAGATGGGGAGTCTGCTTCTCTCTCTCTCTCCCTCTGCCCCTCCCCCTGCTCATGTTCTCTCTCTCTCTAAAATAAATAAATAATTTTTTTAAGTAAAAAAATATAAGTCAAATGCAGATTTTTTGGAAATTCACATTAAAATTTAGATATGATGCAATTTTAAGAAATAAACTATGCTTAGCATCATTCTAAATATTCATAATTATTGAAGGAAATCTGAGGTATAATAAAATATAAAAAGAAAATCAATATTATTTTCTGTAAAATAAAAAAGTAAGAAAATTTTGTGGCATATCCTTCTGTTTATATTAATAAAATCTAATATATCTGTGGTATTAACATAATGGGGAATGTATCTTTTATTTTGTTCATGTCATTTACTTTATTATACTGTCATTAAGCATATTTAATTAGTGTTTTATAGCCACCTTATGTTTCATTACTTGTATATACTGTGACTTACACATTCTCTTTTTAAAAATATTCAGGCTCAGGTGGTGTCTACATGGCTCAGTTGGTTAGCATCTGACTTTGGCTCAGGTCATGACCTCAGGGTCCTGGGCTGGAGAGCCCAGCGGCAGGCTCCCTGCTCAGAGGGAAGTCTCAGTCTGCTTGTCCCTCTCCCATTCCAGCCCCTGCTCTTGCTCTCTCTGTCTCTCTATCAAATAAAGAAACAATATCTTTAAAAAAAATATTTAGGCTCAGATTTAAAGAAAAGAAAGGCAGCCTGATAAAAGGAGTCACAAAAAGGCTTGGAATATTTTCTGGAAACAGAATGAAGGACTATAGAACTAGAGCTGAGTACGTTTTGGGCTGGCCCAGCAGGCAGGGGCCCTGATCATGCCTGGCTTTATGAAATGCACTGGAGAGGTTCAGGTTTTATTCTAATGTAATAGGTAATTCATAGAAAAATCAAAGAATAGATGGTGTGACCTCATATGCATTATGTAATAAGAATATAATAATGGTTCATGTGCATTGTGAGGAAATGGATTACGAGAAGCAAGAATATAAATAGGGAGACCATTTAAATGGCTATTGTGGAACCCAAATGTGAGATGAAAAGTAGTTTTAATTTGGGTTACATCAATGGAATTTGAAAGTAGAGTTAAGGTAGATTTCGGAGGCATGATTGTTGATGAATTAAATAGCGGAGGTGGAGAGTGATAACAAGCAAGAATAGAGTCAAAATAGTGCTCTGTTCTGGGTGGAACATGGCATCTCTGAGGAAATGAGCAAATTAGAGTCAGTTGGTTTGGTTGGGGTTGTGTTCATGTGTGTTTGTTTTGTTTGTTTGACTGTTTTTGTTCTTTTTTGTGTGTTTGGTGAGGTGTTGGGATCAAGAGAATCTTTGTATGTTAATTTATATCACTTCTGATTTCCCTTTAGACCTCTAAGTAAAGATGATAATTTACATTTGAACAAAGGCTGGAACTCAGGAGGAAATGAAGACTGGAGTTATTAGTTTGAGGGTCATTAGCATGTATATGGTGCTAAAAAGCCTGAGGCTGATTAAGTTATTCCTGTAACAGTGTATGTGTAGAGACTAGAAGAAAGCACACCCAAGACTGAGCCTTAACAGGGGAATAATAACAACAACAACAATAATAATACAAAAGTGGAGAAGGAACTTCATATGACCAGCTAGTAGCAATCCAACGGGAGCCTTGAGATGAAAATGTTTCCACAAGAAGGGTATTTTCAGTGTTTGAATTTCACAGAAATTTTTCTGAATAATATAGTAATAACTATAATGGGTCCCCCTTATCCTGTATAATAAGAAAGGATTTTTATTCTAATAATGAAATTTGCTTTCGGTTTAAGATATACTTTCAAACTTGAGGAAATATTAATTTATGCATCTAGATACATGTACATATATTTGAGAACTTTTACTAGGAATGAGTTTTGGATCCTGTGAAATGTTTTGCTCCCACTATCAGCATTTGAGAGGGTTGTGGTTTGGAGGACAGGCTGCCTCTGTAATCACTGTGATCTGCGCTTGGATTTCATTTCCATGTTTACTTACATTATAGCAATGGAATATTCTTAAGACTCTTAATTTACTTACAAACATTTAAAAGCATTTAAAAGAGGGATATTTTGTGGAACACAGGACTCAGGCAAGAAGTCTATCTCAGTAGATCCCAGCCTCCCAAAATATCTACAGAACAATGGAAGCAAGGCTTGCAGGGGAAAGTTTTACAAACAGTTGTTTACAATCATGTATTTGTGTTAGCCAGAGAGACATACTTTTTTAGAGTATTAGTTCATTTTTTTAAGCTTAAAAAATGTTTAAAAAAAGAACGTCATGTTGTCTTACCCCAACCGTCTATTTTGTACTCTACATTTATTGTGTCACACACGCTGCCTTTGTTAATCTTGTCTTTTTTTCTGAGACCCGTCTCCTGTGGCCGACAGAGGATGAGATGCTTCATTATTAGATTTTCTTTGAGAAAATTCCCATTCAATTCTTGCAGGATAAAGAAGAAAATTATTGGTTATTGAAACAATGACCCTAACCAACTCAAAATGAAACCTGTGTTCCTTCCAATCCGTCTGCTCACTTCCTTTGCTTTAATTGACTGACCCCACAGCTGCCACTCCTGCCTCGCCATGCTCCCCGCAGTTCGGTATCGATTCTCTGAGAAAGCTGCACTGAGGCAGCTGCTCTCGAATCTAATTTTTCCATTCAGCTTTACTTTCTATTAGTTTAAAAAGACAACACCATCTTTTTCTCACTAAAGATATATGCCACGGAAATACACAGACAAGTCCTGGAGCCTAGGGCATTCATTAAACCAGAAGTACCGTAAACATTTATTATATCAGAAATAGCAGACTGCACACCACTGACCAAACAACGGATGTGTCAAAATGATGCATTAGTTGAATTTTGCCTCACTTTCCTCTTCCTCTTCTACCTGAGAAAAAACACAAGGTAGTGGTTAGAAAAAGTAAAATAAAATAAAATCGGAGACTGAGTTGCAGGGTAAATGATATGAAAACTCTCCGCAGATCTAATAAAAGTAAATTGTTGGAGGCCATTACTTTTCATGTTTATTGATTTTTAGCAGCCAATATCATTATTAGCTGGTAGAGAAACAGATTTATCATGAAGTTCCCAAATATGAAGTTAAAGGAAGGACAAAGTTAGGTAGTTTTATATTTGAGGAAATACTACACTCATCAGCAAGTATCAAAGAGCAAAGAATCCGTAGTCAACTTTTTTTCGGGGAAAGTTTTCCACAGTTTGTTTCCCAGGGTCCATAGTCTCTCATGGTTCATTCCCCCTTCTGTTTACCCCCCTTCATTCTGAGGGCTTCAGCAGGGAGAGGGGTGGGGGGATTGGGATAGGCCAGTGATGGGTATTAAGGAGGGCACGTACTGCATGGAGCATGGGGTGTTATACGCAAACAATGAATCATGCAACACTACATCAAAAACTAAGGATGTACTGTCTGGTGACTTACACAACAAATAAAAAATTTAAAAAAAAAGAAAGTTTTCTACAGTTATCAAAAGATAGAGATTGTGTAAGAAGGTGAAATGTTCCCTTTTTTAAAAAAGTCTTATTTTACATATATATTATATTAAAATACAATTTTGAAGTGAAGCAAGTATGAGTAAAACATATTTCCACCAGAGTCTACCAATTTATATTTTCTAAGATTGTTCTTCAGGTCCCTCAAGCTGACAACACAACAGAAGTGTTACTAAATAAAATTGCACACTCTTTTTATCAGCTCCACAAAGACAGGAAATTTGTTCATCTTTCTCTTATTTCCACAGTACCTGGCATACAAAAACTCAGATAAATATTCTTGAATGCATGAAAGACCAGGAAGTTTTAATGTAATTTTGGAAAGACTGAGTCACCAACTGACCAGTATACTTGGGTCCACGGACTGTTACCATAGAATAATACCCTGTTGCCATAGACCCCATTACTATGCTGATGCTACGGGGCAAAACAAACAAAAAGAAGAAATCAACCTCCGTGAACTTTTAAAAAGGGATTTATAATTTATACTGAGTGAAATAAGTCAGACAGAAAGACAAATACCATTTGATTTCAGGTATATGTGGAATCTAAAAAACAAAACAAATGATCAAACAGACAAAAAAGAGTCTCTTAAATACAGAGAACAAACTAGTAGTTGCCAGAAGGGAGCTGTTGGGGGCGTGGGGGGAAGAGGTGAAATAAGTGAAGGGGATTAAGAGGTACAAACTTCCACTTATGAAATAAATATGTCACAGAGATGAAAAAGACAGCATAGGGAATACAGTCAATAATATTGTAATAATGTTTGTTGTATGGTGACGTGACCCAGGTGACACTGTGATGAGCACTGAGTAGTGTATGGAATTGTTGAATCACTAAGTTACATACCTGAAACTAATAAGACATGGGATGTTAATTATATACTTCAATTAAAAAAAGGGATTTGTAGACATAGGATAACCAAAGGACAAAACTTAAACTTGCCGGTATGACCAGAACGCTTTCAGACTGAATTCTTTATTCTATTCCTACATCTTTGAAGCAAATTCATAAGCACAGCTTTTAGATACAAGAGACATCTGCTAATCTAAGCCATTTTCCCTTAGTTAATGTGGAAGACAGTAATCAGAGGCACCACCATGAGTCAATGATTCCTTTAAATGCTGTAATTACAAGGACACCGTCAAGTGGACATTTTCCCATAAGCTTGGACTATATGGATTATGTTATATGTTGTTAGATAAAATACATTTTTCTATGAACTAAAACCCTTCTTAACGGTAACTACTTAAAATTTGTACATTTTGAAATAATAACCAATCTGTTTCAAAATTTACCTCTTAAAACTTTTTTTTTTCCCCCCTGGTCGCAATACCAGAAGGCATCCTTGGGGGCCTGTGCCAAGCACTAACTGCATGCAGAGCAGAGCACTCCAATTTGCATTCTCCAAAAAAGGACAGCTCAACCAGATTTAATGTATTTTGGCTGGCAATTTGTATGCTTAGTCTCTGCCCAACATACTTTACTTTGAAAGAGCCAAGCTATAAAGCCTAGAATTATAGTTTATAATAGGAAGCCTGATAGAGTTGTTTCCACTGATATTGTACCAGCTCTGGCAGTAGCATAATTTGTATCTTAAAGAGATGGGAGTGTTTCTTGTGGACAAAAAAAGAACACTGGGCTTTGCAACAATTATTTTGGACAACTCATCTTTCCTACCTTTTTGTAAATGCTGTCGTACTGTTAGATTATTTCACCATTTATGTCTAATCATAAATTATATATTTCTTTGTGGGCCTAATTTGATTTTTAAAATACTGGAACTTTATAAAACAAGACTTTCTTTCTTTCTTTCTTTTTTTTTTTTAAAGAGAATTCGTAAGAAGTTAACTTTGGTTAACTTTGTTTGCTTTGTTGGTTTCTTTCCCTGCATGCACTTGACTGAAGGGAGGAGATTAAGAGGCAATGCAAAAGAGAGATTTTACCTGTTTCTTATCTTCATTAAACTCCTGCCCAGGTGCCATTAGCTTATCCTTTTTGCCTTATACAAAATAGCAATTGTCAGTTCCTTTACATTTTCCTTTTTATTTGTCTCCCGTGGACATTCTTATTTAAATCATTAAGTATAAAGCTTAACTTATTAGTAACAAGCCATACAATCATAGAATGGTCCATGGAATGTAGTTTATGCCTACAGAAATTAAACTGAGATTTTCTTTTTTTCTTCCATCATGCCCCTCCATCCAAGATGGGTAGGTCCATAGAGAAAGCCAAAGTCCTTTTAGTCGACTAGACATTGCAAACAGGGAAAGTTGCTGGCACCTAAACTGAGCTCTACCTAAACTGTTCTGGAGACTCTTTTGACACAATAATACGACTCAGTGATAGAAGACGACTCTGACGATTTCTGAGTGAGTGTAGGTCTGTTGGCAAGGTATTTTGTCTCCAGATTGGTCTACAGTTTTAGATTTTACCTGAGAGGATCTGAAATTGAGTTTTAGTTTACCCAGAGGTTATTTAGTTTAGGGGAAAATAGACACAGAGTAATTGAATTAATCAATGACTCTATTAAAAAAATGTCAGTTTATTATGGTGAAATATACAGCAACCAAGCATTTACTCCCTAGTGCAGTAATCGGGAAAGCAGATATTCGACCTAAAGAAAAATTGCTGAGCAAAGATGACTATAAACAAAATGAATTTTTAAAAAACTGCTATTAATAATAAAAGGGTTAACTTAAAATTCTGCCATTCAAAGGCAGGCACTGCTAACATTAGTCATTTTCACATAATATTTTTCTCTGTATATTGTTTATATACTTGAGCTTATATTTTATACACAATATTGAATTATGCATTTTATCACTTGCCATTATCATTTGTCATTATGCCAAAAGCATAATTTTCTTTTCAAGAAGAGCCTTGCATGTATTATTTAAATAGTTGTATGGTACTCCATATATGCAAGTACCACGATCAATTACAGTATTTAGTTTGTTGATCTTTTAAGTTCTTACCACATTTTTACTGCTATAAATAACTGCCTATTGAATCTATTTGCCATAAATCCTTTCTTTTTCTAACTACACATCATTTTTTTAGAGTACGTATGGGAAATAAAAGTATTTGGATCAGGGTTTATGAACATATTAAAATTCGATATACATAATGCAAAATAGTTTCCAGAAAGCTTATATCAATATTCATTTCCTCCCAAACATGTAACACTACCAAAATTATTATCAATTTTTAAACCTCTGCTAATTCATCAAGAATAAAGTTTATAGAAGTTGTTTTAAAGTATTGTAATTTGGGGCGCCTGGGTGGCTCAGTTGTTAAGCATCTGCCTTCAGCTCAGGGCATGATCCCAGGGTCCTGGGATCGAGCCCCACATTGGGCTCTCTGCTCTGCTGGGAGCCTGCTTCTTCTTGTCCCACTCCCCCTGCTTGTGTTTCTTCTCTTGCTGGCTGTCTCTCTCTCTGTCAAATAAATAAATAAAATCTTTAAAAATAAATAAATAAAATAAAGTCTTGTAATTTGACTATAAATGGAATAAACATTTTGACATGTTTATTTGTCATTTATGGTTTATCATTACTGAATTGCTTGTTAAAATACTTTACCTGGTTTATCTGTTTGTTTTTGTATTTCTCTCGTTTGCATAAAACTCATTATAAGACTATTTATTTGATTTTTATCTTATTGTTGCGAATATTCTCCCAGGTTAGTAACATTTTATTTTTGTGATATTTTTAACATGAAAAAATACATATGTTTTTTATTTTTATGAGTTAAAATTCTTTTTTTACAGTTTTGGTTTGAGCCCTGTATGTTTGTTTTAAACATTATTTATTTGAGAGAGAGAGGCCCTTTTTAATTTTTTTTTAATTTTATTTTGAGGGTGCTTGATGGCTCAGTCAGTTAAACAAACTGACTCTTGATTTCAGCTCAGGTCCTGATCTCAGGGTCATAGGATGGAGCCCTGCCTTGGGCTCCTTGCTCAGCTGGGAGTCTGCTTGAGATTCTCTCCCTCTCCTGCTCCCCTTCCCCCACTCATTGGCACTCTCTCTCTCTAAAATCAATAAATAAATCTGTAAAAAAAAAAAAAGTGTTTATTTTGAAAGACCAGATAAATTTTTGTGTAAGTTATATTACTTTTTTAAGTTTAAAATATCAATTATATATTTTTTAACAATCAACTTTTTATTCATCTGGAAAGATGTGAGGTAAGCCTGTGAATTGAGCTTTCTGTGGCATAATCCTTTACTGATCTGAGATCTGTGGTACTTTTTAGATCAATTGTTATGTGCACATGCACATATAGACACTGTTCTTATCTCAAATAACTTATTTTGCTTTGTTTTGTTTTTTTTACTTATCTTTTATGCTAGCATTAGTACTCACCTTTCATTACAGTGGTAGCACTCCATGTTATACTATCTGGCCACATAAACTTCCTCTGACTACACTATTTTATAAACACTCTTTTTGTCTATTCACACCTTCTAAACATTCCAGAAGTATTTAGGGTAATTGATCAATTTATTGAGACCGAATTAAATATATAGATTAATTTTGAGAAAAAAATGAGATCTCAATAAAAATAAGCTTTCTCATCTAGCAACAGAATACTTGTCCTTTTTATCCAACTTTTACCATTTATTTTGGTAGAGTTTTACAGTTAACTTTTATTATATTTTATTTTGAGATTGATCTTTTTCTTACACATGGGGATTATTGTGAATGTGTCTATGTGTGTGGATTCACTTGCTTGTATACATGTTCACCTAATCTTCTCTATTCTCATCCCCTTTTCTAGCTTATTCTCTAAACTTTTTTTTTTTATATAATTTGTAAGTAACAACAGTTTACTCATTTTCACATAGTTACCACTGCCTAATTGGCATTCTCTTTATTTAAAGTCTCTTATTTTTTTTTTTCCTCTGGTTAAGTAGTTGCTTTTTTTATAGTTTAGTGAACAAATGGCAATCTTTCATCCCTCCCTTCTTGCAGAGTTCTTAGGGCCACTTTGTCTCTGTAGCATGCCTTGACTGTGTTTCCTAAGTCTGGCAAAGAACATTTTTAGAGATCAGTGACTTCAGCATTTGTTTCTGATTTTTTCTCCTTTCTAATTCACTATTGGTGTGTCCCAGCCACTGAAGTGTTTCAGATCTTTTTTTTTTTTTTAATTCAGATGAAAAATTTATTGATTGAGTTTCAGATTCCAAAATGCACCTAACCTTTAGGAAATCACTACTTGTTGAGTTTGGGTGTAGTATCCATAATTACATGAAAAGACCATGAGGATATTCCCCCCCTTTTTTATTACATATCTGTAGTTAGGTCAGATTTTCTTTTTTTAAAATATTTTTTATTATATTATTTTAGTCACCATACAGTACATCCCTGGTTTTTGATGTAAAGTTCGATGAATCATTAGTTGCGTGTAACACCCAGTGCACCATGCAATACGTGTCCTCCCTATCACCCATCACCAGTCTATCCCATTCCCNATGAAAAGACCATGAGGATATTCCCCCCCTTTTTTATTACATATCTGTAGTTAGGTCAGATTTTCTTTTTTTAAAATATTTTTTATTATATTATTTTAGTCACCATACAGTACATCCCTGGTTTTTGATGTAAAGTTCGATGAATCATTAGTTGCGTGTAACACCCAGTGCACCATGCAATACGTGTCCTCCCTATCACCCATCACCAGTCTATCCCATTCCCCACCCCTCCCCTCTGAAGCCCTCAGTTTATTTCTCAGAGTCCATAGTCTCTCATGCTTCATTCCCCCTTCTGATTACCCCCCTTTCTTTATCCCTTTCTTCTCCTACTGATCTTCCTAGTTCTTATGTTCCATAGATGAGAGAAACCATATGATAATTGCCTCTCTCTGCTTGACTTTTTCACTTAGCATTATCTCCTCCAGTGCCATCCATGTTGCAACAAATGTTGATTCAGATCTTCTATTGAGATGTATGTGGACTTCTACCATGTTTGAATCTTCAGAGAGGACGCAGTGTCATTGCGTCTTTGCTTGCAATAATAGGAAGATCGGGAACCGGAAATCTTCAAAAGAGTTGTCTCTATCAAGAAAAACTCATGCAAGGAAATAGATTTCTGGGTTGACTAGAGGAGCAGCCAACTATCCTTGGAGAAGGAATCCTTTGCAGAAAAGAGGGGGCTTGTTTCTGCTCACTAGCTAACTGCTCTCCTGTGAGAGACCGGCTGTTCCCCCGGATTCAGATAGAGCAAGAGGGAGCAGTTGTGCTATTGGTCAGGGCACACCTCTTCTGGCTGCCCTCTGTGGGCAGAGCGACCCCTTGGCACATGCCTCATGGAAAGGTCCCTGATTTCCAATTCCATTGTCGATGAGTCACTAAAGAAAACACCATTTTTCTCTCTGCCAATGACACTCATCTACTCATACTTGACCTCACAAGATAATCCAAATAGGTGGAAAGGGTATCACACTCTCTGACCCAGAGAAAAATAATTATCTATTTGGAAGGAGCCTGTGGCTTGACAGAGAACCAAGCCCGATCACTTAGATAGTTGAAATATAGGCACATAAATGAGGGCAAGAGTAGAAGAAAGTTGAAACAGAAGTTAATTGAAAACATAAGAAAGAAGTTTTAAGGAAATTAAAACAACCAAAAAGATTTACTGGAACTGAAACAAACAAACAAACAACTAAGTCCTGATCTAAGACTTAAAAAAAATTAAATATAAATTTCTTTTAAAAATCAGGATTTAGGCTATTTTTAGATTCTGTAACAAACTGTGATTTTTTATTCATACTGTGATGTTTATTTGAAGTCCTAGTCAAAGTCAGACCACTAGTAAATAGTAGAAGGAACTATAAAATACATCTGTCATTGTCATAAGTCATGTTCTTTTCATTCTATTTTATTATCTCTCTGGGATAGAAAAGCACAGTGAGAGCATGTTTTGATGGAAACATGTAGGACACTGGGCTCCCAGGTAGCCCAGAGGAAGGAACATACTCTGGAGAGGACAGTTTAGGGTGCTTGAATGCAGTTTGTCCTTGCCAAAATCAGTCCAGCTCAGAGTAGAGCCCTTTTCCTGAATTTGTAAAAGCTCAGTTGCAAATAAAATATATTTTTCCTCCTAAAGAAATCTAGGTAATTCTCTAGGAGAGAAAAAATGTGTTGCTTTGTGCTAAACAAAGACCATCCCTAAACCTTAATTACTAAAACATGGACAAGCCTCAAAGGAAAAAGACATAGTTGAAACTTTAAACAGAAACAAGTTTATAAATGCAAAATTCATTTAAGTATTTCTGTGCATGTATACACATATGCATATGTGTAAAATGAAATACTTATTGATAAGTGCGTATTTGTGAATGAAATATGCTAAAAATTGTGTACACTTGATTATATATTCCTGTGTCTCTGTTCCTACATATAATTGGAAAAGTTCAAACACGTTCAGTCTCCGATACATCCTACTCATGCTTACCTGAAACTTGAAGATTTGAAAATTACATTTCTTTAGGAAGACAAAATATTTTTAAAGAAATAAATAAAAGCATATATTTTAAAATCAGAATAGATGTATCTGATTGTTTTTGGAGAAGGGTATATAAACAAATATACTTAGAGCATTACGGTAGTTTTCCAAATGTGTCAGGCCCTCCAAACAGGCTGCCTACCGTTTCAGGAAGGCATTTGAGACATCAGGAATTCACACTCTTCAGCGTCCTGTTTTGTTTGACTATGTGGAAACATTTTTCTGCAGAGCCTTTGGATGAGTTGCTGATATGAACAAGGGAACAGACTTATTTTACAAAGCTTTTCAAGGTCTTCCAGTTAATTTTTGCGGAACTTGTTCCATTATGTAAATAAAAATTAACACCATAAAACATGGGCTCTAAGGAAAAGGACAAATGCAAATTACTATGTCTAGCCTTCACTAGAATCATTTTTGGTACAAATGGGGAAAAAACAATGACTGTTCAAGTTAGCCATGAGGGAAATGCACGTGTATGCAAATATGCTGGGGACAAAGATGAACTGAAACCAAGAATTATTTGAAACTTTTATTTCACAAATTCATACAACTAGGAAAAAAAACCTCCTCCTCATTTCTTTAAAGAGCTATTTTTCTGGCCTTTTGAAAAACTGAAGTATAGTTGTCATTCCATGAATGATACCTTGATTTCAGGTGTACAACATAGTAATTCAACAATTCTGTAAGCTATGCTGTGCTCGCCACAAGTGTAAGCTACCATGTGTCACCGCACAACACTAGTACAATACTTTTGACTGCATCCCCTGTGTTGTGCTTTTATCCCTGTGACTTGATTCATTCTGTAACCGGAAGCCTGTATCTCCCACAATCCACTTCACCCATTTTGTGGAAATGCTATTTTTAATACCTACAAAAGTTGTCAGAACTTCTCTCTCTCTTTATGTCTTTCTTTGCCTTTCCTATCTTTCAATCTAAGTAGATAATACATACTTTAAACATAATATTTAAATATTTTTGTCCTCATTCTCCTTGGGCAGAGGAGGTGGTTGGCCCCTTGAGCCAGGGAGCCACTGAGCAGCCCCTTTTGCTCAGATGGTGCAGTTCTGTTGTTCCCACTCAATGTCCTTTATTTGGTAAATAAAATAAAGAAAATGATTATTTTTGATCTTGTGATGTGAAAAAATCTGCTCGGCAATCTGGAAATCTTGATGAAAGTCATTTTAAACTTCTCAGAAAGACCAGGAAAGTGTTTTTTGGAATTTAATTTTCTTCTTACTATGTGTAACCTTTGGGCTTTTTCTGTTGCTTAAACGTTGTATATAAAGTTACATTGTCTAACAAACCTAGTCTGTGGTTTAGGTGAGATTACTTCAAACGGTAACATGATTTATTTTAGACCACTAAACACCAGAATCTGCAAACTTCCTGATTCCAAAGATGTCTACCTTGAACAGCCTTAACTGTAAATAATAGTAGTAATAGTAATATAATGATAGCCACCAGTTCTTGAGCACTTACCATGTGCCAGGCATTGTACTCTAAGTGTTTTGCAGCCTGTTATTTGGTATCATCCTCAACTTTTGAAGTTGGTATTTTTATCGACATTTTATAGGTAAGAACACAGAGAGAAATTTAACAGCTTGCTTAATGTCATACCTACAAGTGGCCCCAACATGACTCGAACTCAATGTCTGTCTCTCTGCAAAGCCTATCCTTTAAGCCATTACAAAATGGTGACTCACCAATTAGGATGCTTTTGTTGCAAAATAAGGTTAAATCATGGCCATCTTTATATTTTTATGACCCTTGCTTCTTACTGCCTTACCTCCACCCCACCATGCCCCAAAACACCAACATTTATTTTCTCTGTTGGTAGAAAGTCATATCTGAAAATAAAGAAATACCATGAAAGAAGGTTGGCTGTTGAATTACAGGCTATCGATACATTTTCAAAGCAATAAGTAACCTATTGTGGCTATATCCAAAGTCAGCATTCCAAAATACATTTCAACAAAGCATGCCACACATTTTAAAAATGCAGTTCTAGGAGATAGCCACATTTTTCATGTGACTGAAATCACTTGGCCTTTTGCCCTGTGCTACACTGGGCAGTGGAGATGTGTACAGACAGTGGAAGAAATACAAGCCTGTTCTGGGCTTCTGTCTCTCCTGCCAACTCCCGCTATCATGGAGACCATGAATAACCCTTCCCTACCTGGGATCATAATTCATCACTCTCTCTCCTGTCTGCTTCCTTTGCTACCGGGAGAAGCAATGTAAAATTTAATAAGTTGAATAAAAGTTATTTTTTCCCCTGTCTGTATGGATTTTGACAGGGTGCCTCATAAAGTGCTTTCGATTACTAGGAGCTATGTAATACCAAACTCCTGCCTAACAGTTGTTGGCACCAGAATAAGTTTAAGAAGTTCTTCAGCAGCCAAAATTTCATCTTGCTTCATGCTGCTGTGAAGCCCTTTTATGCATCTTAGCACCTTCCACCCTGGGGAGGACAAGGTAACTGAGTGTCTGTGATGGTGGGATAAGCACAGTACTTTCCCTCGCTTTCCTAAATTAGCTTTCCAAAATTCCAAGGGAAAGTAGTGTCTCAATACAATCTTTGATTTTACTGTTTCAGGATAATAGGTTTCATCAGTCTTATGAAATGAAAGGGAACCATAATTAGCCAAGCTATGGCTGATTTCTGTTTTTTTCTTCTTGCTTAAAGATGTCCATATTTAAAATGTTTATGGAATGTCACAGATGCTTTCCCTAAAACTGAGTTGTTTTCAACTTTTTCTATTTGTCTTATTTGCTTCGTGTCCTAGATGTATATTCCTTTGAAGAAAAAAATTTTCAAACCCCTGTGTTCCAATTAAACAACTCTTCCTGCTTTGTCATTATAGAATTATTGACCCAAAATGACTACTTAAGACAGGTCCCTTGCCCCCATTCTAGTGTGTTCTTTCCAGTACTACAGATAGTTTGTAGAGCCCCTCAGGGTTCCTCCTGCGAGGCCCGAGTGCAGGTTTCTTAGCCTTACTTACCGGTCAGGTTTTCTAAACTTTATATCATTTTTATTCTTCTTATTTGGCCTCTCTGCAATATAACAAACTATTTTTTTAAAACTATGTGACTGAGAATTGCATACAAGAATGCATTTCTGAAAAAAATAATCACCTTTATTCTTTATGTAATACCTCTATTATGCATCTAAATATGAAACCCCATTTGTCTTTTGTCTGAGTATTGCACTGCATATTCATATTAAATGAGTGGCCCACTATCCACATCCTTTTCTTTTGGGATTATTTTATTTTCATTGCTTAGTAATTTATATCAGAATTTGTTCTCTCCAAATGAACTCACTCCTTTTTGAAACATATATCCTTGATTCAAACCTGTTCCGGGACCTTTAGTTATATCATATACTATATATTAACTCTCAATCCAGTAGTAGCCATATTAAATTTTGTAGGCATTGCAGTCAAATCATTCAAGAACATCTTATGCTAATTGCATTGCCCTCAATTGGATTTTTTCTTCCTCTCACTTGTTGAAAGATAGTGACAAGCACATCAACAAAATTACTTGGCTTTTGGTGCCTTCAGCCTTCATATCTGAACCAACTTTGACCTGAACCGTTATAATTAATGACCGATTAGAGTAAACTTGAGGTCAAACCCTTTAGAACCTTGAGACAAATTGGTTTGTGTATTTTAGGTCATAGGGAGAGGAAACAGTTTTGATGGTCTGTGCATTAACCTTTCATGTTTTATATTTTGGGGGCATGGGTGGGCATGGTTAGTGTTGCTGTTGAATATGTGTATATTCCAAGAGCAATTTTCTGACCTAGAATGGATAAGATGTTTGAAGCTGAATGAGAGGTGGGTAAAATAGACATTTTAAGACATAAACTCAAATGGGAAATTAGAGAATATGGATATGGAGTTGTCCCCTCCTTGTGCATTCTGGTTGAGACTGACACTATTTCTCTCTCCAACTTTGGGACCCGACTGGAAGCCAAGTGGGGTTATTCTCACTTCTTGCCCCACTGATTAATATAGCAATCCAGGACAAAACTAAACAGTATGTAGCCATTCTCCTCACCTGACCTTTTGATCCAGGGGAGAAATCCCCTTTTCAAGGTAAATAGGACATGTGATAGGTTACCTGGAAAATTCATTTAGTAACATTTTATAAAATCTGCTCCAGAAAATCTTCATGTTAATATGTTAGAAATAGCCATAAGCATTTCTATTTCATCAAAAAAACCCCCACTTAATTTGAGTTTCACTAGTCAGTGGATTTGACTATTCAATGTAATTAAAATACTTTTGGAATTGGTGTTCTTTCTAATCCTACTGTACTACTCTAACTTGAAGAAAACTTGAAATGTCCAAATTCAAACATGTTACCATATATTGGAAATATTTTTTACTTATAGTCTCAGACCTCTGAGTCTAATCTTTTTTTTTAATCATTAACACAATTTTGTGGATTTTTGAGACAAAATGATTTTTTCCTGATCCTTGAGTCTATTCTTTCCATAACTAAGAAGATCAGTAAGAATGAAGAAATTTTTGTTTTGTGGTTTGCTCACAAAACAGACTTATCTTCTGCTCACCTCTCTCCAAATTTCCTAAATTATTTCCCTCAAAATCATCTTAATTTGCAAGTTAAGTTTTCAATTTGACAGTAACATCAAGTGATACTGAGATAAACAGAGAAGGAAGCTTTTCCATAAAATTTGGCTAACATAACACAGGATAAATGACATTCTGNATAAAATTTGGCTAACATAACACAGGATAAATGACATTCTGTGATCTAGAATGAACATTGCAATAAAACTGAATGAAAAAGGGGGTGCTGCTTTCCCTTTTCGAAATTGTTTAATTTGGGGCTATGGCTAAACAAAAATTTCAATTTTAATTCTACTTTACATAAACAAAAGGCTTTTTTTTCCTTGACATATTTCTTAGGGTGATATTTCAACAATAAAATTAATAGCAACAACAAAAAAGATTCAACCAAGAATATACTATTCCTCCACATTTTAGGGAAAGATAATACTTTTCTAAAAAATGATATAGCTACCTTGCTAATGTAGCTGTTTATTTTTGTGTAAGCCAACTTAGCTTCTTTAAGTAGGTATAACCAGACAGGTATAACTGAAAGTGTTATATTTGCTTATCCATCACGTGGTGCCATATGCATTGTATGTTACTTAGTGTAGCATTTCGGATTATGTACAAATGATGGGCTCAGGATTTTTCAATACAGTCGAAAGACCAGTTTCATTTTTTATTGATTTTTGCATTTTGTCTATGTATATGTGCGTGTGCACATATGTTGTGGGGGTGTATGTATTTCATTTTTATGGAAATTAAGACATCACTCATATACTTAACTGCTTGTCAAAAGCTATTTCTGCAATAACTTTGGCATTATGCATTATTATTGAGTTACTGTAATTTGACCAGTGGTGAGTATAATAGTGACGGTAGTGGTGATAGTGTTTATGCTGTGCCTGATAATATGGCAGGTGTTTTCACACATTAATTCTTTCAATACCCCTGTGTAGCTAGTATTATCCCCCAAATGTACATGGCAAAACCAAAGTGGTTTGGGTAGTGGGATTAACCATCATATTAAGGATCTTACAGTGTAGGTTTTGCTTGAACCCAGGTCCCTCTGGATTCAAAATCTCTCTCTTCCCACTACATCATTAGAGATAGCAAAGGAGAATGAGAAACCGATATGGTGACCTGTGACATTGCCTTGGCTAAAGTAAGCTACAGATCTTAATTATCATTTTAAAGTAATTTTACTTATGAAAACATGACGGGATGGATGTTTTCGCATTTGAAATATCCCACTTCCCTGTGCTGCTTTAGTAAGATAAATCCCAAAGCAGCTCGCTTGTTGTTTCTCTGCTTTTGAGGTTGTGGCTTATGTCATTCCTTCATATTATCATTATGTTCGGCTTGCACTAAAAAAAAAAAATTCCCACTAAGGAGGAGCTTCTGTTCAGCCCCAGGATTGGTCTAGAGCTGTACTGAATTTTAGTGATAAGTGCACTGATCCCTTAAGGTCTCTCTGTAGAGTGTGTAGAGCCTCATTTCTCTGGATTTATCTATTGTTGGTGTGACTCCACTGCCCCTGAAGACTCCCCTGATCATTTCTATGGAACATGACATCAGGGCCCTTCTCATCGCCTAATGGCCTTACTCTGTCTTGCTAGTTGCTTTCTTTCCAAATAACTATTTCACTGCTTTTGCTTTCTTCTATCCACTTGCACACTCTCCTAAATGCAGACCACTTACTTTTCTTCTAACAGGTATTTATCTGCATTCTCAGCTAATGGCCTACTCTTATACTAAACAGAGAAAAGAGAAGCGATTGGGTGAAACCTCTTTGGCCTTCTTCCTACCAGGTCTATCCATGCAAATTAATTTGTGCCTATGCCCCTACCTTCCTTCTTACTACAAAGGAAAAATTGTCTCAGATTTTGTCATTGGTCAATCTATCTACCTATACATGGTTCTTATTCCATCTTTGTCTGCTTAAGGATTTTGCCTCATAATTATTCTTTTTCTCTCCTACTTCATCAGTTAGAGACCACAACCTAGACCATCCCCATCTCTGTTATTTCCTACTTTAAAAGGCAGAATAAAACGAGAAATCAATGTTAGCATCCTTAAGTACTGCCTTTCAGTCTGCTTTACTCTGGGAGATTTTACTTTTTTTTTTCTATAGAGAGGGAGAGTGGGGTGGGGCAGAGGCAGAGGGAGAGAGAGAAATTCAAGCAGGCCNCCCTCTCCCACTCCCCCTGCTTGTGTACCCTCTCTCGCTGGCTGTCTCTATCTCTGTCGAATAAATAAATAAAATCTTTAAAAAAAATAAAAAAATAAAAAAATAAAATAAATAAAAGGCAGAATAAAACGAGAAATCAATGTTAGCATCCGTAAGTACTGCCTTTCAGTCTGCTTTACTCTGGGAGATTTTACTTTTTTTTTTCTATAGAGAAGGAGAGTGGGGTGGGGCAGAGGCAGAGGGAGAGAGAGAATTTCAAGCAGGCCCCACACCCAGCACAAAACCCAATGTGGGCCCCCATCTCAGGTCCCTGAGATCATGACCTGAGCTGAAATCAAGAGTCAGATGCTTAACTCGCCACCCAGGGGCCCTGACTCTGTCAGACTTCTAAAGGTTAACGTGCCCCAAGACTGTTTACAGCCTACTTCTCTTCTGTTTCCTTCACTTATGTTCTTCCTGTTCCTTTCCTCTCTCTACACCTCTACTTGAATGATTTTTCCTTAATTCCTTCTCTACAAAATCCATCTAAACAGAAAGACTCTCAGTTTTGCATTTGTGCTCACATTTCTCAGCAGAACTCCAGATATATGGATCCAGTGGTCTACTTGACATGTGCACTTGGATGTCTAATTGGGATTTAAAATTTAAACTCTCTAAAGCAGGATGGTGTCTACCCCATCCCTGCTCTTGTCTCTACCAAAGTTGTTCGAGCCAAAATAGAGGAATAATTTTTCATTTCCATCTTATACATATCCATTACCTAAATATCTGGCTTTAATTCTCACCAACACCACCTCTGAAACATTTCTGAAAGTCTACTTGTCTCGGTCTCTGCTACCTCCACCATAGCTGACGCCACCTCTGTCACCCAGCTGTTTAACTAACTGTGGTAGCTTCCCTGCTTCAGATCTTCCAGACATGTTCTATCCCTCTCAGAACAAGATCTAAGCACCTATATAATCTGCCTCCTGCCAAATCTCTAATGGCATCCTAATTATGACCTCCCTCTTGAGTTGTGTTCTAATCACTGCCTTATAGGATGTACTAAGCTGTTACGTTGTCTTTCTGTTGTTATACAGGACATAGTAAATTGATCCCTGCATTTGGGCCCCTGCACCTGCTGTTCTTTCTCTTTAGATTAGAATGGTCCTTTGTGCCCTTCAGGTCCTATGAAGAAATTTCCCACCTAATTCTTTTCCTCTAAGTCAAGCTGTATACTGTCACCCTGCTTTATACTTTTCCATTTCTCGTTGTTAGTTACAATGTGAGTATGTTAAATCATTTTTTCCTCTTCCTTTAGAATGTAATCTCCATGGGAGCAGTGGTTTTGTTAGCCACGCTTGCCACTCTATTCACAGTTCCAAAGACCCTTCTGTGAAAGAATGAATGAAACTGCCTTACCGTTTCACGTGTAGGCCTTATGTAAGTTTCTTAAATTCATTCCCCAGCACGGATATTGTATAAGGAGCATCTTCCAGCAAGCTGCATAAGCAGTTTGGCACCTGCCTTCTTGTTCTGACTTCATTCACTCAGTCCACTTGGCAGTACAAATCAGGGACAAGGGCTCCCTAGCCTCCTCCTGCACAAATGTCAGCTTTGGTTTGGTTGCCATCCACAGATTTTTATTTATGCCAGCACACACAGATGGGCTAATGGGCCTCCTAAGGAGACTCAGCAGAAATTTTCCTTTCCAGCTGGAGACCGAAGAAGATGCTTCAATAGGAGGAGAAATCTCCCCCAATATTATTACTAGATAGTTGGACTTACATCCTGAATATGCAAATTTCTTTCTATGTAGTTCGTAATCTAGGTCAGTAGAGATGATTAATGTCAGCTACATCCCATCAGCCTTCAAGAAGAATTCTTAAAATCACAGTTAAAAGTGGCACTAAAATTGATCCAGCCACTATTCAGCATCAAAGAGATTCTTCAAAATTAACAAATTAATCATACCTATACACAGTGTACACAGAAATTTTGCTCATAAATTTCCCCCTATATAGTACCTGCCATCAAATGTGTACCTGCGGCGGGAGAAAGTGAGCTATAAATGGTGCTGTATCTAGGACACCTCATCCACAAAATCCCACGTAGGGGATTTGATATCTGCCTTGAATTATTTCGTCATTCCACAACTATTAATTGAAAACTTACTCTGTGTCAGGCACAATTCTGGGTGGTGGACTATATTATGAACAGACCACAAAACATACCTGCTTTCCTGAGCATGCGTTCTTACGTGTGGAGAAAGGGACAATAAGGAAATAGACAAGCACATATATATTCATTATGTAATGGTAAGTCTTATGAAGAAAAATCAGCTGTGTAAGGAGATAATAGAAAAGGGTGAGTGGAGAATTCTATTCTCAATGGGTTGCTCTCCAGCCTCTCAGATAAGGTGGCATGGGCACAAAGGCTTGAAGATGAAGGATACAGGGGCATCGAGTGAAGAGCGTTCCTGGAAGTGGAAACAGCAGGTGCACAGTCTTCCTATTCTAGGAGTGGTGTGTTCTAAAAACAGAAAGGAGGTTCTGTAGCCAAAACTAAGAGATGAGATAGCAATTTTGTTTTCAGATCATTTTATTCATAGTTGCTTACTGAGATTTTGAAATTTGTGGGCTACTTGATTGGAAGAAGATGGGAAATTAAGAAGAAAGTTAGAAACAAGATGAAAGGAATATTCAAAAAAGAACAAAACTAAATAGTGGGAGACAGTTTAATAATAAATAAGAGCTCTTAACTCAGCGATTTCTAGAAAGCACTTAACTCAGCGATTTCTAGAAAGTACAAGATGTACTTTTAAAAGTTTATTATTCAAAACACCATTCCCGTGATAATATCTTTGCAAGAACGTTTAATGGGAACGTAAGTTTGAGATATGCTTTGTCTTGGAGACTGTAGAATAATACTATTTTGAATGATATCTGAGTCTATGAGAAGACTTGTATCCAGGACACTCAGTTGTACTGATCCCAGGATTGTAGAGACTTATTAATCACAGATTGTTTTGTTCATGTAATACATTTTGAAAGCAATTGCATTAGAAATGAGAGTCAGATATGATATGATGAGGTAGAGACTGCCTTATAAGGGTGAGGAATACAGTACAAAAAGAGGCTCCAAAATGCAGTGGCTTAGGGTAGTGAGACACAGGGAGACTTGGTAACATCAAGGCATGCAGGCACCAAGGATGATATGGGAGGGCGGGCACGGGCAGGAGGCTGGGGGTAGCCAGCTCTCTCATCTTCAGCATGCGCCTTTCCTCAATACCTTTCAAGGGGGCCTCATTAAGCTGAAGGACAGGCACCTATCTTTGCTGTGTTCTGAAAGATACGTTTAATTATGGTTCAATTCCGTATTAATGATGGAGTATGCCATCTTAATTAAAACATTATCTTAGTGGGATTCCTATGCCAACTGGAAGTTGGCTTATCTCATTTTCTATCTACTTGACGATGTCACAAAACCCACAGCTCAAGCTCATCGGGTGTAGCGAATGGCCTCTTGAAACAAACAAACAAACAAACAAACAAACAAACAAAAACCATTTGATGTTCTGCTTACCTCACCGGGTTCCATAACTTTGTTTGTTTGTTTGTTTTTCCTTATTTCTGGCCAGCCAACCAATGCATTTAGGTAGTAGAATTTTCTCTATGGAAATAAATGAAGACCAGCCAACTGAGAACAAGCAAAAGCTGTTTATTCAGAACTTGCTAGAGCTGCCATCCCCTTGCATTTTGGCAGAGACTCGGAGGCAGGCTGAGGAGTGGGAAGGCTTTACATTGCAAAAAAGGGAAGGCTTGGGTGTGCCTTGATTTGAAGCTGTTGGCATGGGGAAGCTGGACGCAGGCTAACTAGAAGCAGCGTATCCTATGTGATTGGCTAGGGCTCTATATTTGGCTTTCTCTGGTTGGTCCTAAGTTGGAAGCAGGGACAGAAATTGGGGAAGTTGTCATTAATGAAGTCCTGGCCATTTTGCATAGATTGTTACAGAAATTATTGTTTGGCTTCCTGGATTGTTACTGGAGGTGGCAGTCTGACTTCCTACAAATCTGATTTATAAGGTTGGCTTCCTGGCACGGTTATTATAGAAAAGGGATTTCCTGGGCAAGCTGCTGCAGGTTGCAGGTCAGAGTTTTATTCTATATACAGTCTAGTCATTGTCCATTTATATATTCAGGGTCTCTTCTGTTTATTAGTTCATTTGTTCCTTTTTGTTTTTCTTTTAACGAGTGTTTTTGATTGTTGCAACAGATGGTTTGCTCAGGGAATCTACATCACCATAGTGACAGAATGAAGAATCCCACCACTCCCTCATATTTAAAAAGCAGTTTATTGCTCCAACAGTCCTACAATACCACACTTGGCTGGTTTCTTTCCTGTCCAACTGGTTACTTTTTCTCAGTTCTCTTGGTCCATCTTCTCTGAATCTTTAAATTTCATAGTGACTAAGGATTTGGTCTGCAGATTTTCTTCTTTTCTTTTCCTTTCTCGTTTTTCCCCAGTGATTTATCCAGTTTCACAACTTCACATGTATTCTATAAACTGACAACTTTCAAAAGTATGTCTTCAAATAACATCTCCTGCTGAACTACATATTTGTAAAATATAACCAATTACTTGACATCTCCACTGGAATATTTAGAAAGCATCTCGATCTTCTAGGACACCACAGAATTATTCAGATTCATATCCTAATGTACTGCCCATCTCCAGTCCTTATACATCTGTCTTAGCTTGGGTTGCCCTAACAGAATACCATGGAGTGGGTGACTTAAACACAGAAATTCATCTTCTCAAAGTTCTGGAGGCTGGAAGTCTGAGATCAGGGTGTTAGCATGGTCGAGTACTGGTAAGAGCTCTCTTCCTGGCTTGCGGATGGCTGCCTTTTGGCTGTGTGCTCACATGGCATTACCTGAGTGAGTGTGTATGCAAAGAAAGAATGATATCTCTCTCTCTCTTCCTCTTCTTATTAAGGCACTAAACCCATCCTGAGGACCCCATCCTCATGACCTTCTAAAACTAATTAGCCCCCAAATACCCCATCTCTGAAAGCCATCACATTGGGAGTTAGGGTTTTAACATGTGCTTTTGGGAGGCAGGGGTGAGGACACAATTCAGTCCAAATGACATTTTTGCTCACTCATTTGCTCAGGCAACTGGGTATGTAGGATCTTGAGCCACTTTCTTCACATCCCACAGCTCGTCCTTCGGTGAGTACTATCAGCTTTGTCTCCAAGACATGCACCCTACCCAAACAAACCTCAACATTTCTGCCTCTCAAGTCTGAGTTCAGGACACCATAATTTACTCACTACCAGAAGTCTCTTAACTGATCTGTTTTTCTCCATTCTTTCCCCTGTGTGGTTGACGTTTTACACAGGATCAAGGATTTTATTTTCTTCCTTATAAAATATTATAAGTCCTCAACTTCTCATTTCATGTGGTCAGCTATGATCCTTTCTGTGGGCTATGAGGCCCTACCTGATCTTTTTCCTGTCTGACTCTTAGATGTCACAGACTCCCCTCTCCTTTTCTTTCACTAAATACAATTCTCTAGCATAACCGATGATTCCTGTCTCAGCAACATGGCCTTTGCTATTCCTTCTGTTTGAAGCTCTCTTTCCCCAGACTTTCACAAGGCTATTTACTCAAATAACATCTTTTCAAGAGGACTTTCCTAGTCTCCATCACATTATCCTGTGTCTTCATCATAGCACTACAAGCCCTTGAAACAATTTTTTTTTTTTACCAGATGTAAGCTCCTTGAGGCAATAAATCCATTTTTCTGACTCATTGACATCGCCACAGTATTGAGAACAGTACCAGCCTCATGGCAAGACATTGAATAAATATTTGCTGGTTGATTAAAAGAAACTTTGGCCCAAATAGTGCTGAAAGTATTAAAATGGTGAAAGAGATGCAATATTCACGTTTCTTTGGAATGTGGAAGTGTAGGGTGCCTTCTGGAGATAACAGCTGGCGGCTAAGATTTTGATTGCCTATAAAACATTCATAGGTCATCAGGGAAAAAGGGAGAACTATAGATACTTCATTCCCCCTAGAATTTCACCTGGGGAAATAAACAAAGGTCAAGGAATTTTGATTGATTCTGCCATTGACTAGCCATTCTGAAGCAGCAGTAATTAATTAAAGAACTAAAACTTAAGTACTAATCATCTCTTGCCCGAGCTGAACAAGGCAGCAGGGCTGGCAATTGGTGAGAAACACCATAGCTCTAAACTTCAAAGGGCTTTTCAAGAATTATAAAATTTAGCTGAGGGATGAGCTCTTTGATTAGATAGTAACAACTGAGGACAGGTAGAGACTGGGTCAGTTGGAGCCATTCTGCCAACCAAATCAGGCCCCAATGTTAAGGATTTAATTTTGGTGTCCTTGAAAGAGCATTGATCTTGACTTCAAAAAAAGTAGGCTCAGAGTTTCGTGTTTTCACTACTTAGGAACAAGGCCCTTAACTTCTTCTAGCCTCTGCTCCCTTACCTGTAGAGTGGGGATAATAACACTGGGTTCATAGTTTATTATGGTTTCTAAGCTATAAAATACTGTATACATTTTCGGAATGCATGTTGAATATTTTTATACTTTTTCTTTAAGTGAGATATTTTTGGCAACCAATTATATATTACATTTTAATCAATAAATATTTAACTTCCTGAAGAATGTTCATTCCTAATTCTATAACATCTGTCCCAATTTAGCATTTAGAAAAAACATGTGTCTTTGACTATTGCAACCAGATATAGAAGACCCGCATCGCAGGGCGATTGCATTAACCTGTGAATGCGTGAAACCTTATGTTTGGGGCAGAAGTGGGAGAGGAGGTTTGATGAAATAAAACAAACAAAACGTGGCAGATTAGTTTAAGCCAGTTTGGTGACATTTCACATCACAATATCACAAGTGGATTTTTGTTATCCATATTTGCCTTTGTCCGGGTAGTCTGCTTTAAATTTGAGGCATCATAATCTTCATACTTTAAGAACAAGGAAGTATTTTAAAAAGGATTAATTGCAGGCAGTCATATAACTATGATGATATCTAGGTTTAGAAAAATTAAGTCATACATCCAGACACTCTGCAACACTCTGGGGATAATGTCCTGAGAAACAGAACCAAAACCAAAACCAAAACCGAAAACAAAACACTCTCTCTATTCATCTTATAAAGTGTACAATGTAGCATAGAAGACAAATCCTAAATTAAGCAAATGGCATTTTCATATTGCAAAGACTGTAATTGTAATTGTGGCCAGTGCATCAAAGAAGAAGCTATTTCCTATGATCAGGTGTACTTGGGAAACTATTTCTCCACTGGGAGGATGTGGGAGGAGTTTTATTTTGCATAAATGGTAACTTTTCAAATAGGCTATGTCACTTTTGAGAACGTTCTTTTCAATTTTTGGTGATTATTTTCTAATAATGCACTACTTTTAAATTATTTTGTTCATGTTATGGAATAATAATGTTCATTAATAAACAATTCTGCATGTTTTCTCTCTTACTTTTTACTACCACTTATTATAAGAATGTCTTATTTTTAAAATGCCATATTTTATTTCTATCCTGTTTATGTTTAGAAAATCTTGTGTTGGGGCGCCTGGGTGGTGCAGTCGTTAAGCGTCTGCCTTCGGCTCAGGGCGTGATCCCGGACTTCTGGGATCGAGCCCCACATCAGGCTTCTCCGCTAGGAGCCTGCTTCTTCCTCTCCCACTCCCCCTGCTTGTGTTCCCTATCTGGCTGGCTGTCTCTCTCTGTCAAATAAATAAATAAAATCTTTTTTAAAAAAAAGAAAGAAACAAAAAAGAAAATCTTGTTTTTATTCTCCTTTTGCTTATTTTTTACTATAACCTTTCAATAAGCATTTCAGATAATTTAAGAGCTGCCTGTCCATCTAAATTCTGATTTTTCCCCTTTACTAGTGTACTATGAAATATGCTTTGTCAGTTGAAGTTTCCTTCCTTCCTTCCTTCCTTCCTTCCTTCCTTCCTTCCTTCCTTCCTTCCTTCCTTCCTTCTTTTACAAAGACCTTTCCAAGCCTTACTTGTATCTTACTTAAGAAAGAAGAATGTTCTGGGGCACCCAGGTTGTGCAGTCAGTTAAGCATCCAACTCTTGGTTTTGGTCAGGTCATGATCTCAGGTTATGGGATCGAGCCCCACATCGGGCTCCGCGGTCATGTGGAGTCTGCTTAAGACTCTCTATCCCTCTCTTCTTCCCCCCTCTCGCTCTCTATCAAATAAATAAATAAATAAATCTTTAAAAAAAAAAAAGAAGGAAAATGTTCTGGTAAAGTTTGCCTGTAGCTCCTACAACAGTTAAAGTAGCCCTTCCATCTCCCTTCTGCTCTAATACACGGCCAGAAATATGAGCAAGAAGGGGAGAGAGAGAGAGAGACCGCTCACTGTGCTAGACAATGTGGGGAATCATACAGAACAATATAAAATAGCAGGACTGAGCGAGCTAATTATCCCTGAAACATACTTTATCCTCGTGAGAAATGTATAGTTTAAAAATACATTGGGTATTCTTAAATTTCTAAGATATTGGAATTATAGCATATCTTATAAAACTGTTTAGTCTGTTTACTCAGATCATTAACTTTGGCTCATTTCATTGTCTGGGCTCTTTTGCAGAGGCGTGGTTGGCAGAGGAAAAAATTCCTTTGGGTGAAATGGACATTTGTAAGTGACATGCACCAGGTTGTGTGTTTTTTCCGTAATAGCACCCCATTTTGGGAGTTGACCTAGATATCCAAGAAGGTCTTCATTATTGAGAATTTATATTTCTCTTGTGGCTTCCATTTGCCAAATTAGCCTCTGCTGCATATTAAACATTGATAACTAATGCCACTTTATTGCTGCTGGTCCTATTCAGCATCTCTTTTCACAGAACACAATCTACATAATTAGAAAATAGCGTGACTTCTGCATCTAGCCCATCAGGAGGGTAAAGATGTTGTTCTCTTGCTTTCATTTCATATGCCAACCTTCATAGCATTGATGTGATAATAACATTCTTTCAATTTAATAATGGTAATAGGTGTATTGAATTGTCTTGACAAAAGTACAAATAAAACAAAGGAAAGATAGAATTTATTAAGACAAGAAAAACATCACATTTAACTTAGATGTCAAGTAAAATTTTGGGAAAATTTAGTACTGCAGGAAATCACCGTATCTGTACTGTCACCAAGAATAATTGCAAGACAAATGAGACAAATAGCATGCTTCTTATAAACCAGTCCACAGACTACTTGGAGTATTGCTATGCATTTTATATTCATATTTTCCCCATTATTCATTTATGTCCCATTTAACTAAAGCTCATAAAAAGATTTTAAGGTGTATTTCTAAAATGCCTTCATGTGACATCTCAGTTATCTATGAAAATGTCAAGTTTTAACTATGATAAGATAGAGGAATTATAAAAAAAAAATTAAATATGAGGCCAGCATTTAATTTACTGATATGATATGTATATAGGTACCTAGTAAATGAAATTCTACCAGATTTGATTAAGTATTAATGATATTCATGAAAATGTCTTAACTATTAAAAGAGAAACAACAATAAATTGGCTGCTTCAAGTTTCTTAGAGTAAACTTGGGGAGCCAGATATATATAAAACTAGTATTTTAGATTCAGTTCAATGTTGGTATAGTAAACTAGTAGAGCCCCTGTTGATGCATGGTCACTGTGTTGTCTTTGAGGGTAGGGTGCTTGCTTACTTTGATCTTTTCACAGGGAAGTATCTTAAATGTCATTGAAAAGACAACTGCTACAATCTCATTGATCAATAGAGAGGCACGTTCATATTGTTGTTTCAACAGCGTTATTACCAATTGCGAGTTCTTATCTGTGAATGTATGTGTGCATACATACATGCACACGAGCATGTAACTGTACTATATACTGAAATCTGCATCTGTCTTTCTCTGTATCCAAATCCATATTTATATCAGTATCTGCAACCCTGTTCTTATCTATTCACTGTAGATACCTATCAAAAAATGAGATTCTGCTATTAGTAAGGTTTCTGTTCTTTTTTATTGAAGAACATGTCATAGATATTTTTAGTCATAAGATCCAGACAGTTTATATGTTTCTGTTTCTGTGTAAAATATATTATGAGAAGATAAATCTAGATCATTATATTTCTAACTACACAGTATTCCATGGTATGGTGTTTCATATTTATTTTACAAAGCTTGCGCTATTGATTATATAGATTATTTAAGAAACTTTCCTATTACAAGCAATGCCTTTATAAACATCTTTGATTAATTAGCTTATTATTTTCTTAGCTTTCTTCCTCTAATTTCAATTTATTGATCATTCATTAAGTATGCACATTTCCATGTATTTACACCTATTACTCAATTGTCTCCAGAAATGTACCACTCACATCCTTCCTACTTTTTCATAACACACATCATCATTACAATTAAAGTTTTGCCGCTCTAGTAAGTAAAAGCTTGGTAGCTCTTCATTGTTTTCATTTTCCTTTCCTTACTAGTTCATCTTTTCATTTGAATAATGAATTTTCATTTATTCTCTTTTTTTATGTCTTGAATTGCTTTTATTTTTTTTTCAAAGATTTTATTTGTTTGACAAAGAGACAGCCAGCGAGAGAGGGAACACAAGCAGGGGGAGTGGGAGAGGAAGAAGCAGGCTCCCAGCAGAGGAGCCTGATGTGGGGCTCGATCCCACAACACTGGGATCACGCCCTGAGCCGAAGGCAGACGCTTAACGATTGCGCCACCCAGGCGCCCCTGAATTGCTTTTAAAATACAAATTTCTCATTTTTCTACCGGGATAATTATTCATTTTTTAACAGAGATAATTTTTAATATAATAGGAATATTTACCTACTCTCTCTCATAAATATGACAGACACTGTTTTAATAGGATTTTATTCTTTTCCACTTTATAATTTTTTAAAAATTTAGTTGGAAGTAGTTTCTATAAGGAAAATCTTAATGCTCGTGTAGTTAAATCTAATGTTTTTTTTCCTTTGTGATTTCTTATGTTATCTTCATGCTTAGAAATACCTTTGCTATGTGACACAGACTATTCACCTGTAATTTATGTGATGCTTAATTTTTGCACTAAATTTTTTACCATAAAATAACAGTAAACACAGAATTTGTTTCATTTTAGGTGTGAGAGTTATTTTTTTTTAATAACTCATCAAAGTGCAAACAAAATTTTAAATAAGCTTCTCTATAGCTTTGAAATACTACATTTTTATCTACTAGGTTTACATACAGGTGTGTGTCAACACATCTACCTATATGTAACTTATATGACTATTATATAAATTATTCCATATTGATAAGTGAAGTGCAGTAAAAATTTATAAACAGGCCTATATGCATATTTGTATATATTGAAATGTTAATACACATTTTTATATATTGTATGTCTTAATTTTCTTTTGTGTTTAAGTGATTTATTTGGAATCACTAATATCAAAGATTAAAAGACTAATATCAAAGATTAAATCACTAATATCAAAGATGCATTTACATAGTGCATCAAATATTCCACTTAAATATAATAGGTAAATTCCACTTAAATCCCTGAATAGGAGAAATACTTCCAAGTTAGCTCTGCTCTACATTCTTCCTTGGGCACTGATATTCCTATGTTTCAAAAGCACAGCCAGTGCTGCCTCTCTTGAGCAAATCCTGGTGCCATCTCTCTTATGAAACTGTCTGGTGGTGGTCATTAATTGAAATCAGTATCCACACAATCTATTTAAAATAATGCTCTGGAGTATATTTTGAATGCACTGTGTTCAAGTAGCATCTAACATTCACATGCATGGAGATATAGAGGCAGAAGGAAGTAGAGAAAGCATAGATGTATAGAAGAAGGCCAGGAAGGAGCTGGAACTGAGCCCTCAAGTAGGTGCATAATGGAAAGGCATCCTTACTCTTTATCTCCAATCTATATTCATGAGAGATTAAGAAACAAGAAGCTGTATCCGGTATTTGTTTGCACTAATTCCAAAATAATTAAAATAAATTTGAACTGAGCGAAGAGCTATAAAGCTACTAAAACTGTGTGTCTGGAAGTTGACAACCTCTGTAATCTAAGCTATTGTCATCATCTGCACATTTACTAGGGGAAGTCCACTTAAAAAAATAATTACAATCTTGCATGCAAAATAAAGAATTGCTGACTTTTGCTTGCTATATGTCATTCTCTTTTCTGATAATCATGGCTTTCTTCTGAGCCTCAGTCTTTTATAAGACACATGTAGACATCATATTTTCCATGAGAGGGAAAAAAGCCATAAGAGGCAATTTAATCTCCAAAAGCAGGTAATTTAGAGCTCAATTATCAATGATACAAAAAGATTCACAACAGGATTCCTTAAATGATGATTTTCTTTTTAAAATTGTGAGAAGTTCTACTCCCCTCCCTTTCCCTTCTTCCCCCCTTCTCCCTGCCTCATATCACTCACTTTATGGCAGAGAGAAAGAAAGAAAAAGAAAACCCAAGAGCAAAGTTATGGGCCACTTTTACATAAAAGATAAATATAATTTAATTTTTCAGAAAATACGATAGCATGTAGAGAATGATGATCTAAATACAGTTATGAGGTCTACATGAAAATTGCACACACACACACACACACACACAGATGGCATACTACAAACTTGCAAAATGACTTAGAAAGTCCCTTTATGCATAAATAAGATAATACAGAAACTGTGTCTTACCAAAAAGTTTGAGGTATTTTGATTGTTACCATATCCTTGATCTCTTACTGGATCTTGCTTCCTCTATGTAACTTCCCTGTATCATTCCAAATCTTAACCATTATTCTGGGTTTTTTCCCAGAATCTGTCATGATGTTTTCTGGCATACTGTGTTCTCTCATTCATTTGTATTTCTATATTACTAAGCCCCTCAAATCTTATGACACACAACCCTATATTAACATGTTAAACTTTTAATATGTAAGCTTTTCATATATTTGATCTGTATGTCTTTTCATGTTTTCTGTCTTCTGTATCATGACCTATGTTTTGCTAGAACAGTTGACCAGCAAGGGTGGTAAAGTGAGTTTATTGTTTTCATGACACATTGTTTTCATGGACATATGTATCTGAATTGTCATTATGTGAGCCTACCAGTCATGCTCTCCCTTTATTTTATCTATTGAGTAGAGGTTACTGAATTGACCTGTGGATTTGATCCAGTTTAGCAGATATCTGTGCTTTTATTATTCATTTATGTCTACATGGCTTTTCAAGATGAGAAGAGGCCCTCTGTAATGAAATAAACAAAGGCTTTGAATCAGGAATACTTGGGTTTGGATCTTAACTTTGCTACATAATAACTGTGTGACCTTGAGAATATACTTTGCTCGAGTCTCAGTTTTCTTATCGGTCACAGTGAGTGAAAATCCTACCTATTTAAATACTCTAAGGACTTGAAAACCTACATTTTAACCAAGAAAAAAGCCTAATTATATAAGGTTCCAAATGAATAGTAGTTATTATTACAAATCCTACAAATCAAAGTGTCACAAAAAGTTGAGATGAATAAACAAAGAAAGTAAAGTCTTTGTTAATAATTACATCATTGAAAACACAATTCTATGAAACAGATAGGAAACATATTAATATTTGGAGCTGGTGGCCTAGAAAAGTAATGCTTGGAACGTGTAAAGACATGTTTGTGTATTCATTTTAATTTGTACTTAACACTGTAGTGGGTTGTGGTTATACAATACTTAATTTAGTGGCAGAAACATACATTAATCTAATAATCACACAAATAAATTTAAAATTCCATCTGTTGCTAAAATGCCTGGAGTGGGGGAAGTAGGATGCAGGGTGAATGCAAGAGAAGGTAGTGCTGATGCAGGTGTGATAGGCAGGAGGCCACTGCAGGAGCCCTGGCAGCAGGTAATGGTAGATTTGACTAGCTGGTCATAGGTGGAGAGAAGTGGACAAATTCAAGTGGTATTTTCAAAGTCAAGTCATCGTATTAATGAGGGATTAGATATGGATATGGAAGAGAATAAAAGGAAAGTACGGGTTTGTTTGTTTAAGCACTCTTCTACAACTGAATAGTAGGTTCCTGGGAAGGAAGTTCATTTGGTTCAAAGTGGAATGAATTTGAGGTGCCTTTCAGATGTCCAAACTGAGAAATCAACTAGGCAGATGAAGCACAGAGAGGACCTGACTAGGCATAAGATGAAATCTGTGAGGTTGCTTTGGAACTTGTGGTTGGAGATGAGCTCACCAAGGGGAGAGAAGAGAGTAAGATTGTAAAGGAGCAAATATTTGAGCCCTAAGGGGTGTGTAGAGGGAGATATGCCTGCCAAGAGAGATAGAGAATGAATGTTCAAAACAAAGAGGAGAAGAAAACAAACAAAAGATTATGTCAGCAAAGCCAAGTGAAAAGAAAGTTACAAGAACCAGGGACTGGTCATCATTCTTGAGTTTGGGTAAGAAATTAAATAGGAAAAAAATGCAGAAACTATGTTACTGTGGTTAACATAACAGATGTCATATGGGATTTCAGCAAGTAAACACAAGGGGATGCTAAAATGGATGAAACCTGGATAGCTTGGGTGGAGGATGGAACAAAAGCTGAGGTAGAGAAGACAGCTATGAGTGATGACAGTGTTTTAAAAATTTGTAATTTAACCAGAATGGGGAGAGAAGGATTGATTTCATTTGATGAATCTTTCTCATGACCTTTGATTTCTTTTCTGTGTTCTCTCCGTTGGTGTTGAAATTTAATATTTAGAATTATAGTATTTTGGGGCACCTGGGTGGCTCAGTCGGTTAAGCATCTGCCTTTGTCTCAGCTCATGATCTCAGCATCTTGAGAGTTAGCCCCGTGTTGGAGTCCCTGATCACTGGGGAGCCTGCTTCTCTCTCTGTCCCTTAGCCTGCCGCTCCCCTTGCTTGTGCTCTCTTGCTCTCTATCAAATAAATACATAAAATCTTAAAAAAAAAAAAACTACAATATTTCCTCCAAAGCTTGTTCCTTCTGGAATCTTCTCCATCTCATCTCTCAGCATTTTGGAAAGGCAAAACCTTTAATGTCATCTGTAATTCACCTCTTTATCCCATGCCCCACAAATCATTTGTGAGTAAATCCTGTTATTTCTATCTTCAAAATGTACTTAGAATGTGAATGTTTTCATCAGTCACCCCCCATGGAAAACTCTTTGGCCCAAGATTTTGTCATACTTTATCTGAAGAATTGCAACATCTCCTTTTTATCTCACTGCTCTTTTACCCCAGCAGCACAGCCAGGTTGATCCTTTTAACGCATATGTTAATTTCTGTAATTATGCACAGAACCTTCTACTGCCATCCTAGCTCACTTAGAATAAAAGCCAAAGTCTTTACAATGACATTCAAAGCCCTACAGGATCACTGACTCAGCTCCTGGGTCATCTTTCTCATTGCTGTTTCTCAAACACAAAACCACACTCCAAAAACATTCTTGGCTCAGGGCCTTTGCACTTGCTGCATTTTCTATCAGAAACAGATTTCTCCTAGATATTTACATGGCTCATTCCCTTTTATGTTTTTCTGGTATTTGCTCAAATCTCATCGTATCAGTGACGCCTTGCCAGATAACATTACTCAGAATTGCAAACTGTATTTCCTTCATCCCAACCCCACAACATAACTTCTTCTCCTTTTCTTTATTTTGCCTATGGTACCTATCGTGATGTATCATATATTTTATGTATTCATTTGAGGTATTTACAGAATTCTCCTTTCCATTATAGCAAAGTAGGGCAGAAATTAGACTGATTTTGGGGCGCCTGGGTGGCACAGCGGTTAAGCGTCTGCCTTCAGCTCAGGGCGTGATCCCAGCGTTATGGGATCGCCCCACATCAGGCTCCTTTGCTATGAGCCTGCTTCTTCCTCTCCCACTCCCCCTGCTTGTGTTCCCCCTCTCGCTGGCTGTCTCTATCTCTGTCGAATAAATAAATAAAATCTTAAAAAAAAAAGAAATTAGACTGATTTTTATTACTGTTCTATCTCTAATGACTAGAACAGTGCCTCGTACATTGAAGGGACTCATCTAACAGTTAATAAAGAGATGAAGAAAGGCTTGTGGGGGGACACACTTAAGAAATATGCAGAATGAGAGTATAAGACTAAGTGTAGAACCCATGGAAGCTCATTTAAGAGGTTGCTGAAGAACAGAGTCTAATAAAAGAAATCAGTGAGTAATCACAAGGTATAAAGAATGCCTGCAGAATGATGTCATAGAAAACAAGAAGTTTGAAGGAGGTCACAATGTGGTTATTTATGCCAGCAGCTGTAGAAAATTACACAAAATGAGACCTGAATTATTGTCTAGAGATGTATTTAAGGAGAGATGATTGATGACATTGAAATGAGGTATTTATAGAGTATTTAGCTAAATGTCAGTGTGGGAACTAGGTTACAATAGGTGAGAAGGAAATGGGACATGAGAAAATGAAGAAATGAATGGAAGGAAGACTGAGAGTGCCAATAAGCAGGGAATTCATGGTCATGGTCAAGGGGAAAATGTTTGATTTTAATGTTTCATTTTGCTCTTAGGTAGGGACTGAGTAATATAACTGAAAGAAGAAAAAAATGACCATATTATAACCCAACTTTCTGTTGTGCCATAAAGACAGATCTATGGTACAACTGCTGTTCTGCAAATGGATTACAGCACAGGAGGTATTTCTGTGAGCTCAGACCAGTTCCCTTCAGTCAAGAGCAGTTTCATATGGTTATAACATTGCAAGGTACAAATGGTAACATTCTTTATGTGGCCCATGCTGTGAAAATAGTAGGTATACCTGTCCTACAAGAATTCCTACACATCTGTCAAGGGAGATGTGTTATATCTATTTCAGAATTATTAATTGCAAAAAATGGAAAGAGCCTAAATGTTCATCAGAAGGAGAATGAGGATATATAATTATACAATAAAACGTTATTCTGCAATGAAACAAAACAAAATACCTGTATCTACAAGGAAAATTTTCACAACTATGAATGCTACAAAAAATTTGGCCAAATAGGCTGACTTGCTCTTTTTCATATTTGTAAAGAGCCCTGTTTTGTTGTTGTTGCTATCCTGCCTTTTCCTTATTTTTATGCTTCTTTAAGGGCACCTAGGAAATTATTGGAATCTTTGAGCTCCAGTTATTTGATTCTCTTAAATAGTAAGTACAGGCTCAGTGTATACCCAGAAACAGATTAGAAGTAGTAGTTATTTTTCAAAAACAGTGTCAGACAGAAGCATCTGGTAAGCCCAATGACCACCATTCTAGTATTCTTCTTGGCTTCTTTTAGAAGATCTTGTTTGTACAGATGTTTATAACCAGCACTTCCAGTAGCATAAACCAAATTGACTCCTAGGACTAAGTAGAGCTACCTGGACCCCAACTTTGGAATCTCAGCCAGCACCTTCTTCTGGGTTTTCCTCAATTCAAAAAGTATCATTATTTATTTTTATGCAATCTAGTGCACAGTTTGTAAATCTGCTTGCAAATTTACAATGTGAGTGTTCCAAAATCCAGCTCCTTCCAAGTCTATGTATCTTTCTAACCTTGAGATGAACTTACAATGACAGTTTTTGTGTTTTATTTTTGTTAAATGCAATACCTGCCATAGTTTAGCCCAAGGTGTTTCTAGAAACTTCACTTGTTAAACTGACCCTTTGCCTCTTTATAAAGGTTGGATCAGCTAATTTCATATACCATATGTTGCATTTTTTCATCAGTAACTCTTAATATTATTTTACCAGTGTATTGAATCATATACAGGTCAAGCAAAAATCTACATTTACTAAAATATAAGAATGAGCAGGAGAATAAGCATAGCCAGGAAGCAGCAATATTACAGTATATCACATTCATTCTCATGTAAAATGATTTAATAGGATTCTTCCTGAAAACTCAACCAGTAATTTGAGAATTGATTATTTAAATCTCAACCAGTTATCAGGAAGAACTGAGTTTTTTAAAGCTGTGAAGCACAAGATGGTATCACCACAAAAGATTAGACTATCTTTTTTGGTAGAAAATTTAAATAAAAGAGACTGTAAACAAATAAAAATTTCATACACATAGTTAAAAATGAAAAAAAATATCTAAAGGTATAGTAATAAGTGAAAAATATCAAGTGTGATTCAGTAAAAAATGTGGAAATACTTAATTTTGGTATGCTCAGTTATTGAAAATAACTAAGTTGTGAAGCTCCTGAACAAAAGAACATCAGAGGAATACATAAAAAAGAAAAAGAAAGAAGAAAGAAAGAAAAAAGAAAGGAAGAAGAAAGGAAGAAAGAGAGAGAAAGAAAGAGAAAAAGAGGTAGCAAAATCACCCCAAAACATTTTGGTGCAGAGTAAATACATGGCCAAGAATACATATAAGGATCAGAGAATTTCATTATGTGATTAAAAAATGTGTAACAGAGGAAATTTAAATTAGAATTTCAACAAGATAACTTGCTTCCCAATGTTCTTTGAAGCATTATTCACAATAGCTAAGATAGGGAAACAATTTAAGTGTCCGTCAACAGGTGAAGAGATAAAATGTGGTTAAAACATACAGTGGAATATTATTCAGCCTTAAAAAAGAAGGAAGCCCTACCATCTGCAATAGCATGGGTGGATCGGAATGATATTATACTGAGGAGGATCCAGACAGAAATACAAATAGTGTATTTCACTTATGTGGAATCTAACATAGTTAAACTCCTAGAAGGAGAGGGTAGAATAGTGGTTGCCAGGGGTTGGGGGGAGGGAGAAATGACAGTACAGGGTTTTAGTTATACAAAATAAATAATTTCTATAGATTTACTACACAGCATAGTGCCTATAGCTAATAATACTGTATGGGATACATAAGATTTGCTAAGAGAGCAGATCTTATGTTAAGTGTTCTTACCACACATACACATACATACATACCAATGATGATGATGATGGCGATGATATGATGATAATAATAATAATAAAGGGGTGAGAGGAAACTTTGAGAGATGATAAATATGTTTGTCACCATAGTGGTAACGACAGTTTAATGGGTATATACTTATCCCCAAACTCATTGTACAAGTTAAATATGTACAGCTTTTACATACCAGTTATACCTCCACAAAATTATTTATACATTTTTATTTTTATTTATCTTCTTTTATTTATTTTATTTTATTTTATTTTTATTTATCTTCTTTGTCTATATATATATACACGTGAACATATAATGGGAAAATGAAAGGAACACTAATAAGAGTTAAACAGTAGTGAAATAACTACTGGTTTAATAATGAAACATATTTATAATATTTTGAATTTAAAAGTATTTTATTTTGAAGAAAAATAAAATATGTTGGGTATATGTTAAAATTATTTTAAAATCTAAATATATATCGAAATCTAAATATATGTCTTAAATGTTTTTACAATATTGAATATTTTGAAAAAAATGCCTTTTGGATGAAGTCCAGTTCCTTCTAGGAAATAATCTAAAGCACCTTCTAGAGTCACTTTCAGCTTTATAATTCCTTAATTTTGTGCTTTGTCACGGTTTTCATTTCATGACTTCTCTAGCCTGACTGACCTCACACTCAAGTACCTAGATTAGTGCTTGCACTCTGCAGCCCTTAACAAGTACGTCTAGACCAACTGAATGCGTACTCTGCAAACACCGCGGCCTTCATACTCAAGCTCAGTCACCCTGCTCTTGTTATTACTCACACTGCCACAGAGAGTTTGTTTACATCAACCAGAATTCTATCAGTGCTGATGGAGGAAAACATTCATATTCTCTCTGCTGGTATTATTGCCTAAATGAATCGTCCTGAGGGATTTAGGAAGGTCAAATAGGAGAGATAATCATTTATTAACCTTTCTGATTAGGTGCATGCATTAGCTACAATTAAACTGGAAATTAATGCTGTAGTATTTTTAATGAATAATGTAATTATACTGAAGATCTATTCGCAATATGTTCATATTTAACCTGTGAAGGTGAACATCTTATCTGAAGCATTCAGTTCCTAGTTATTTCACTAAAGCTAAGTTCAAAAGATAACTATTTCCAAGAATCATTTACACTTTTCAGTTTTATTCTCATGCAAGCTGTCTTTGTTAAATAGATTTATTTTGCCTTTAAACTAGTTTTTGCCTTTAAAATAGTTTTAATTATTTTATTTAATTATTTTATGATCATGAAGTGTATTTCAGAAAATTTTAAAAATAAAACATATTTCTTCATATATATACACATATACATACACACACACGGAGTTGAGATAAGGTTAAAAAAATAATTGATGAGTCATGGCATACAGTCCAATCATACCCCACAGAAGTGACTGTATGGCCACTTCTTTTCATGTTTTCAGCTCTCCTGATGGTGATCTCCATTATTCTAATTTTATGTCTGTCTAGTTTATTTCTGTCTAGTCATTTATCAAGTTGACATCCCTGTTGACTTTTCACTCTGAAAAATCAGAAACTGATTAACTCATAGTACTCCCATACCACTTATACTGCCCCTCTTTCCCTTTTTTATCCACTTCTAATTTTTTTATAATTATACACCTTATTTAAATTAAAATAATATGCTGAAACTTTACTTCCTAAGTATTAGTAAAATGAGTATTCCTTGTTGTATTGAATGTTCCAGTGCTGCTTGGCATCTTGTCCCGAACATAAAGAACAGAATAACATCAATAACATCTCTCTCCTCTCTGGGACTGTTTTCTGATTCTTTCCTTCTACTGTGGAGAATGACTTGTATTCAGTTACTCATTGCAGCATCTTTTTAATGGTAAAAGCCTAGGAACAACCCAGGTGTCTCTCTCAATGTGAAATAAACTGATACATATGCAAAATAAAACAGAATGCATCTTTTTAAAATGTCATAAAAACATATATGGTCATATTTGAAAAGCTTCATGATACATTGCCAAGTGAAAGAAAGCAAGGTGCAGATGAGTATATATATCATGCTACCATCATGAAGACAATGGGGGAAATAATATATATATATTTGCTTATTTTTTCACGAAGATTTTTCTGTAAAGATATCCCTCAAGAATACAGAGAGTGGTTACCCACAGGAGATGAAGGTAACTAATAGAGACAAAGGTAGTGGTGAGATTTTTTTTCTTAACAAATCTTTTTTAATATAATTATTTTAAACCATACACATATATTAACTTCTGAAAAGAATAAATTGCAACAGCTAAAGCATTTATAATCTATTTTGTAATGATTAATGTTCAAATACTTTTCATAAAGTTTCTTCCTATAGATTGATCCCAGAAATTGGAAAACGATAAAATTTGCCTTGTTAAAAATGTATGGATATTTACTGCAGAACAAGTAGTTAATGATATTGATACTGTAGAAAGAGATATATAATCCCACATAGTCAACCGTTATTCCCCCAAATAAGTTTGTGATGATAATCAAAGTTGATTAAGTTTCATTTCCATAAAATTTTTTTGAAATCATGCTACATTTTAATTTGCTACCTATTTGAACCACAGTTTTGCTGTATAGATCTATTTCTTTTAAAGAGTATCATTGCCATCATTTTAGCATATGCTTTCACCATAACCTTAAGATTATTAACCTCCTCATCATTCCATATTATCTACTTTTTTCCTGAAGAGCTAATTTTTGGAACCCTCCAACTTCCTGTTTACACTTCTAACTGTTGCTCTCTATGTCTACCTAACAGCTGTATCTTGCAGTTTTATTGCATTCTGGATTAATTTCAGCATCTTTTGAATCTCATTGTTTTTCTTTTTTAGTCTTCCCTCCTTTTTTTTTTTTTCTTTTTGGAAAAATCACTGATGGCGAAATAAAATTTTCAGAGTTTTGCTAATTTAAAATTTTAGTAATTGTCCTCATATTTGAAAATCAGCTTGGTGACTGTGTCAGTGAGGATCTAAGCAGGAAAAGGAAATCACACCAGTTATTTTAAATAATAATGTAAAGATATTCACTACCTATTAGAAAATTAAAGAGGCCAAGGGAACTCCAAGGTGGAGGTGTTATATGGAGATTGTAAAGTCAGAAGGCAGCCCCTTGGTCTCTCAAAAGGGATGCTCAGGCAGTCGTTTGAGCCTCATAGAGTAGACTCAGCTGCTGGGAACCCAGGAGAGGCCAGCAGCCAGGAAGCTGTCTCTGAGGGGTCCATGAAAGGGATTGTGCAGGTGGTGGGGAAAATACAAAGGAAAGCCACTGCTGCTGTTAAAGAGGGAAAAAGTATTGTTAGAGAAATGCTGCTAAGAACATTAAACAGACAGGAAAAGGCAGCACCCTTTATTGCTTCTTTCTATGTTCCCTTATTGTAGAGCTTAACAAGGAAGTCAGCAGGTAGGGGAGAAATATGGTTTGCAGAGACCTTGCCCCAGCATCATCAAGCAGGGTGGAAAATGGTGGCTTTGCAGATGGAAAATATAACTGGATAATCATCAGATCTGCACATGCAGCTCTGGTTTTCTCAGAACTGCAAAGGGCTTGTGCAATCATTCACGATAAGAACCATGCTGGTGAAGTCTCACTTCTTCCTAGGAAAACCTTTCTTTCTGGAAATAATCACTATTTTCTTATCCTTAGTATTCTAAAATTTATATTTACACTTAAAGTAAAATGTAGAATACTTCTAATGTTTAAATTGAATTTTTTCCCATTTCATTGATAATTTATTTTTCTCCATCTTCCCTTTACTCTCCGGAATTTCTGTTAGTCAATATTAGACTTCCTGGATTGATGTCTTATGTTTATTTTTCTGACACATTTTCTCTTTCATTTTTATATGATCTACATATTCTGAATTTCTTTGACTTTATCCGCTGGGCCTTCCTCAGAATATGGTATTTCCACCCGGGTCCAAGGATCTTTTCCTTGCTCTTGGGTTGTTGCTATTTCCTGGCAGCTTCTTATGGTTTCTCGTTTGTTTGGTTTTCGTTATCTTAATTTCTTGGAAGTGACTGCTTAGGATTTTTACATGTTCCATTTGTTCCTCCAATTCTGATATATTTTTCCTTATTAACCTTTCTTCTTATTCCTCTTAGACCTTTTTTCTTATATTTTTAACATTTCAAAAATGCCTGATGATCTTTGTTTAGTCATTTGTGTTTTAAAATGAAGAGCTAAATTAACATAAGTAACTGATAGGAATGCCCTCTGCTGTTGTAAATTTAGGTTTATATCCCAATAATCTCTC
Source organism: Ailuropoda melanoleuca (assembly GCF_002007445.2). NCBI lineage: Eukaryota > Metazoa > Chordata > Mammalia > Carnivora > Ursidae > Ailuropoda > Ailuropoda melanoleuca. The sequence continues at coordinate 85,911,335 of NC_048222.1, read as the reverse complement.
CTGAAAGACTAATTTACTGGGAACTGGTAGATTTTACTTTAGGATGTGTATAGAAAGCAGGATAAGATCCCCTCTTACCAAATGCCAGTCTGTAGAGAATAACACTTTTGCATGCCAATAGCAAAACTAAAAGCCTCAGCTATCCTCAGACAGAGAGCATCACACTTCCTCAGAGAAGCACTTCTGGCTTTTGTTCTGTGCAAATGCCAGGCTTCCAGTCACTTTGAAAATGTGAGTTTTGGAGAGCATTATGTGGAAGACTGGTCCCAAATGGTACAATTCTTTATGGACATTCCTTATGATAACCTCCCTGGTTTTGACACTATTAACCACTTCCATTTTTCGTTCCTGTCGTTTTCTGTGTTTGAAGTCTTTAGGAAGCAGTATTGGGGAAAAAAATCAGCTCTTAGTTTCTCCATAGCCTCCTGGATAGATTTTGAATGTTGGCAAATGTTGACTCAAGTGTTTTCTCAATATTCTTCTATAGGTTTTCCATATGTCAAATATTCATTGCCAGACTTCACCCCACCCCCATCCACAAACCCTTTCTCCTTTAGTTTGGCAACTGTGGTTGGACAAATGACATAGTTCTGTCCAATAAGCTGAAAGTAGGAGCCTGATAGTGGGACTTCTGGGAAAGTTGTGAAAATGGAAGAGATTCCGGCAATTCTTTACTAACAGCTGCCCCCACCTTCCTTCTGTCCCCAAAATGAACATGAACTTTGAAGGAATAAAACCATTTTATAACCATAAAAAATAAAGCCAAAATTCTGAGGATGGCAAAGAACAGAGACCTAGGTCCTTGATGTCATTGTCGAGGGGCTACACGAACCACCAACTGCCTGTTCTCAGTCTTACTAGGTGAGAAAAGCAAACTCATATTTGATTAAGCTACAGTTTGCTCTATAATCTGTCAAATGCATCCGTAACTTTTGTTACCAAGCTGCCCCCAGGCTTCCCCCACCCCAGCATGTTATTTTCTTTGATATGAAGTTATTCCGTTTAGAACTTTTCTATGGTCATTCAAGGGAGCATTGTAAGGGAAGAAAGTCACACTTATGCTTGGTTGGCCATAGTAAACCAGAGGCTTTAAGATTTCATGACAGTACACTTTGCCAAAGGATATAGGCATGGCAATAAGGCCCAGTCATTGAAAAGAATAATAAAAAATAAATAAACTATCAGTTATTTGTTTACATTACATACATTACATGCAAGGATTTGTGTTAGGAAACAAAGTTATAAAAATTAAAACACAGCCTATGTATTTATTTAAAAAATGTTTAACAACTGGACTGGAATATATATACATAGTGTAAGTTGTGTTATAAATAGATATACGGACTAATTTTATCTAGGGTTTGGTGGGGCATTGTGGGGTGGGTTCAGTGGGTGGTATAGAAAAGGCCTACCAGGGGCAACTGGGTGGCTCAGTCGGTTAAGCATCTGCCTTCGGCTCAGGTCATGATTTCAGGGTCCTGGGATTGAGCCCCACATCAGGCTCCCTGCTCAGCGAGGAGTCAGCTTCTCCCTCTCACTCTGCTCTCTCTCTCTGTCATATAAATATATAAAATCTTAAAAAAAAAAAAAAAACTCACCAGAGCTGGTGATATGAAGTGAGTCTTGCATTCTGCAGAAAGACAAGACAAAGAAAGATAATTCAGGGACAAAGAAAGATAATTCAGGGACACAGAAAAAATAGTTGGAAAGTAATAATGCTAAATCAGACTACCTGGAGAATGAGGTATGAGTTTTTTTTTTTTATTACAAGTTCTCCAAGATTTTTCAGTATGCATTCAGATCGGAAAAGTACCATAGCAACAGAGGGATGTGGTTATTTGTGTTTGGTATGGATTCCTGTGACAGCAGTGAAGAAGCTGTATGGGAAGTGAGCAAGATTGTGGACAAAGAACCCATTCTGAGTCAATGATAACTATGAATGTCTCTTGCCATTGCTTTAGCCAATGGTTCTCAACGAGGGCCAATTTGACCCCAGCAAACATGTGGCAACATCCGGAGACTTTTTAAATCACAATATGGGTGGCAGGGATTGTCACTGATGTCCAGTGGCTACATGCTGCTAAACATCCCATAGCCTACAGGCCAGTGCCCTAACACGGCATCATCTGGCCCCAGATATCAATAGTACTGCTGTTGCAAACCCTGGCACAGGAACTGTACTAATCATGGAAAATAATAGATGATTTTGTGAAAATGAACAAAATCACAAAGACAGGATAAGAATTTGGTTAAGGATTGTGTCTTGGAAATGACTCAGGAAGATAAGTTTAAGGCATGTCCAGAGCAGTAGAAGGACAATTAGGAGAGGACAAGGGGGGAAATGAAGAAGAGTGGGCTACGCAGAGAGGTGCAGCTTCTAACACATCGAAATGACAAACACATGCTGTATATTCCCACCAGATCGGTGACCTTTGAACTGACTCATGATTTGCATACAAGTGAGCAGAGGATGGCAATTACATGCAAATGCCCTGGTCAGAGATATGAATGGGGAGTGAAGGAGTATGAGCACTACTTGTTCAGTTCTGCTGAAGAGGTGTTTGTTAGCTTTCGGTGGATGAGACCTAGGCATGTTCATGTAGAGACAAAGAAGAATTTTACGTGGAAAGCCTGCAGATTAAGGTGAAGAAGGAGATAAAAGATGGAGCAGGGAGGGTTGAGGAGGTCTGAGAAGGTGGAAATCAGAACACAGAGGAACTGTTAGTTGTGGACTGGACGAGACAGGATAAGAAAGGATGGTGTGGTTAGTGAAGATGGTCATGTAATTTCATAATGATATGGGAAGCTTAGGGATAATAATAAATGAATGTACATTGCGACACTTTTATTTTAAGCCTGCTGGGTAGTTCAGTTACCTGTAACAGTGTGTCATTTAATTTAGGCAGTAGACAAGGCCATGTACCAAGACACCCTGAGCACGCCATGAGCTTCAGGGAAAGAAATGTATGTCCAAACTAATTGGAAGTTATTGAGAGGAAGAGGTGAATATACAGAAAATTATGAGATCTGCTTTCCCTCTCCTGGCATTATCGAGAGGGGAGATACGTCCAGGTTTCCCAGAGCAGCTCGCTGTGTACACTTTAGGGCCCCACAAGACGGCATTCTTTTGTGTGTTCACTTAGTCAGGCGTCCGTGTCATGGATGATCTGGCCTGGAAGAATGCAGACATTCAGGAAAATGACAAAAGATCTATGTCTAATATTCTTCGTTATGATTTTATTCATTCAGTAAATATTTATTCAGTAACTACTATTTCTTAAACGCTTTCTTAGGTGTTGAGCTAGACCACTGAACAACAAAGATACATTCCTAGCAAACACAGAGCTATGTTTAGAGAGGGATAGAGAGACAGAAAATAAATAAACACATCACTACACAATATATCAGCTGTTGATAAGTGCTAAGAAGAAGTAAAAAGTGGGGTGCCTGGCTGTCTCCGCCAAAAGAGCACGCAACAGTTTTTTTTTTTTAAAGATTTTTTATTTATTTATTTGACAAAGATAGAGACAGCCAGTGAGAGAGGGAACACAAGCAGGGGGAAGAAGCATGCAACTCTTGATCTCCAGGTCTCCATGTTGGTCATGGAGTTTATGTTAAATAAATAAATAAATAAAATTTAAAAAAAATAGTCACTTGAATTAAAAAAAAGACATATAAAGTAGCTGTCAAATATAAGGACGAAGGGCAATACTGATTGTTGGGTGGAGGCTATTAGTATGGTTGGGGAAGTAGTCTCTGATAATTTGATATTCAGAGACCAGAAAGAACTGAAGAAAGAAACTGTTTTGTGACTTTCATTCCAGGGTGGGGGGAACAGCAGGAGCAAAAGTCCTAAAGTAAAAGGACCTTTTGTATTTTCACTCCACAATCAATTTTCTTCTGACTTTTCATCTAGGAACTGGTCTTATCTATTTGATGGGAAGCCCGAATTATTTATGAGAGGAAAATGAATGCCCATTGCTTCTGAATGCACCTAGGAATTACACTCTCTAACTTATAGTTAATAGCTAGGTTGGTTAGAACATAATGCTTAAATATGCCAAGTTTTAAGTTTGGTCCTTGTATGAACCAATGATCATCTCCTGGTTACTCTGTAGCCAGTAGCCCCATTCTCATGCTATATCCTAGTGATTATAACAAAGGGCACATAAGAGTGTTAACTTGGTGCCGTTACCACTACCACCGCTAGATGACGCTGTTCATGTTATAAGCCATTCTCTTCTTCCCTCGGTAACATTACAGCCATGCAAAAGAGATACTAACACACTCAACCTCTGAATCTCCACTAACATTTTTATTCTTATAGTTCATAGACCCAAAGTATTTAAAAAAGAGGTTACCTTGGAACCAAGAATTACATTTGTTAAAACTTGGCTCCTTACCATGCAACTACGTTGAATACAATCATTTCCTGCCATGAATTATTTCATTTCATCACGAACATTGCTATTAATCTGATATACCATATGCAAGCTGTCTAATGTGGTTCTTGATGCATAGCTACCCCTTAATGATAACAATACCATTATAGGATGTAAGTTCTCACTTGAATGTAAGCTCCAGAAGGCAGGGATGTCTCTATCTCTTTATTTCCTGTAACTCAATTTATGTCACATAGTAGGTACTCAATAAATGATTGAGTGAATGAATAATGAATAAAAATGAGTGAATGAATACACAAATGGAAAATAATAGCTAATATTTATTGATTACTTTATTGTGTGTCAAGAACATTCCTCATAAAATATTTGCGATAGGTATGTTTGCTGCCACTTGCAGATAGAGAAACTGAGACAAGGGGGATGCCTGGGTGCCTCAGTTGGTTAAGCGTCTGCCTTTGGCTCTGGTCATGATTGCAGGCTCCTGGGATCGAGTCCCGCATTGGGCTCCTTGCTCAGCGGGGAGCCAGCTTCTCTCTCTGCCTGCTGCTCCCCCTGCCTTTACTCTCCCTCTCTCTCTCTGACAAATAAATAAATAAAATCTTAAAAAAAAAAAAAGAAACTGAGACAAGGGGAGGAGAAATGACCTTTGTAAATCCACCAAACTGACAAATATTATAGTAGAGACAGAAATCCTCATAGTTTGGTTATACTGTGCATTTCTTAACATTATACTGCCTCAAAAAGTTATAGATAGCTATTATTTTAGTTTTAAAAGGTAACCATCTAATTATACATATTTGCATCAATGACATTGCTATAGATATATTCTTATATTTCTTAATTTGAGACAGTTTTTTTTTTCCAAAATGTATTCTTTATTATAGGATTTTTTGTATGAGTAAGCTAATAATTCTCTGGAATAGTAACTGTTCTGGATTTATATTGCTTTTAATTTCTTATCAGTACTGACCTTTTAAAGATTTTAAACAGAACAATGTCTGCTTATCATTTGGTCATTTGATTTGAGAATGTCAGAAAAAAAGAGTCTACAAGACACATATTTTTTAACATATGGACTATAGATTATAATCAGAATGGAGTATGTTACCTCTACATGTTCTCCCTGGTATAATTAGGATGTTCCTAGTGCACTAACTCTCAGATTTTCAATTAAAGCATTACAATTTGTTTAGTTTTAAATGAGAATATAAATTCATTTGTCTTTCACCTTTAGAAGATGAGTCCCTCCATCTCTGAACTTAATATTTTCCAAGATGAAAGTAATAGGCAGAAAGATAAAGTGAAGAGAAAATTGAAGATGCAAGATAAAGAACAAATAAATATATAATAGTAAGACAACTATTTTTAAAAATAATACTTTTAAAATTAAAAACATGATCATTATGGCAAAATAAAATTATAAAGCCATATGCAAAGTTCTATTTTGTTAAACAAAAATAATTATGAACTATAGTTAATAGAATATCTATTGTATTCTAAGTATACCATAAAGTGATTTACATAACTGAAAAACTCCCCATAATCTTTGTGGTTGGCCTTACCATCTCCATTTTATAAATGAGAAAACAGGTGGAGAAGGTTAAACTTCATGTGCAAAAGAAGTGAGTTTTATTATCTCCAAGTCATCTGAAAGCACAAGAGCTGGGCTTTCCCTTCCATAAGACCTTATCTGAATTAGTAAAAGAGCTTAGCTGCTTTTGCTGGGAGCTTTAAGAGTTTGGGTTTATAAAATGGAAGTAAGTGGATGGAAATTCATGGCAGTCGAAGGGACTCATTAAAGTCAAGTACAAGAGAGTGTCCTTCAACTGGATTATCAATGGGAGGTAAGCAGCCTGCTTTTGCTGAGAAGTCTGAGCCAGCATCTCATTACAAGCAGTCTGATGTGCTTATTGGAAAGGGAAGAGAGGTCTCTACTTCCTGCCTGCATTCCTGGATCAATGAGCAGCAGTCTCTGATGGCCATACCAACTCCCCAGTCAGGTGTTCCAGAGCAAATCTCTTCCTACTGACATTCTATGCCTTCTACTCCAAGGAAGCCCCTCATTTTCCTTGCTCACAGCTCTAACCCAGTTTACCTTCATTCAGCTGCCGGCATCCTGCCTGTGTAATTTAATCTCTCTCCATGTTCTCACCACCCCATAGCTATCAAGTATACTATAAGTCCAACTTTTCTCACAGCTTGCTTTTTTTTTTTTTAAAGATTCATTTATTTATTTATTTGAGAGAGAGAGAGAGCATGAGCAGAAGGGACAGAGAGGGCAGAAGAGAGAATCTCAAGCAGACTGCACTGAGCAGGGAGCCAACTCGGGGCTCGATCTCACGACCCCGAGATCACCATCTGAGTCAAAACCAAAAGTCGCCACCCAGGCTCCCCTCACAGCCTGGTTTTTTGATTACCAAACACATATTACACAGTTGAAAACTAAAACTCACCTGTCCTTTTTTGCATTGCTGCTCTAATATCCTGATTCTCATCCAGGAGATTTGACCAAAGAAAAGAAAGATCTATAAGAAGTGCAGAAAATAAACTACCATTGGTATCATCTTCTTCATTTATCCAGAATCACCTACACTTCTCCGATATTAACAGTGGACATGATATTTGAGTTTGATTAATAAAGGTCTGTCAATTAATAAAACCATTTATTTTTGATCTTTTTTATAATCATATTTGAATCATTTAGAAACATTTTGTTTTAGTTTGCAAGGCTTCTCTGAATATCCTTTCTGGGTTTTGTGTGTGTGTGTTTTGTTTTGAAGATGTAATTGGCTTTATTAAGTGATTCATGAATTGGGCACCATCTCATCCAGCTAGTAGAGAGATGTGCCCTTTCTGGTTTTAAATCAAATCAACAAATACTTATTGACTATTCATTAAATATCAGTCATTTACTTCACTGTTTTTTTTTTAATTTAATTTTATTATATTATGTTAATCACCATACAGTACATCCCCAGATTCCAATGTAAAGTTTGATGCTTCATTAGTTGCGTATAACACCCAGTGCACCATGCAATACGTGCCCTCCTTACTACCCATCACCAGTCTATCCCATTCCCCCACCCCCTCCCCTCTGAAGTCTTCAGTTTGTTTCTCATAGTCCATAGTCTCTCATGTTTCATTCCCCCTTCTGATTACCCCCCTTTTCTTTATCCCTTTCTTCCCCTACCGATCATCCTAGTTCTTATGTTCCATAGATGAGAGAAATCATATGATAATTGTCTTTCTCTGCTTGACTTATTTCACTTAGCATTATCTCCTCCAGTGCCGTCCATGTTGCAGCAAATGTTGAGAATTCGTTCTTTCTGATAGCTGAGTAATATTCCATTGTATATATGGACCACAGCTTCTTAATCCAGTCATCTGTTGAAGGGCATCTCGGCTCCTTCCATGATTTGGCTATTGTGGACAATGCAGCTATGAACATTGGGGTGCATATGGCCCTTCTCTTTACTACGTCTGTATCTTTGGGGTAAACACCCAGTAGTGCAATGGCTGGGTCATAGGGTAGTTCAATTTTTAACTTTTTAAGGGACCTCCACACTGTTTTCCAGAGTGGCTGTACCAACTTGCATTCCCACCAACAATGTAGGAGGGATCCCCTTTCTCCACATCCTCTCCAACAATTGTTGTTTCTTGCCTTGTCTATCTTTGCCATTCTAACTGGCGTAAGGTGGTATCTCAGTGTGGTTTTGATTTGAATTTCCCTGATGGCTAATGATTTTGAACATTTTTTCATGTGTCTGTTAGCCATTTGTATGTCTTCATTGGAAAAGTGTCTGTTCATATCTTCTGCCCATTTTATGATTTGTTTATTTGTTTCTCGTGTATTGAGTTTGAGAAGTTCTTTGTAGATCTTGGATACCAGTCCTTTATCTGTGGTGTCCTTTGCAAATATATTCTCCCATTCCGTGGGCTGTCTCTTAGTTTTTTTGACTGTTTCCTTGGCTGTGCAGAAGCTCTTTATCCTGATAAAGTCCCATAAGTTCATTTTATCTTTTATTTCTCTTGCCTTTGGAGATGTGTCGTGAAAAAGGTTGCTCTGGCCGATGTCATAGAAGTTGTTGCCTATGTTCTCCTCTAGAATTTTGATGGATTCCTGTCTCACATTGAGGTCTTTCATCCATTTGGAGTTTATTTTTGTGTATGGTGTGAGAGAGTGGTCAAGTTTCATTCTTTTGCATGTAGCTGTCCAATTTTCCCAGCACCATTTATTGAAGAGACTGTCTTTTTTCCACCGGATGTTTTTTCCTGCTTTATCAAAGATTAGTTGCCCAAAGAGCCGAGGGTCCATTTCTGGGTTCTCTATTCTGTTCCATTGGTCGATGTGTCTGTTTTTGTGCCAGTACCATGCTGTCTTTGTGATCACAGCTTTGTAGTACAGCTCGAAATCCGGCATTGTGATGCCCCCAGCTTTGTTTTTCCTTTTCAACAGTTCCTTGGAGATTCGGGGCCTTTTCTGGTTCCATACAAATTTAAGGACTATTTGTTCCAGTTCTTTGAAAAATGTCCTCGGTATTTTGATCGGGATAGCATTGAAAGTGTAGATTGCTCTGGGTAGTATGGACATTTTAACTATGTTAATTCTTCCAATCCATGAGCATGGAATATTTTTCCATCTTTTTATGTCTTCCTCAATATCTTTCAAAAGTGATCTATAGTTTCTAGCATATAGGTCCTTTACGTCTCTGGTTAAGTTAATTCCAAGGTAACGCATGGTTTTTGGTGTTATTGTAAATGGGATGGATTCCCTAATTTCTCTTTCTTCAGTCTCGTTATTCGTGTATAGAAATGCAACTGATTTCTGGGCATTGATTTTGTATCCTGCCACCTTACTGAATTGTTCTATAACTTCTAATAGTTTGGGAGTGGATTCCTTTGGGTTTTCCATATAGAGTATCATGTCATCTGCAAAGAGAGACAGTTTGACTTCTTCTTTGCCGATTTGGATACCTTTGATCCCTTTTTGTCTTCTGATTGCTGTTGCAAGGACTTCTAGTACTATGTTGAATAATAGTGGCGAGAGTGGGCATCCTTGTCGTGTTCCTGATCTTAAGGGAAAGGCTTCCAGCTTTTCCCCATTGAGAATAATGCTTGCAGTAGGCTTTTCATAGATGGCTTTTATGAGATTGAGAAATGTACCCTCTATTCCTACACTCTGAAGGGTTTTAATCAGGAAAGGATGCTGTATTTTGTCAAATGCTTTTTCTGCATCAATTGAGAGGATCATATGGTTCTTGAGTCTTTTCTTGTTGATATGATGTATCACATTGATTGATTTGCGAGTGTTGAACCATGCTTGCATCCCAGGTATGAATCCCACTTGGTCATGATGGATAATCCTTTTAATGTACTGTTGGATTCTATTAGCAAGGATCTTGTTGAGGATTTTGGCATCCATATTCATTAGAGAAATCGGTCTGTAATTCTCCTTTTTGAGGGGGTCTTTGCCTGGTTTGGGGATCAAGGTAATATTAGCCTCATAGAATGAGTTTGGTAGCTTTCCTTCTGTTTCTATTTTTTGAAATAGCTTTAGGAGAATAGGTATTATTTCTTCTTTGAATGTTTGGTAGAATTCCCCAGGAAAACCGTCTGGGCCTGGAGTTTTATTATTTGGAAGGTTGTTTATCACTGACTCAATTTCTTCATAGTTAATTGGCCTATTTAAGAAATCTATTTCTTCCTGTTTCAGTCTTGGTAGTTTATAGGTTTCCAGGAAGGCCTCCATCTCTTCCAGATTGTTTAGTTTTTTGGCATATAGCTGTTGATAAAAGTTTCTAATAATCCTTGCAATTTCAATGGTGCTGGTCGTGACCTCTCCCTTTTCAGTCATAATTTTAATAATCTCAGTCCTTTCTCTTTGTTTTTGGACAAGTTTTGCCAGTGGTCTATCAATTTTATGGATTCTCTCAAAGAACCAGCTTCTAGTCCTGTTGATCTGCTCTACTGTGGTTCTGGTCTCTAATTCATTGATTTCTGCTCTAATCTTGGTCAACTCCTTCCTTGTCAGTGGGTTAGGCCTGTCCCTCTGTTGCTGTTCCAGTTTCTTGAGGTGAGAATATAGAAACTGCATTTTAGATTTTTCTATTCTTTTGAGTGAGGCTTGGATGGCTATGTATTTCCCCCTTAGGACTGCCTTTGCAGTATCCCATAGGTTTTGGACCGTTGTGTATTCATTCTCGTTGGTCTCCATAAATTGTTTAATTTGTTTTTTGATTTCCTGGTTTATCGAGTCATTCTTGAGCAGGATGGTTCTTAGCCTCCAAGTGTTTGAGTTTCTTCCAGGTTTTTCCTTGTGGTTGAGTTCCAATTTCAGAGCGTTGTGGTCTGAGAATATGCAGGGGATAATTTCAATCTTTTGGTATTGGCTGAGACCTGTTTTGTGTCCCAGAGCATGATCTATTCTTGAGAATGTTCCATGGGCATTTGAATAGAATGAGTATTCTTTGGTTCTGGGGTGTAGTGTTCTATATATATCTATGAGGTCCAACTCGTCGAGTATGGCATTCAAAGCCTTTGATTCTTTGCTTAGTTTTTGCCAGGGTGTTCTGTCTATTTCTGATAGTGGGGTGTTGAGGTCCCCTACTATTACTGTGTTCTTATCTATATGTCTCTTTATTTTGGTTAAGAGTTGGCTTGTGTATCTTGCTGCTCCCCTGTTGGGGGCATATATATTAATAATTGTCATATCCACTTGTTGAATACTTCCTTTAAGAATAATATAGTGCCCTTCTGTATCTCTCTCTATGGCCTCTAGTTTAAAATCCAGTCTATCTGATATGAGAATTGCTACTCCAGCTTTCTTTTGAGGTCCATTTGCGTGGAAGATGGTACTCCATCCCCTTACTCTAAGTCTGAATGCATCTTTGGGTTCAAAATGAGTCTCTTGTAGACAGCAAATGGATGGGTCATGTCTTTTTATCCAATCTGCAACCCTGTGGCGTTTTATGGGAGAGTTTAAGCCATTTAGATTGATAGAGATTATTGACAGATATGATTTTAATGATGCCATTTCTCTTTAAAGTCTTTGTATCGGTTGTGACTTGCTGCTCTGTATCACTCTTGGGGCCTTTTTACCTTTATAGAGCCCCCCTTAATATCTCCTGTAGGGCTGGTTTCGTGGTTACGAAATTGGTTAATGATTGGCGATTTTGGAACGTCTTTATTTCTCCATCAATTCTGAATGACAGCTTTGCTGGATAAAGGATCCTTGGCTGCATGTTTTTCTCTGAAAGAGCTTTAAAAATGCCCCCCCAAGCCTTTCTCTCATTCCAGGTCTCTGTAGACAGGTCTGACGTAATCCTGATACCTTTGCCTTGGTACGTGAGAAATTTCTTTGCCCTGGCCGCTTTCAATACTGTATCCTTGGATCTAATATTTGCGAATTGCACTATGACATGCCGTGGCGTAGGTTTGTCCTGGTTGAGCTTGGATGGGGTCCTCTCTGCCTCTTGGACACGAATGCTTGTTTCCCTTGCTAGATTAGGGAAGTTTTCAGCTACAATTTGTTCAAATATCTCTTCTAGACCTCTGTTTTTCTCCACCCCTTCAGGGATGCCGATGATTCTGACATTGGATCGTTTCATAGAGTCAGTAATCTCCCGTAATCTACATTCGTGGGCGTGGATTTTTTTAAGACCAGCTTCTATTTTCGTTTTTTCTTCTACTAACCCATCCTCCAATTCGCTAACGCGTTCCTCTGCCTCGGTGACCCTGGCCGTCAGAGCCTCTAGTTTTGACTGTATTTGGCCCACTGAGTTTTTAATTTCTGTCAGATTCGCTCTCATTTCTGCCCTTAGGGATTCTATATTCTCAGCAACGCTTTCTCTGATGCTTTTTTCAAGTTTACTCATCATCTTGACCATTGTTGCTCTGAATTCCATTTCTGATAATTGGGATACATCCATATGTATTAATTCTGTGGCCGAGGCCAATTCTGTGGCAGAGGCCACAGACTCATTATCTTTTCTTTGCTGGGGGGGACTTCTCCTTCTCGTCATTCTGATGAAGAGAGATTGCAGGGTTGTCCAGAGCCCAAGTGTTGACTGGGACCCAGGCCGTGCGCCCTTGTTTTATAGAGATCTTAGGGATGTGGGCTTCTTCCTTAAAGAGTTTATTTATTTATTTGAGAGAGAGAGAGACAGTCAGCAAGAAAGGGAACCCAAGCAGAGGAGTGGGAGAGGAAGAAGCAGGTTCCCGGTGGAGAAGCCCGATGAAGGACTCCTTACGGAGCGTTGTGATCACACCCTAATCCGAAGACAGGTGCTTGGTGACTGCGCCACTCAGGCGCTCCGGGTTGTGGGCTTCTTGATTTTTCAGCCTGCCTTCTGGGGGAGGGGCCTGCCTGCAGGTACTCAGAAAACCCTGTTTGGGTAGAGTCTCTGTGTCCCTTGCGAGGGGGGATGGGGATGGGCACCCTGTGAGCCGGTATTTCCGGGCTTTTGTTCTCTGGCGGCTTTCCCTGGCGGTTTGCTATGCCTCTTCTGAGAGAGCAGCAGCGGCTGAAATTCAGCCTCTGTCTCAGAACAGAGGGATCGCGGATCGTTCTCCACTGATGTTCTGGCCACTTTAACTCTGTTTCTGTTGGTGCTGCTCAACCCTGCAGCATCCCGGGCTGTGCGCCCCACACCCGGCGTCCCAGCCCTCACTTCCAGGGCTGGCACGTCTCTGTCCTTTGTGTTTCCCACCCCGCCAGCCGCCAGTCACCAGCCGCCCTCTCCCGGAGCTCCCCGTCTCAGTCTGGTGTCTCACGGGTGCTGTCCGCGAGTCCGCCTGCTCCCCCGTGCAGGTGGCCCGCCAACCGCCAGCCGTCCCGCGTGCGCTCCCGGAGCTCCCTTCTCAGTCTGCTGTCTCAAGCGTGCGGGTCCGCGGTCTGTCCGCTCCTCCATGTAGGTGGCTACCGCTTCCCCGCACCCTGACACGGCGGCTCCCTCCCCCTTCTGTTTAGCTTCCGATATCTGTGCGCGGTTTCACGGCTCCCCGCTTCGTACCTCGATACTCAGCGCTGGAGATGTTCATTTGTAGAGATCCAGATGTATCTTCCTGCGTCTCAGGCTGATTCCGTGGATATTCCTGCTGGTCTGGGTACCTATCCAGCTCAACTCAGGGGACCGGCTGAAAAAGGGGTCCCCTACTCCTCCGCCATCTTAACCTCCCCCCTCTACTTCACTGTTTTTTATACCCTGCTTAATTTTAAAAATATTTTAAAGTGAGTTGAAAAAAAACACAAAAAACCAAAACCATGGTTAAAAGGAAAAATCTAATTAAAAATAATAGACCCTGTCGAAGAAACCCTTGTCTCTGAGTTTCGTAGAAATCATGGTAAAAGAGGAAGTGTTAGAAACAACACTACAGTTCTTGTTTAATTAAAGGAAACATATCTACTTTTCAGAAGTTGGAAAAAATTCTGACTCTGGAAACTATTAATGGAATATCATCTTTGTGAGAATATTGGCTATACGCAGTGGTTTTCAAAATAATTAAGAAGAGTTTCTAGATATTCTTGGGGAATATGTATCCCAGTGGGGTTTACTGAATTCATTCTAATATAATTTATAAAAAACAGAAAACTAGATTGTGTTTCACTTGCAGCTTTCTCGAAGCTACAAACTCATTAACTGGCTTATTTCATCCCCAGATGAAAATTATAATCATAAAGTAATATAGTCCAGACATGAAAAATTCAGTTGGTATGACTTTACACACGAGAACAGTTCATATAAAAGAAATGTTTACCTGGTATTTTAGGCCAAGAGTGGTGACCTCTTGAATGAGGTTACTCTGATTCTCCATCTTCGTTCTGAAGAATGTCTAGCCATAATATTTCAGATTAAATAAGGATGATGTCAGATACTCAACTGGGAGCAATCGGCTACTAGGAACAGTTGAGAGTTACTCCTAAACCTGATAGTAAGACCAAACATTCAATGTCAGGGGCATGTCAGGAAGCTGAGCTGTGGACAGAGCTGAGCTGCTAGGTTTGGGAATTTGATTAAATCAAGAAAAGCCAAATGGAAGGAAGAGTGAAGATCTTAATGACTCACTACAACAGAATATTCAAGAGGCTAAAACTGAGAAACCACCTACTCTTCCCTTGCTATTTTCCCTCCATTGAATGATGTTCTGGTCATGGGTTGGTGGATCAGCACAGACATGGGGGTCAGTGCACTGTTAAGGAACCCTCAAACAAAAGGCTCTGGCAGTTTTATGGACCGGGGAGCCAGGAAGCAGGAGAGAGGGCAGGGCTGAGAGTAGAAAAATGCTGAGCACTGAGTCAGAATGGGGAAAGGTATCTAAGATTTTCCTCCTCCTCCCTTGAAAAAGGAAGCCTCAGCAAAGACACCTGAAGACTTATACCCAAAACCTTGGATGAAGAGACTTAAGAATGGAGGCACCTGGGCTAAGAATACAAATATGCATTAAAGGATGGCCAGCCAGGGGTCCCTGAGTGCTGGTCTGCAACTTCCCACTGCGACCAAGTCTGGTATGGGGAGGGCAGCTTTTCCCTGTGCAGCCTGCTAGGTAAAGCCTTTAGAGCAGACTATGGGTGGGCCTGAAAAAGCACACACAGGTTTTTAATCAGAAGCTGGACTCCTTAGAAAGAAGCTACTACTCTTCCTGAAGCTAAAGGTTATGTATCCTGTTGACTTTAATTATTTATGCATGTATTAAATAAGATAGGATATTACAAGTTACTGTGAAAGTCTAAAGGCATTTATATATCATAAGCTTATTATGATTAATGTTATCATAATGGGACTATATGTACTTTATAGTATTTTACAATTACAAACAGATCTACGTTTATTTGTTGCCTATTTTCCAGCTCTATCAGCTCTTGTCCTGAAGAAGTCATATTCTAGTTATTTGAAATATACACATTATATAGCTATAGACAACTCTACCTTTTCTTGCAGCCAGTTAGGGAAATAATATGGACAGTCCCATCTTGATAACCGGCAGGATTCAGATGTCCTTCATGTAGATTTAGAGTTCCTCTGCATGCTGGGGAGTTAGCAATACCTTCTTAATATCTGTAAGAGAAAAAGTAATCTCCTCTCAAAAGAGCAGCAGTTGTCAGAGTTATCCTGAGCTGTTCTAGGGTGTCATGTCCAGAAGGAAGACCTCCCTGACATTCCTAGTCAGATTGCCTAGGCTTGGTCTTCCCTCGGGCCTCCATATTCCAGTCACCCAAAAGCAGGTACTTTGGGGCTGGACCCAGGAAGTTGAACAGGTTTTTGGAAATTCAGCCAGGACCTTTGATATAGAAAGTTCCTGAAAATGCTTAGGAATCTAGACTTTAATGTGAGTGTTTACCAAACCAGAGAGAGGTAAAAATACCTGAGAGTCAATTCAAGAGAAATTGACCTAAACTGAAAGATATTGTTGCTTGTGAAAGATGAAGAGATGAATCAGAAATAGGGAGGTGAATAACTATAAGGAAACAAGATTGCATTAAATTGGAGACTAGGAAACAAAGTAGTAAAAATTAGGGATTTATTAATAAAGTAGCAAGAAACAGCAAAGAACGTGATCAAGAAAGAAAGACACTCCTCATATGCATCTTATGAAAAATCAATTCAGGTGTCTATGACTTTGGTTATATTATATGTATTGTTCAGACAACTCCAAATAGGTAGAATTTGAATAATCTTTATGTCTGAGTCTGTTCCTTCTGTGTTATCTATATTTTATATCTGTGATTCTCAACCTTATCTGGTTTGAAACTCTGCCTATACCCTATAAATGTTGATCAATATTAGTTACAGAAATGGATTTATAGTCCTGGGTAGTGAGTAGAAACCTCCACTGTGAGAACTCAGAACGTTTAACCTATGCATTGCATACTTGTGGCATAAAAATTCACACTATATTCAAAAGGAGGAAGCCCACGGTAAACGTTTAGTATAAACAGACCAATAACAGTGAAAACCAAAGGACCCTGAGAGATACAGATGTGGAATTATCCCTGAGAATACCTTCACAACTGATGAATTCCATATTTGACTGCTTTTACTATATATTTTCTAAAATTAAAAGCTATAGGAAACAAATTGCCCTGAGAGTCAACAAATACAAAACACAGTTCATATATTGCCATAGGGATTATATAATAGAAAAATGGGACTAGACTGCCAATTAAATGAGATATATATGTTTGAAGGGGATAAAGAAGGAAAAGAAACTTAATGGCAAGATCCAGTCATTATTAAACAGAATACCCAGATTATAAATAAAATCCAACAGGAAATCTAGAGATAAAAATATGGTCTTTGAAATTTAAAAAAATTAAAGAACATTAGAAGAGTTTAACATTTGACTAAAAACAGTGGATGGAATAATTGATTTGGAAGATGGATCTATGGAAATATACAATAAAGAGATAAAGACAGAGAAAATATGAATTAGAAGGTAAAAAAAGGAAATAAAGAAATTACTCCAGAAATACTTCCAGTAGGTGTTCAAGAAGAGAATAGAGCAAATGTCAGAAAATATTTAAAGAAGATGTGGAATGATTTTTTTTAAATTAAAGAAATGAACAAGATCTCAGATTTAGAAAAAAAAAAAAGTGTCCCAAAAAAGATAAAGAAAAGGAAAGTCATGTGTTGACACCTCATAGTAAAATCACATAATGTCAGTAATAATGAGAAAATGTTAGAAGCTTCTAGAGGATAAAATAGATTACCTACATAAGGTTAACGAAGACGTGTCCATTTTTTATTAGTAAACAAAAAAATCCTTGAATAGATCACGAATACTACCTTAAAAGTACTGAATTAAATGATTTTCGACTGTCAAATGTATGAGAAAAACTCATTCAAGATCAAATATGAAGGATGCCTGGGTGGCTCAGTGGGTTAAGCGTGTGCCTTTGGCTCAGGTCCTTGCTCCGTGGGGAGCCTGCTTCTCCCTCTGCCTGCTGCTCCCCCTGCTTGTGCTTTCTCTCTCTCTCTCTGACAAATAAATAAATAAAATCTGTAAAAAAAGATCAAATATGAAATAAAGATTTTCATGACATGAAGAAAACATATATGTTGTACATGATACACCCATGCTGAAATAAGCAACAAGTAATTGAATCTACACATTCAATGGTGGAAAAAGAAAAAAAGAATAAGCAAAAGAATTTTTTGAACATCTGATAGTTGGTAAACCTGAATAAGTATCGATTGTAAAATTTAAAATAATTTGCCAAGGACTTACATCTAAAGCAGAACTACTTATAAGCATGTAAACTGGTACTGTTACTTATAGAACAATTAGAAATAGTAAAATTAAAGATTTACATACCTTTCAAACATGCAATGACACTTCTTGGTTGATCCAGATGTTGAACACAGATGTGAATAACAAAGCTTTATGTTTTCCAGACAAAAGGAAATGACTTAGCGAAAGAAACTTTAGAGAAATACTTAGGTAAAGGGTACTTAATAATGAGTTCTTGTTTCCTGAGGCAGGTCTCAAGCTCGTTTTCTTGTTTTTCATTTACCAGTGAAAATAAAGATTGGCATAATTTGGTATGCCTGGAGTAGATACGTGCTTAATGGCAATATTAATGGTCAAAAGTTGAAAATCAGCTTTAAGATTCCAGGGGAGGACTTAGTGATTTTTTATATCATTTGCCTACAAAATTCTGCTATCCCAAGAATCCACTAACAAATGTTTTTGTAATAGGTAGTGGTAATTCTAAATCTTCTCAGACTGTGTGAGAGATATAACCATCCATTAGATGGTAATCAGTTTCCTAAATAAAGGATTTTTTTTTTCCTGGAAGAATTTTATTCTGTCTTTGGGGTTTTATACCTTGTTGAAACTAATGTATCAAGAGAGACATGGATTCCTCTTAAGAACTAACTAAATGTAGTGAATATAATAGCAAATTATCTATGTACTGGATGAGGGCTGAACATCCTAGAAAATTTAAATTCTTTAAGTCAATATTAACACTAAAAGAAAGTAAGATTCTATGAAGTCTTGGGGCATTATAATTAAAGTATATTGTTGAGCTCTCCAAGTAAAAGCGGAGATACCTCTGAAGAAGGCAGATCGTAGGCAAATGTAAATTTGGGTCCTTTTTGGATGAAAGCATTTCATTTGACTAAATGCAGCAAATATGATCAAAATGAGTATATATGTATAATATATTATGCATATATACATAATATTAATACAATATACATACTATAGATACATAATATATCATATATGTATATACATATATACGTGTGTGTGTGTGTGTGTGTGTGTGTGTGTGTATAAAACGAGAACTTTTGGGAGAGAGGCCAGGGAATGGTCCTAGGATCGATTTGTCCCTAGAGTTATATGAGAAGGGACAGACACAGAGAAAACAATATGAAGATATCTTCAATAGATGAATCAAGATACTCTCACAACCTCAGATGTGACACAGGGCCACTTGTAAACCATTTGGCTTAAACATGGGTAAAACCTTCTAAACAGCAGTCTAGTGACCAAGTTGTGAAGTAGGGTAGTTTTGTCACTGAAAATTTTTGCAATCCTGCAGACAAACCACTTAATAGAGATAAGCATCAACCTCTCAGCAAGTGTATCATGGTAGTGAAGAGTAAGGAGCTCTGGACAGACAATTCAAATGGCTGTAAGACAGAAATGAATCAAATGGCTGAGAACCAAAGAGAATAAAGCCTCAATTTACTGCTGATTGGCCTGGCCAAAGCAGCTGAGGCCTGGAGGCCTGAGCTCTCAAGGATCATGGTAGAAGTCAGGCCATTGGCTTCCCTGGGTGAGACCAAGTATGCAGATCTGGGTGGGATTTTAAGAAAAGGGTAAAAAGGAAAATTAATGTCACAAATATTTTAGCTTGATAATTTTTTTCATTTGCTTTTATTAAAGACTTCTAAAAGAAAGAACTTGTCAAATGAAAAAAAAAATGACGTTGATAATCCAAATTTGACCATCAATTGGTAAGATGTAAAACAGAATGCTTTCTCCTTTTCTATGGCTTGTCTTGGAATGTGGGATTTTC
This sequence comes from Ailuropoda melanoleuca, assembly GCF_002007445.2. NCBI lineage: Eukaryota > Metazoa > Chordata > Mammalia > Carnivora > Ursidae > Ailuropoda > Ailuropoda melanoleuca. The sequence continues at coordinate 85,891,907 of NC_048222.1, read as the reverse complement.
AGGAGGTTCCTCCCTTCCCCCCTTTTTGGTTATTTTGGAATGCAAGGCTTTTAATAATGTAAGCCTTTTTTGATCTATGGTCTATGTTTTGTTCAATATTGGACAGGACTAAGCTGAGAATAAAAATGTTTGATTTTCTTTTTTTCTGTTTTGAATAATTTACTGAAGAAGTGAATTGCACTCAACAGTTGATCACATTAAGACAAGGGAATAAAAGTGTTGGAAAAAATTATTGCAGTCCATTAATAAAGCTGTCGTTATAATTGATGTGGTATCAAAATTCTTTAAAGAAGATGGGATGAACTGTGGGGAAAAAATGTTTGGAGAGAGCAATGATAGTACTTTCACAATATTTAGTTAGTCACTAGCATTTTTTTAAAAAATCAAAAGAAAAAGTGTTTCTATTTTACGAGGTGCTACATTAGTCAACAAGTATTTTCTGCCAGAAATCTTCCTAGAGAGCTGGAGGAGAAATCCAACCCACCAGGGCTGCCAGTTATTTATAAAACAGTGCTTTAAACTTAAAGAGTACTTTGATTACACAGAAATGAATTTGGATCACCGAATGCTTTCTAGCCTAAATTCCATGTTTGAAAAAGGGTAATCCTTTTTTGTTGATTGCTACATACCTACAGAAGTTACTGCTTTCAATAAAACTTCACAAATCAGGCTGGTAGTTTTGAATCTCTGAATATACTGACATCCCAGACTCCCAAAGAAAAACGGGATTGCTCTTCATTATGGTGAATGCAGTCTAGGGTGAAACCCACTATGACAAAAGGAAATGAGGCTAATAATCAAATTCTTTTTCAGGCTCCAGATTTTCAAGGATATGTTTAAAAGTTGTTTTTGTTTTTTGTTTTCTCAGTGTAGCAATCTCATGTAACTCTGCAGGATGAATTCAAGGACTACTATGTTTAAATTTTGATTCAGTGCCAAAAATCACTTTTCCAAGAGAAACTACTTTGGCGGATTCTGGAGTAAGATAAATTGTCGTGTGTCACATTTTTATCTTCCTAGATACATACACGAAAGAACTTTTTGGCAGCAAAACAAAGCAGACCAACTAGTGGGTCTTAAAAATTTACACTACCAAAGATAGAAATGATGCAAGCAGCCTCTGTGTTCATCTCTAACCCACATTACTGAGTAAAATATGTATCTTGAAAAACACAAATATTATTTTTAAAAAATTTATGATGTATTATTGTTAGTTTTAATTCATTTTGCAATTTTAATAAACAGGAAAGAAGAAAGCATGAGCTTTATTTAAGGAAAACTTTTTATTTTTCTGTTTAATAGTGCAAAATGTAGTATTTCCTTTTCTCTTGCTCTAATTGTTACTATAATTTATAATGTGAGATTTTAGATTAATACTCCTAAAGTATTCCATATAAACCTTGAATTTTTATTTTTATTTTTTTGAAATTGCAGTTTTATAACTTTGGTAAAATGATTTTGGGGGTTTCTGCTCACTATCTTTGATACCATCACTTATATACATTCTTGAATTCTTTATTTAGATTCATCTTTCACCTAGAATATGAGTGACTTGTTTTTAAAGGTCTTAGCATTTTAAGAATGTTTTGTTTAGCTTCAGTATGAACAGATCTGCTCTGCTCCTATGTCCAGCATGTTTTTAGATACAGCAAGCATGTTTTTTTCCACTGGCCTCACGTTCTGATCTCATTTTTCTCATTTAATGAATTTATGATGTACCATCATATACATAAGATTTTATATAATCGTATTGAATATCTGACCTAAAATTTTTCTGGAACTTACTTCTGCTTTTGATGTGACATATCTTCTTAGATCATTTCCTGCCTTGAACTTCATGGTTTCCAAATATTCAAAAGATCATTTTTGTTTTTGGTATATCTATCTGTGAGTGACATTTATCTTATTTAATTGGTGTTATTTGATGCAGTGGAGATACATCTTGTACTAAGAAGAAAATATACTAGAGAAAAATAGCTCTTAACATCAGACATTTCATTTCTACCTCTTTTTATATAGAAACACAATGACTGTATAAAGTGTTGAGATGTACATGTGACTTTCAGTTCAGAAATGTCTGTTAGTTTTCTTCTTAAACATTTTGACATTTTCCCCCAGAACAGTGGATGCTGTTTTGAATTAGATATTTCAATAGAAATCAAAGAGAAATTTATACAGGTGGAGCTTTAACAGTTTGCCTTATGAAACCTCTTGCAAAGACACAATGGTCTACATATTGATACCTAAGCTCTTCAGGAAATGGACTGACACTTACAACTCACTTTAAGACTAGTAGATGACCAAAGAAGATGAGACTGATTTAGGGTCCTCTTTTTTTGAAGTGTTCTAGCACACTGCGTTTTATGGTAATGCATACCTGTGTGTTAAGATTTAAGCTACTTAATTGTATTTTTCTTTTGTCAGAAGCCAACTTTTTTTATTTTAAATTTTTTTAAACTATAAAATGACAACTCCTCAATCTCCTTATTGTTGAGACACAGTTATTGGAACAACAAAGAGCTCAGAGCTTTTGAGTATCAGAAGAAAAATGTCAGAACAGGTTATATTTTATCATTGTGAAGACCCAGAAATTGACAATTTAACTGGGATTAGTGGCATTTGTTTTAAAAAGAAAACAAGATGAATACTTAACAGTCAGATAATTCTCTAAGAAGTTTAAAGAAACAATGAGCATAGCTGCTTCATTGTTAAGATATACAATTCTTTATTATTTAACCAATATATAACTTAGACGTTATATGGGACCTGCCTGGTAGAATCTTGAATAAGCTTTGGATCCTTCAGTTTCATGATATATTAGTGTTGAGAGACTCTCTTAAAATTTCTGTGATTTCCAGCTTACTGAGAACATTCTTCTCTGTCAACATGGCTCAGTCTCACCAGTTTTCCCCCAAAAACCGCACCCACCAATCTGTGAATGTAATAACTTCACTAATGTTTTGCTGGTCTATGTACTTTACACGGTGAGTTACACTGTGAACTATTCTTGGGGCCCCACACCCTTTATTTCTACTATCTCTTTGATTTTCTTCCTTTCCTGGAATGACACAAAGTTATTACCTTATGTTAAATAGAACATTTCTGCCCCAGATCAAGATCTTCAGTGTCTCACACTCGATACGCAAAGCCAAGGAGAGTGTTTTCCCCAGAAATTATAGTTCTCTTTCTAAGTGGAATTCTGATGACAGCTGTTAATGTGAAAGTATTAAAAGTAGTGATTCAACATTCTGAAGAAAACCTAGAATAGCACAAGAAGGTACAGAACTGATATTTCTGAGAAATGCTAAAATTAAAAGGACTTTGAGGAATTGTTTTTAGTTCATAGTGAAGGTGGTACAAAATTGATAGATTTTAGAGAGGTAACCAAAGCTCACCTTTTAATATGCATTTTCTTGGACTCAAACATCTAATGAAAATATGGCCTGAGTGAGTATTGGTTGGATGAGCAGATAGTAAGAAATTAATGATGTCTGTAAGTAGGAACAAGTTTCCAAGTTGGATTATTTCCATTTCAGAATTCCAAAATATTCTTTGGAACAGCTAGAACAGCTAATACTAACCTTTAAGCAATAATGGAAATAACATGCAAAAGGTATGGCACTTTCAAAATGGAGGAAAAGACAAATGGACCAATAGAGCAGTAAGTTTGAAGTAAATATCTGAGAAAAATTTAAGGTATGTTATTAAATAAAAGAAGTTCGAAGGCTAACAAGGTAAGGAATGATAGGAGTAAGAATGTCTTATAAAGAATGTTAATGCCATTTTCATTTTCTTTTTGTGGAAGATTTTCCAAATAGCAGATCAAATCAGTACCAAAGAATGTATAAAATTTCAGCTAAGCCTCTAAGTTTTTAACTCTTACAGATAAAATAGAATAGGGGGGCGCCTGGGTGGCACAGCGGTTAAGCGTCTGCCGAGACAAAGAGCTAATGCATTGGACACTGACTTCAACATTAGGTTTTCAAACGATCAAATCATCATCCAAAATTAAAAGGAGACAAATTAGTATCAACATATTGTCCTGCAATAATTTTTTTAATCCCACGACCTAAGGAAACTTGGCTAAACTATAGTCCATGTGTGAAAAGCTGGGGGTTTTAATTAACTATTATTACCTCCAAATCAACATTAAGACAAACATGAGAGCTGAGATATATTTCTAGACCATGAAAAGTAGCATCACGATTTTTGTCTCCTACAATCAACACATAAGTAGACTATGTGTCCGGTGCTGATGACAGCACTCTGAGAGACATGAACTCATGACCCCTGCTAAGCTAAGAAAGAGACCCTGTTACATCAGAGACATTTTTCAAATAGGACATTTCCAAAGCAGTCATCCCCTTGAGGATGTACCTATCCATGGATTCCTCCTGGAGCTTCATTTTCTCTGTCTAGGCAACTTTTCATGTATATGTGAGATTTTTTTGTCATGGTTGTTCATTCCTTCAGCTTATTCTTCCCTAAAATATTACCTTAGGGTTTGCTGAATATTATTGGTATTCAGTGTTAGAAGAGATCTCAAACTACATTTCTATCCTTGTATTATTCCTCTGAGAGAAGGACAGGGAAAAAAGTTAAAAGCAAGATCTCAGGTCAAGATATAAATATAGATTTATTTTGAAAATATTTCCCAGTTACAATGCTATTTCAAGCACAACTTTGGTTTTATTTTTTATTTATTTATTTTATTTTAATTCTATAATAGTTACCAAACACTGTTATATTAGTTTCAGGTATACAGTGCAGTCATACAAAAATTCTATATATCACTCAGTGCTCATCAGTGATAAGTGTATTCCTTTAACCCCCATTTCCTGTTTCATCTATCCCCCACCTACCTCCCTTCTGGCAAACATCTGTTTATTCTCTATAATTAAGAGTATGTTTTTTGGCTTGTCTCTTCTTTTCTTTGTTTATTTGTTTTGTTTCTTAAATTCCATATATGAGTTAAATAATATGGTATTTGTCTTTTTTTGACAGACTTATTTCACTTAGCACTATACCCTCTAGCTTCATCTTAATCTTTGGGTAACTACCCAGTGATAGAATTATGGGATCATAAGTTAATGCTATTTGTAATTTTTGAGGAAGCTTCATACTGTTTACCACAGAGGCTGCACCAGTTTGCATTCCCAACAACGGTGCACGAGAGTTCCTTTTTCTTCACATCCTCTCCAACACTTATTGTTTCTTGTGATTTCAATTTCTGAGGGGTGTGAGGTGATATCTCATTGTGGTTTTGATTTTCATTTCCCTGATGATGAGTGATGTCGAGCATCTTTTCATGGGTCTGTTGGCCATCCATTTGTCTTCTTTGGAGAAATGTCTGTTCAAGTCTTCTGCCTACTTTTTAATTGGATTATTTGTTTTGGGTATTGAGTTGTACAAGTTCTTTATATATTTTGGATACTAACCCTTTATCAGATATGTCATTTGTAAATATCTTATCCCATTCAGTAAGTTGTCTTTTGTTTTCTTTGTTGTGAAGAAGCACAAATTTACTTTTTAACTGCAAAGTATGTTATAGTTTTGAATTCTTAATGAAATGAAAAAGAAAATATTTAGAAAATGTAATGAGATTTTCTTCAATTTTTTAGTTATTGCTAAAAAACAAATAATTTTTAAAATTGTTTGAATGAAGAGAAACACTTCCTAACATAATTTTAAAAGGGTCTTAGTAGTTTTTTTTATATCAACCCAAGTATCAAATCATTTTAAAGAGAATTAAATTAACCTGGTTCTTTTTCTAGAGGATTGTTTTATGTTATTTTAATTTTAAAAAGCATGTGAATATAACTTCTTATATCATTTATTTGTTCTACAGAAATTGTTTCTATTAATGTGCTACAATCAAACCATTGTTATAGATAGAATAATAAAAATTCAAGAATCAACTTTTAATTTTAAAGCAAACATCATAGAGCAAGATGCACTGTAAGAAAATAACACAGCAATGTAGTCACATCCCTTCCCTAACTCCTGCTCCTCATATGCAGGCAGGTATCTGAACTGCAATCCCTATTTCTCAACCATGTTTTCTCTTCCAGTTGAAGACTAATAGAAAATTAAATCAACGATATTATGCCCTAAAGTAATAGGATACTGTCTAAAGCTTTATTGTAATTGAGCCATTTTAGATTGTTTCCATTACATTTTTCTATTACTGATAATAAAAACAATGAAAGCTAGCATCCACTGAGACCTTAGTATGTGACAGGTACTGTCATAAGAGCTATATATGTAGAAACTCCCTTAATCCTCATAACTAGCCTGTAAAATAGAATGATTCCTCTTCTTCTATTAGAGAGGAGCCTAGTAAAGGGAGGAACCTCAGCACATCCAGTTAATTTTATAATATACTTTATAATATATAATATAATATACTTTATAATATACTTATTTCAGACTGTCACCGATTTATTTTATAATTGTTGTTGTTTATTTGGCAACTTCCCAGAATAATTCCTGAATGTAATTAATGCAGATTTTTGGCTTCAAAAATTATATTCTGAAAAAACTCAAGTGTCCATCAACAGGAGAATGGGAAAACAAATTGCAGCATATTCATACCTAGAATATTACTCAGCAATAAAAATGCATGAACATGGATGAATCTCACTTTGGCAGAGCAAAAGAAGCCAGACATAGAAATGACTATATTGTATCCTTCCATTAGAAAGAAAATCTTAAAACAGGCAAAATTCATCTAAAATTAATAAAAGTATATATCAGAACTGTGGTTTCCTCTGGAGGATTGAGGGTGGGGTGGGGAATTGAGGAAGTTGACTAGAATTGAATATGAGAACATTCTGGTGAAAAGGAACTGTTTGATGTCATGATAGGGGTATGGGTTATCTGGGTGTACCCACTTGTCAAAATGATAAGGCTAAATTGTGTGCATTAAAATGTATGGGTCTTTTAAACCTAAAGAACAATAACCATAAATAGAGTAATTATAGCAGTACTTGAGGATAGAGGTATATAGGTGATACATCAAATAGAGAATGATGGTAGTGGTTGAGGTTGAGTGATGGATACATGGAGGCTCATTTTACTATTCCAATTAATCTACATATATTTGAAAATTTTCATAATATAAAGCTTAAAAATATGCTCCTTAAAGTGCTTTCCCCAAGACTTTAAGATATTGTTATCAAGACTTTGATAAAATGAGAATAAGTCTTTATAATAATCACAAACGTGAAAACATATTAGATTATTATAGGAAATATTGGAAGGAAATTTAAGATAAAACTAGCTTCAGAAAATATTTTAAGAGAGGTGAGGGTGGTGGTAGAGGAGTTTTTTTCCTTGATTGTAAATTTGCATTAAACAGTGATTATTTTTGTTTTTTTGTTTTTCTTGAACGGAGCCTACTTCTGAAATGAGGAACAGTTTCTAGCTTTACTCCAAACTTTTTGACTTTTAATGAATGGCAATTTCCTATATGTGTGTGATACATAGATAATTTTTTAATAATGATCCCATCAAATCTCCTATTCACAATGAAGTTATTTCTATGCTAGGTACGTGACCCTAATAAGAACTGTGTTATGAAAGCACAGTATGGGTTGTGTAAATAGTATGTGAATATTGATTTCAATATTAAACTATTGTATTTCTTGATAATGCTTGAGAAAATGTAATTTGCAATGTATTCATAAAAGGGCTAAAATAATGTGTGGGGTCATTTTTATTGTGCATTTGTGACTCATATCAGTTTAAAGCTATAAAAGCTGTATTTTTCTCCATTAAAAAGGTTTATCTCATTCTAACATTGCATTTCAGATTTATTTCAGTGCACTAATCATAGTAACAGAAATGCGATTTTATTCTAACACATTTTAGAAAACTAAATGGACTAATTACTTGGTTATTATCAAGTTCTAATTCTGAATTCCAGTGGGTTTTGTAGGATGTGCTCCAGTACATTCAGAAATTCAGGAGAGAAGGACATATTTAGAAACAAATAATTAGATAATGTGTTAGTTATTTTATAGCCATTTTTTTGGCCACTTGTCACAACATCCTGAAAAAACACAGAATCATCCATTTAGCACCCAACTTTAGACTGTGTTGTAATCTAGCCAGAGGTAGTAAGTTTTTGCTGTCAGGGTCAGAGAATAAATATTTTAAACTTTGCAGATCATAACATCTCTGTTGCACCTACTCAACTCTGTCGTTGCAACAAAAGCACTCACTTATGATACATAAATGAAAGGACATGGATGTATTTATTCCGGTAAAACTTTATTTACTAAATCAACCTTTAGGCTGCAGTTAGTCAAATTCTGCTCTGGATTAGTACTTCTCAAATTTCAACGTGCATAGGAGTCTCCTGTAGAGATTTCAATTCAGTATGTCGAGGGTAAAGCCCAAGAATTTGGGTTTTGAACTGATTGTCTATCTAAATTTAGATATTTAGCTACTTATACTGAAAACTTCTGCATCTCAATTTCTAAAGCTATAGAAAGAACTCAAGGGTATCTTCCTTACCAGCTTTGCACACATGTAATAAAGAGGTAGGAGAAAAATATATGTGAAACTTAATATATAGTGTGCAAAGTCAGAAATAAGCATTATGAAGACATTTTGGTAAGGGTTTCTGCTCACCTATTGATCTAGTTTTTCTCAATTTTAGACATTAGAATCTTAATTATAAAAGTTATAATAGGGCCATCGTAGTGTCTACATTAGATAACCTTATTCCACAGTTTTCAAAAGCATTTTTAGAGTGTATTAGTTTCCTTTTGCTGCTGAAACAAATGACTATAAACTTAGTAGCTTCAAACAACATGAGTTTGTTGTCTTACAGTTCTGTAGGTCAGAAGTCTGAAGTGTGTTTTCTGGGATTAAAGCCAAGGTATCTGCAGGACTGGTTCCTTCTAGACGCTCTAGGAAAGAATCTGTTACTTGCCTTTTTCTGAATGTAGAGGCTGAATCAGGGCCCCATATTACATCACCTTTCATCTTTCTTCCACCCACTTCTCTTGTAGAAGGGCTCTTGTAATTACATTGGGCCCAGCTGGATAATCCAGGACCATTTCCTTATCTCAAGATCCTTAACTTGATCATATTTGTTGAGTCCTTTATACCATGTAAAGTAACATATTCTGGGGACTAGTTGATAAACATTTTTGAAGGCTATTATTCAATCTAACAAATAAGGGTAACAAAGTGTGAATTGAGTTTCCAGCAGAGAAAGATTGAACGAGAAATCGGGCACAGAATCCTGACATCTTCTTTGCTGGAGTTACCACCTTGTAGGATCCCCTAACAAAGGAAGGGAAGAGGCTTTGTTCAAACCTGCACATAGCCCTGGTGAGATAAGCCTAGCTAAATTGGAGACTCCTTTGCTTCAACTATAGGTGGACTTAAGTTGTCTATCACAACATGGGCCAATGAACATTATAACACGTTTTCCCATAAGCTGACATTGCATTTTGCTCTCTGTATTTTAGTATTCTGATTAGGATGGAAGACAGGCTTTAGACAAAGAAGTCCAAGGTATTGTGGGAGAAATTCTAAGCTTCTCTCTACGCCTTTAGTAGTTTGACCCTTAGTTCAATCCTTATGTTTCCAGAAAGAAAAGACTTTCCCATGTGGAATTGCTCTGGGCCGGTCTATGTCAGCTCTTAGGAGGAAAAGAAGGAGCATCAAAAGCTTCAAAGAGATGAAATGGAGACTAAAATAAAATGTCATAATATTTGGTCTAAAAAATATCCTTGTTCTTAACCTCTCCATATCAAGGGATCCTTCTCTTTAGGGACCATGACAGCTGAAGACCAATAAAGGGATAGAAACCACACAGCTATTGAATAAAATAATTTAATATTAAAAAGTGTAACTAGGTATGAAAGAATTGGGGGAAAAAAAAGAGAACACTAAGATATCATGAAGGTAGAAACTGCAGGAAGCAGCTACCATTCCTAGTGGTGGTAGAACAAAGAGGAGAGGGTGGAATTACTACAACTCAGAAGCTTGACTGAAGGGTCCTGTGGAGCTAGGACTCGGTTCTGAAAAGGCAGTGCTGTTGTCTCCTAGCTGAGAGAAAAAACGTGGGCATAACAATTCACACCTCTGGCAGAGGAAAGCTTACTTCTCTGGGTGGGTACTACTAAGGGGACATGACAAGGCTGAAAAAATTGCAAACTCAAATCAACTGCTGCTACTGGAACAAACTGCTTCTGATGGGTAAAACAGAATTAGTTACTAGGGACAAATACTGTCTGATATTTATATGTGGAATCTAAAAACACTGAACTCATACAAACAGAGCGGAAATGTGGTTATTGGGAGTTTGCAGGGTGAAAAAAAATGGGGAAATATTGGTTAAAGAGTACACACTTTCAATTACAACCTGAATATGTTCTGGTGAAAATGAGTAGCATAGTGATCATAGTTAATAGTACTATATTATATATTAGAAAGTCGCTAAAAGAGTACATCTCAGACATCCTCACTACAAAAAGGAGATGCTAATTATGTGATATGGAGAGGTGTTAGCTAATGCTATGGTAGTAATCATTTTGCAAGATATAAGTGTATCGAATGAACATGCTGTATGTCAGAAACTTACATAATATTATATGTCAATTATATCTCATTAAAGCTGAAAAAAGAGAGCACTGTGTATCCCCCTTTTTTTAAGAAATCATCTTTCTTTTTTAAAAAAACTTATTTAAATTCAATTAGTTAAGTATAGTGTATCACTGGTTTTGGATGTAGAGTTCAGTTATTCATCCGTTGCATATAATACCTAGTATCCCCTTTATTTGCACTGTCCCTCACTAAGTCAAGACATGCCTCTTCTCTCTGCTTTTACTCATACTGGGATACCCTTCCAGTGCCTACTTCTTCCCTTCAAAGTTTTCCCAACTGTGAGAGTTCACAAGTTTCCTTTATTTTTACCACAGAACCTAGCACTGAGTTTATATTTAGTTGTAGATTCTTTTATTTGATTTTACCATATTGTCTTCCAGAAGAAATGCTAAGTGCCCTGGGAGGAGACACCGTACATCCTGGTGCCTCTCGAGGGCACTACTCCAGTGTCACTGTGCACACAAGAAGCTTCATTTTATGTTTATTTTAGAGTCAACCATGTAAAATCAACCATGTAAGATCAACATCAGACATAACGACTGACGTAGATAAGTGCTCTTTATCTCAAGGTAAAGAATCAGTGGGATTGCTACCCTGTTTTGTAAAGCAAACCTCTTATAAAATAATATATATTATCCTTACGAGTAATAATTGAACACTTAAAGGTTTCTTCTCAGGTGGATAGAAAACGGAAAGCAAAAGATACTTGTAAGGGAATAGCCCAGAAATCTTGGAACAGATACTTTATTTCTATCCTAATGTGTAAAAGATTAACTTGCCCATCTGGTTACAGAAAAATATAAGCAGTTTCCTCATTAATTTTGAAATTTTGAAATTTCCAGGATTTGCTTTATCCCTGACAGTCTTGCTTTGCTAAATGTTGACATCTCATTTCCTTGACTGTCATTGAATTTTCTCTTAGCAGTGATAGTTTAAAAAACAACCAATTAAATAATATCTTTATCTGTGATATACCTTTTGAGCCTATGAATATTGAATTTTCAAAGTGATTAAGGAGGCATTTCAATTCCACCACCAAACAACCATCTCCACCAATAGCAGGTAAACTCTGAGATCAAAAGTACTTTAAGTCTCATTGTTGTCAATTTAGGCTCTCTGTCATTTCTCCCATTAAGCTTATTTCTTTGTAATTTCAGAAACCTTGAATTTGTATTTTGTGTGCGTGTGTATCATTGCATGCGTGTTTTCTCCTTCTTCTGTATCAATTGCTAAAATATATATAATTATTACATGTTCAATTTGGCTTACAAAAAAAACCCAAAAACTAGTGTTGGTCCTTTTACTAGAGATAAGCCATATTCTTCAGGTGAATCTTACTTAAACCTTTCAGCATTGTTATGAATGCAGTTGTTAAAACAGCTGACCCTCTGAAAAAGGTAGTTCCTATTTGGGGTGTAAAAAGAAAAGCCTACTCTTATAAATCTATCACTCACGCGATATTGCCATCTGATCCTTTAAGTATCCCTTTTATTTTTAGCGATGTTTCAAAAATCATTTGGCAGCACTAAAATATAGAAACCGGAAACTTTCCTGTCTTACTTCTTATGCCATGAACATATATATGTCAGTATCTACTTAGTGTATGCTTTAATTCATCTAATTTTATGTATGCATGATAGAAACTGCTTGTATGATTTCCCACTGAAAATTACAAATGAATGGCCTAATTGAGAAATGCACTCTCAAGTGACTAATGAACTAAGCCAAAGAAGAAGAAAAAAAAAAAGTAAAAAGAATACTAATGTGCATATTCTCTTAAATCTTCAGGAATGCTGGGCCATCCTCTAGGTTATTAATGTAGCATAGCAACACACACAATGTATAAATCTGCTTGAATTCCAGTTTTTCTCCTTGAAGTATATACTAAGTTGGTAGTTAAGGTAAGATAACAAGGTCATGAGCTATGATGAGAGGATCCCCAGAAGTGGTTACATGTATATTAGTAGAAAATAGTTTGTACAGCTGCATGTTTTGAGTTGTGTCATTTACATAAAAAATAGTTTATTGAGGGGCGCCTGGGTGGCACAGCGGTTAAGCGTCTGCCTTCGGCTCAGGGCGTGATCCCGGCGTTACGGGATCGCCCCACATCAGGCTCCTCTGCTGTGAGCCTGCTTCTTCCTCTCCCACTCCCCCTTGCTTGTGTTCCCTCTCTCGCTGGCTGTCTCTATCTCTGTCAAATAAATAAATAAAAAATCTTTAAAAAAAATAGTTTATTGAGATTTGGGAGTAATAGATTATTCCTTGTCCATTGATTTCAACACAATTATTGAATATCTACATTGAGTGAAGATTTTTGGTCTAAAGCATAGGGTTCTACTATCTAATGGAAAATACAAAGATAAGCAAATATCTATGGTATACTCTATTAAGTTTTTGTTTAAAGTACAATGGATAATCAGTAAGTATAAAAGCATCACACCTACTCCAACCTGATTTATATGGGGTTTAGGCAAGCATGTGAAAGTGTCTTTACAGCAAAGATGATATCTGAACTAAGTTCTAGATGCCCAGCCCTTCTTTAGCCAAGGCTATTCCAGGAAGAGAGGCAACTATTCTAGTCCATGGGATGAATATGTTCAAAGTTACAGGGACACAGAAAAGGTGACATATATGAGAAATTATAAGATGACTATACACAAGTGACTACTGAGAAGGAGAGAGCAGTGTATTTGGAAAAAACCTCAAATGTAACGTCATAAATGATCTTATTCTCTACTAATATATTCAGATTTTTCTGAAAAGAAATATAGAGACAGCAATTTTAAAGATAGTTACATATACAGTGATGCTTTTTTTTAATAATAATTTTTATTATGTTATGTTAGTCACCATTCAGTACATCCTTAGTTTTTGATGCAATGTTCCATGATTCATTACTAGCGTATAACACCCAGTGCACCATGTAATATGTGCCCTCCTTAATACCCATCACCAGCCTATCCCAATCCCCCACCCCCCTCCCCTCTGAAGCCCTCAGTTTGTTTCCCAGAGTCCATAGTCTCTCATGCTTCATTCCCCCTTCTGTTTACCCCCCCTTCATTCTTCCCTTCCTTCTACTATCAATCTTCCCGCTATTTCTTATGTTGCATAAATGAATGAAACCATATAATTGTGTTTCTCTGCTTGACTTATTTCACGCAGCATAATCTCCTCCAGTCCCATCCATGTTGCTGTAAATGTTGTGTAATCGTTCTTTCTGATGGCTGAGTGATATTCCATTGTATATATGAACCACATCTTCTTAATCCAGTCATCTGTTGAAGGGCATCCCGGCTCCTTCCACAATTTAGCTATTGTGGACAATGCTGCTATGAACATTGGGGTGCTTATGGCCCTTCTCTTCACTACGTCTGTATCTTTGGGGTAAATACCCAGTAGTGCAATTGCTTTTAAGGAAGAATTTTTTGACCAGACTTTGGAAAACTGATTGACTGAAGAATGACATTCAAATTAGGAGACTGTGTGCTAATCCCATGTAAACAATTAGGAGGGTATAGATTAAGATAGGGACAGTGAATACTGAGAGAATGAATTGGATTAAGCAAAAAAAAAAATTAAGTTATGGTTGATTGGTTTTGATGAATTAATTATTGGATGAAAAACATGATGAAAATAGAAGATTGTAGATGATTTCAGCCTTTATACTAAATAACCAGTGGAAGAGCATACTTCATCAAATAAGAAATATACAATTAGAAAGGAGATTTGAGAGTGATGATGAATTAAATTTTTTACAAGTCAAATTTTAAATATATGATATATTCTAGAATTGTAATTTGGGGTGGAATCCAAGTGATCAGAAATAGAGGTTCAACAACTGTATTAGTCAAGATAGACTAACTATAATTAATAGTCCCTATATTTCAGTGATGTAAGATTTATTCCCTGCTCATACAGCACTGCAAAACAGATGTTCCTACTTAGCTCTTCTCAAAGCATGAAATGGGACAAAGATTTCTTCCATCTGTGTCTTGTCCCCTCTATAGGTCTTAGAGTCTTCATCCTGTGGGCAGTGGGTGGGGAAAAATAACACAAATAGCACATTAGAGAATCACTTTTGCTCATATTTCATGTTCAGAACTCAGTTACATGGCCACACCCAACTGCAAAGTGGGCCGGAAAATGTAGTCTAGCTGTGCCCCGTGCCTCACTAAAGAGTAAGGTCTTCAGGAATGTGACCTCTGAAGACTTTTCCATATTTACTACCTACTGCTTCTCAGTAGTCACCTAAGAACCAGCCATTCTAAAGAGAAAATACAGACACTAAAAAGCTTTCATAACTTAATTAAAATAACTAAAATATTTTAAGCTGCACTTATCATTTTAATATATTAGATTTTATTTTTAAGCAACTCAATTTTTGGATTAACAAATCTTCCCAGGCAATTATATCTTCTTAAAAATCAAATAAATTAATTGTGTAGAATGTTAAGGTTCCTTAAAATCCACGTGGTCTCCAGCCCAGGCTGCTGGACTCAATTCATCTCCAAGACACTGATAGCACACCCAGAAGCTATAAAAGAAAACTGTACTAAAAAAAAAAAAAAAAGCTGCTATACAACCTTTGCTCTTGCTGAAATCAATCAATAATAAATTCTCCTGCATTAATTGAAGTCAGCAAATTCCTTCTTATTTATAGCTAGCATCCTTCAGCATTTCAGTTGACTTTTGCAATTATTTCACTGTTTTACATATATAAATGCTTTCTGGTCACATATATAAGGTCATTCTAATGACATAGATAATTCTAAAACAAATTTAAAACATAATTTCCATCTTTAGGAGCAAATAATTCACATGGAGAAATAACCTATCACAAAATAGTAAAAGTACAATAAATGTCAATATGTAAGAAAATTTTAAGTTAATGATATTGGTCAATGATCTACAGACTATTTTGCTCAAGTACACTGAATACAAACAGATTGAACCATGCCTCCCAATATATGGATTTATACTTACATATATACTTACATAGTATATCCATATAGTATTATACCAACAATGGTTATTGTAAAAACAAATTTAAAAGGTTGAAAGAAAATTGAATATAATTAGACTTCTAAATTTTTTTTTTTCCAGTGAATTATCTTTCGTATCCACCTGCCCCAGATGTGCACAGCCCAGCTTGAGGGCCACAATATCAAAGAGGTTTAGAAAAGGGAGAACAAACCTCAATTGGCAAAGACTTTATGACTTTATACGATCAATGAATAAGAGATGACATTTAGGAACAGTGTAGGAAAATGTATGAAAAGATAAAAATGTTATCTTTTCAGGAGAGTGAATCATTGGCCTGCTCAAGTAGGTAATTTAGTAATAAAACAAAATGTCCTCTAGAGTCAGACAACCTGATTTCTAATTCTGGTATTTTACTTTACCTTGTAAGCTGAACCTAAATTTTCTAGGCAGCAGTGTCCTTATATCTAAGATAGGGATATTAATAGGATCTCCCTTATTGGACCATTGAGAAGATTACAAGAAATGGTACATATACCTATATTAATTGCATGAAAACCACGAAAACCAGTTTTTGTTGTTGTTCTTAAGACAAGAATAAGTTGGGGTTTGACTTGAACAGCTCTGACAAATCATTCTATGGAGTTTCACATATCTCCTCAAAGCTAATGGGGTGTCTATAAAGAAGGATGAATAAATAATAGTTATAATTGTAAATAAGGAAGCCAGTTGTACGACAGGGAAGAGTTTCTCTGTATTTGCAGTAGTTGGATCCCATAAAAGTCAGTGTAAATTAAAAGTTAATTGAATAATTAGGTTAGGGGTACCTGACTGGCTCGGTCAGTTAAGCATCTGCCTTTGGCTCAGTTCATGATCTCAGGGTCCTGGGATTGAGCCCCATGTCCTGCTCTCTGCTCAGAAGGGAGTCTGCTTCTCCCTCCCCCTCTGTGCTCTCTCTCTCTCTCTCTCACTCTGTCTCTCAAGTAAGTAAATAAAATCTTTAAAAAAAAGAATAATTAGGTGTAGAGAAAATTGTCAAATAAATAACTTGACTAAGACAACTTAATTTTTTTTACTCTTGGGTGATGATTCTATAGAATTAACAAATATGTAGTTTTTAAAATGTGAAGCTTTTGTGTTAAAAAAATTAGAAAATGCCTTACATAAGACCTGTGAGCAAAAAAGAAATGCTCCCTTCTTGTGTTCTATCCCTCATATGCACGTTTAAAGTACAAGTGCTCTGAAGGTGGGAGGCGAGGCGTGCGATGCTTTGAGTCTGGGCGTGTTTATGTGTGTGTATGAGTGAGAGGGAGAGATGTTGAAAACTAACTTTAATTACATAAGCTTAAGTCATTGATTCTGCTTTTCTTCAAAAATTTTTATGACAGATATGCCAAATCTTATTTTAAAAAGAATAAAGCACACTCGGGTGGGTTTGGGCCTCCCAAAGGGTAGTCCCTGTTTTTAATTAGGAAGGAATTTCAGTTCCTAGTACTCATACCCAGATTCATGCAGAAGTTTCATGCAAGGGTATTTCATTGAGCACTACAAGTGGGAGATACACTTCATAGTTTAGCTTCATGCTTTCATAATTCTAGCAAATCTCACATCATTGAAGTCAATAGAGTATATATTACTTTTAATTGGTTAGTTTGAAAAATATTTGACAATTCAGACTAGATACAAGGCTTTGTAAAATTGGTCCAAGCCTAGATCACATTGAAAAATTCCTTCCATTAAAAAAAGAAGAAATAATGTAAGGTATTTGTCTTCTTTCTTCATTTATTTTTACATGTAAGTCAGTTATTGGCTACATATTTCTGTTCAATTTTTTTTAACTTTCCTGGACATTAGTCTCTTCATATATGCAAAAGAAATACATAGTCTGGCCTTTATGGTCTCAGTGATCTCTTCCAACCCCACAAGTTCATAATTCAACATTTGTTTTTCTTCTGTGACCTTGAAAGTGGTTTAACAATCAGAAAATTATTAAAATGTTTTTGATTCAAAATGTGATGTATACAGCATCAGAATCAGATTCTGTGGTAATGTGTCTATTTAAATATTGAAAGGTGAATTTATTTTGTTTCTTAATTTCAGAATAATGTATTATGATCTTATGAAATATCTGAGTATAATTATATGTGGTCTTTATAGATGGTACAAGGCAAATTATTATAAAATGATTAAAACCATTTTCATAATAGTTTTAGGAATTTCCACTCAAAATATTTACTAAAAATACCAACTACGCAAAGAAATAGAGTCAAACTACACCTTTTAGTATGTGAAACAACAAAGACCCCAAAGCAATTAAATGTAAATAATCAGTTCTCAAAAAATGGAGTCTGCTTTCTTCCAACATTTCCCAGTAGCCATGGAATTGTCTTTATTTCTTTCTAAGAGTGGCTAACTCCCACTTTATTTTAATGGACATGGGATTATAGTGTGGCTGTGTTAGCAGTAGTCTTTATTTGATCTCTTTAGATGTCTCAATCACAGAGAACTTGCAGCCAGAGGCTAAGAAGTCAAGATAATTGAACTGGGAAGTAATAATTCATATACATAATTATTATACGTTATTTTTTTATTATTGATGTATGTCATGAAAAATTACCTCTTATATCACCCTAAGGGACTTTTGATTGCACTTATATTTTCTTCCTTATATCTTTTTAAAAGGAGGATTCTGACTCTGGGGGAAGAAAAAGTAGTTGTATTTTTCATTTCTATTTTGAAACCATATATACACTTTACACTCTAAATGTATCTAGGGAAAACTTTACCTATATTTTGGCCATATGCTCTTTTATGAGATTAAATTTATAGACAACACTGTCTATGAATTTATTGAGATTAAATTTAATCTCAGAAAGGTATACATGGTTGAAATATAGCAATAGTTTCTGTCTCCCCTGAGTTGACAGAAAAAGTACCTGGAAGTCCCTCGGCAGGGTTTTTGCCTGAGCCATACTTTGACTTATATTTAGGGAAGAAGTCAGAGGAATCCAATTGAGTGGACCTAAAGGGAGAGGACATGCAAAGTGCAAGGAGTATGATGGCCGTGTTGGTAAAAGATTTGAGAATTAAAACAAAAAACAAAACAAAACAAAAACAAAATCAACTATAGGCAAATATATGAAGGGTAGGTAAGAAAGCACAAAGGATTATAAGATATTTGAACTTATTTTCTGATCTCCCCCCCGACTTGGATGAGAATCTACTCCCCCTTTGAATTGCTTATTACTTTGTGCCATTGCAAAAGCAAAGTGGCAGGTGCAAGTTATGAAAGAATCAGGTCTTTGAAATCACTTTGCCATAGAATAGGAAACCCAATGATTGTGCAGAAGCTTGGATTGTTTTTCTTTAGGCTACCAAATAGTAAGCCAGCTGCATTCTGTACAGAGTGGTGATTGCTGAAAGCCTTGGCAACTGGGAAAAAGCCAACTTGCAGTGATGTGGGGGTGTTGCCATAAGTATGTGAGCTGCTGCAGAGGCCTGATAAAGATGATTACACATTTTGCAATATTATGTTGATGAAATAGGTTCTAAAAGCATTTGAAAATATCTGCTTTAGCAGCACAAACCATACTGAAGCCTCCCAAATGAACTGAATTATGATTGGTTGAAAAAGTTATGACTTTTCCCATTCAGTTCTCTTTACATTTGATGTAAAATAAAGCTTAACGATACACTATACACATGATTGTGAATTACACAGACCTACAGGAAAATGCAAATGTCTGAATACCTTTATCATACTCGATATTTTGGGTGTTATGTATTATTATATTATTCCCTTTTGCATCATTCAGTTGGTTTGTATTTCATTTTACTGTAGTTCATTAGTCAAATGCTTTTCTTCTTCTTTTTTTTTTTTTTTTGGGCCAACCACCTCAGAGTCAAATTTGGTATTCAACTTTATAATTAACTTAGATTAATTTTCTATGTTTTGAATTTTCTGGTATCCTTATTCTAGTTATCTTTTGCTTTTATACTTAATTTCTAAGTTGTCTACAATTTTTTATAATAAGAAAATTTTAAAAATTATTTCTTTGTTCAGTAAATTGATTATATGTATAATAAATGGCATCAACAATAAATTAAAAGAAAAACACCATAGGCGGAAGGAACAAAATAATTAAATATTGTTTACCAAGAACTAGCTTGACGTGTTCCAGATATTAAAGAAGGCCATATAATAAATGTGGAAAGTCACACTGGGTCTAGATCATATAGGACCATGTAGGCTGTGTTGAATTGAACTTTATTCTTTCAGTGATTGCTTACTTCTTATGTCCTGTAAGACTTTAAGGTGTGTACTTTAAAAGGAGAAGGCCACTTGAAATACTTAACTTTTGGGGGGCACCTGGGTGGCTCAGTTGGTTAAGCTCAGGTCAAGATCCCAGGGTCCTGGAATTGAGTCCCATGTCAGGCTCCCTGCTCAGTGGGGAGTCTGCTTCTCCAGCTCCCTCTGACCCTCCCCCTGCGTCTTCTCTCTCTCTCAAATAAACAAAATCTTAAAAAAAAAAAATACTTAACTTTTGTATTGATTGATGGAAAAATAAAATGTCAAACAACTGCATATACCTTTAAAATGTATTTAAAATAAATGCGTTTAAGATACATTTAAGATAATAATTATCACTTAATAATAATTAAATAATTTGACAAACACCTGGATGTTTATGGAATTCCAGAATTTCAACAGAATTGTTAGAAAATCAAAGCTAGGGGCACCTGGGTGGCTCAGTCCTTAAGCATCTGCCTTCGGCTCAGGGTGTGATCCCGGCGTTATGGGATCGAGCCCCATATCAGGCTCCTCTGCTATGAGCCTGCTTCTCTCTCCCACTCCCCCTGCTTGTGTTCCCTCTCTCGCGGGCTGTCTCTATCTCTGTCAAATAAATAAATAAATAAATCTTAAAAAAAAAAAGAAAAAAGAAAATCAAAGCTAAACCACTCAGGGCAATGATGGACGAATACCTCACAGCCAAGGGGGCAAAAGACTTCAACCTAACACAGCACATCTTCATATAACCTTGGCTATC
The DNA here is from genome assembly GCF_002007445.2 of Ailuropoda melanoleuca. Lineage (NCBI taxonomy): Eukaryota > Metazoa > Chordata > Mammalia > Carnivora > Ursidae > Ailuropoda > Ailuropoda melanoleuca. Next base: position 85,871,253 of record NC_048222.1, on the reverse strand, counting down.
ATTAGGTGTAATTACTATAATCACCATCTCAGGATTAAATTCACTCTTTCCAGAATGTAATTGTTTAGATGTGAAATTGTCACAAGTATATGCCAATGTTGAACTGTCTGCTCTCTTTCAATAGGCTCCAGGAGGACATATCATACCTTATGGGCAAATTTGAAAATTGCAATATGTATATTCCTTCATAGGATCCAATTCTATTCCTTTAAAATTAGATTGTATTCCCCTCATGGGAATCAACTACCCAGTTCTCTCCACAAATAAATTTTCTGCCATTTTTTCAAAAGCCATTTTCAATACTGAATTTTTAAAAGCCATTGTATTTTCATTCTGATTACTCAGAAACATTGATTTTTCTTTATTGTGATATAGTGACCTTTTCTATTGAGTTTACTGAAAATGTGCATATTATAATAGATTTTTTTTTAGTTTTAAGAAATACTTATTATTATTGCTTAACATTTTTAATTACTTTTATTTTCTACCCAAATAATAAATTCAGAGAATAGGGTGGTAATGTTATTGTGGGCATTGAGGGCATTTAGCACAAATTTCTGTACTCAGAATCTCAGCAAGCCTCTCCCAATTTCTTAAGTCACTTTCTTAAGAGTACTTAAGAGTACTCTCCAGAAATTCATTACATTTCTTCACCCCTGAACATTTCCATCTTTAAAGTTACCTACCCTTTCCACAGCTACGTGCTGCAGGAAAAGGAGCCATGAACAAGGTCAAGTTTTACTTTCAGGCTACATTCAGCCAAAATAAATTTATAAAATTTACTACTCTGGGGAACAGATGAATGGTATCTTTTAAGGCCCCTGGAAATGTAACATACTATTAAATCCATCTTGAAGATAATATTAGGAACTCTATCACTTTACAAAAATCTTGTTTATGCAACAAACATTTATATAGCATTGACCCTGGGCTGGTCATTTTCCTACTTTATAAATATCAACTCATTTAATCCTCATACAGCCCTATAATATAGAGTTCACTTTTTTTTAATTCCATTTTACCATAAGAATGCTGAACCTAAGAGAGGTTTAATGATTTTCTCAAAGTTAGAGCTAGTAAGTGACAGCGTAGGATTCAAGCACAGGAAAGCTGCTTCCAGAATTTATGCTGTCAGCTGCCGTGCTGGTCCCAACAATTCTTTAATGCTGCGTTAAGGGCTTGGCCTCAAACTTTGCCTTCGCTCAGTAGAGTGAACATTTAATGTGTAACAGCAAGAAATTGGATCAAGAGTAAAGACCATCAGAGGTTAGAATCTGAACTGAAAGAAACTTTATTTGTCAAGAGATGGGGGTAAAAATGTGATTTGTTTGTTTTCTATCAAGGATCAATGACCCTCAGTATTAGAAGAAAGGGGCTAATAGTGAAACGTAACTTACAAATATTTTAGGTCTTTGTACCAAAGAATAAAAGAGATCTACTCCCCTCCTTTTAAAATTAAGAAAGGATAAAGGTGCAGCAATTCCTTCTGGCTTCTCTCTCAATTCTGTACCATTTATTATACAACTAATCATAACCTTAATTCGATTAATCTTTGCCCTTTATGTAAATTAAGTTAGCTTTAGGGAACAACAAAAAATTATCTTAGAAAGTGTTACTTTGATTCCTTACTGCTGAGACAGGATATGGGTAGAAATAACCAGAGGGAACAGAAAAGCATTTCCAATGTGTCTGGGTGGCAAGTGCTGAAGTGTCAGCAAAAGCACACATTCTGGTTCTCAGATTTTTCCATCACTTTGAAGCAAGCACTGTATTAGTTAATAGGAAACAGAAATAAATTTTACACAGCCTGTTTCTTTCAAGTGTCTCTCAATCTGGTAAGAAAAGCAGATAAAATATAAAAATAACATTTATAGTTCCATGTGGTATACATTCTGTGTGCCCAATACATCACTCGCCGGATGGCATTAGTACAAATTCAGTGAAAAGGTTACCTTGATTCATACTTTATTTTAATAAAGTTGAATAATTTTAAGCATAAAATGTATAATTAGTTTAAAGCCAAGTAAATATAAGTAAAATAAATATTTACTAAATTAAATACGAATAATCTTAACACCAGTATTTTAAGTGCATTGTCAATTTTAAAGATTGCTTAGCTATAAAAAGCCCACATTGGACGATGGCAGAATTGAAGTCCCAGGTGCCTGGGTGGCACAGCGGTTGAGCGTCTGCCTTCGGCTCAGGGCGTGATCCCGGCGTTCTGGGATCGAGCCCCACATCAGGCTCCTCCGCTATGAGCCTGCTTCTTCCTCTCCCACTCCCCCTGCTTGTGTTCCCTCTCTCACTGGCTGTCTCTATCTCTGTCGAATAAATCAATAAAATCTTAAAAAAAAAAAAAGAATTGAAGTCCCAGAGCTAGTCAGAAGTCCATTGATTTTGGAGAAACAAAAAGGAAGAATGAAAAAGATGAATAAGTGAAGCCAAATGAAGCCCAAACCTGTGAATTGACACTTTAGGACAGGAAGTTCATAGCAAAGAAGAAATATCCTGCTATTTAACACGTCAGTCTGATAGCTGAGAATCAACCAGGACTGAGAGAACCAATGACATGAACACACACATGCACACAAACACAAATGCACAAACACACGTGTATACATGCACACAAATACACATACCTGATACAAGGACAGGCTAAACATAGCACATCTGCTAGAAATGAAACATCATCACCTTTCTGACAGAAGCCGCGCAAATGGAAAAAAACAGTATTTTATGATTTCTAGTGATAACTTCCTAGATTTATTTCTCAGAAAAAAATATAATGAAAGATATTTTTCTGTAGTCCTCAGTAAATCATTGTGGTCTTTTTTTTTACTGTTTACATGCTGAGTTGTAAAAAAGAATATTATAAGAAATATTTCCTTTAACCCTCTTGCACTGTTGGTGGGGATGTGAATTGGTGCAGACTCTGTGGAAAACACTATGGAGGCACCTCAGAAACTTAAAAATAGAAATAACCATGTGATCTAATAACCCCACTACTGGGAATTTACCCGAAGAAAAGAAAACACTAATCTGAAAAGACATTTGCACCCCTATGTTTGTTACTCCCATAGTGAAGTTATGGAGCAACCTAAGTGTTCATCAATAGATGAATGGGTAAAGAAGATGCAGAGTGTATACACACACACACACACATACAGTATGTATACACACACACACACACATACTATATATATATATATATATATATATATATATATACACGTTATATATATGTATGCATGTGTATGTATGACTCGGCTTATAAATATGGCTCATACTTATGATCTTGCCATTTTTGACAACTGGATGGACCTGGAGGGTATTATGCTAAGTTGAAATAAGTCAGGCAGGGAAATACAAATACCCGATAATTTCACTTATATGGAGAATCTAAAATAACAAAGCAAACACCAAAAACAGATTCATAAATACAGAGAACTGGTGGTTGCCAAAGGGGAGAGGGTGGGGAGATGGGCATAATAGGTGAAGGCGGTTAAAAGGTAGCAACTTCCAGTTATAAAGAAGTCTTGGGGATAAAAAGTACATAGGAAATATAGTCGATAATATTGTCATACTGTGGTATGGTGACAGAGAGTAAGTATGCTTAACCATGGCGAGCGCTGTGTCACATATGAAACTGTGCAATCTCTGTGTTGTACACGTGATACCAATATAACATTTTATTTTTTTTATTTTTTTAAAGATTTTATTTATTTGTTTTAGAGAGAGAAAGAGGGAGGGACAGAGCTCAAGAGCAGGAGCACAGGGGGTGGGGGGTAGAGGGAGAAGCAGACTCCCCGCCGATCAGGGAGCCCGACGTGGGGCTGGATCCCAGGACCCCAGGATCAGGACCTAACGTGAAGGCAGATGCTAAATGGACTGAGCCACCCAGGCACCCCCAAGATAACATTTTATGACAACTATATTTCAATAATAAAATTTTAATTAAAAAATAAATGAGGGAAAAAAGAAATAATCCTTGTACATGCCTTGTAAAAGAGCACAATTATTTATTTATACCTATAGATGCAAATATACACGCTCTCCAGTGGTGAAGAACTTACCCCTGTGACAACACTGGCGGCACTGCATGCTGTCTAACGTGAAGTTCTCTGCAGTACTTAAACATTCAAACTTTCTGCTCTTGCGAAGGTCTACAAGCATGTCATAGTGTATGAAAAAGGATTTAATAAACATAAAAGTCACTACTTCCTCCACCATATTGCACTTGATTGCAATCAGCATGTTATAACCACGGTCTAATTATAAAACGTCAAATGTTTCATCCGCTTTTTTAGCATAGCTCTGTGCCGCATCTGTGGTCACTGGCCCATTGAACATAAATTTTAATTCCTTTTACGTTCAATTTGAATCTGAATTACACAGTTGATGCTAAACTATACCAGAATTAAAACTCCCTTGAAGATAACTTGTCTGGTGAACTATTTTCAGGGACATGATTTCCCAAACATCCCTTGCATCACTCATGCAAATGAGCGATACTTTTGAAAAACTTGTTCTGCTTGCGTTTCTAGAATTTCAATTCTGAGGTATTAACACAACAAGGGAAGTAACCATCAATTCATATTCTTTATTATTCTTGATAATATTTATTTGACTGGACAAGAAACGGGATATCTAAGATAATGGATTTTGATGTTTATTAATATAAAACTCATTGACTATTATGGAGAGCTTTATTTTCCTTCTGTTATTCTACTCTTCTATCATGCCAGAAACCACTATTTTCGTGAATTAGATGTTTACATATCCAGCCCAGATATTTAAATATTTGATACATGAATACATACCATTGATTTAGTCACTATTTATTGGCTATTTACAGTAATTTGGGTACTGGCGCGGAAATAAAACCAAGTCTCTATGTTCAGGGTGCTTTTAGTGAGTGCCCTATATCTACTTAAATAGTTGGTTACTGACTGTTAATATTTCCTTGGCATATTTATTTTTCTTTCCTTTACTTTCAATTTTTCTGAGTAATTTTAAATTAAGTGTGTCTTGAAAACATCAAATTGGTTTTATGTCTATATATATAATCTATCTCTGTATCTCCTTCACCTATTTTTGCCTGCCGCCCCAACACCTCCCCACCTCTGGTATAAAAATATTGGATCCCTATGATGTACACCTTGAAACTAATGGGATATTGTATGTTAATTATACTTCAATAAGAAAAAGAAAACTATCTGTTAATTGGTCTATTGTTTTTAAAATGGAATTCTAGTTTTAAATATTTTTATGTTAAAATATTTGGACTTTAAAATGATACTTTAAGCTCTTTGTTTAATTTCTTTGTCTTTTGACTTATCTTCATTTGTTTCTTTATTTGACTTTACCCCATTCCTTTACTTTTCTCATCTGTGCTTGCTGTAGGTGTTTTCTTTTTACCTTTTTTGCACTATCCGAACTTAGAAGTCAAATGTTCTATTTCTATTATGGCGATGATTAATATTACATTTTTACAATGTATGCCTTAAAAAGTCTAAATTAATCAGTATTTTTACCTGCCTCCACACAATGTAAGACCCTGAACACTTTGACTATTGCTTTTACTGACTGACCTCACTCATGAGGATCTGATCTACTATGTTAATTCCTTTTGTTTGGCTTTCCATGAATCATCTTACTTTCACAGTCAATACTTATCTAGACTTAACAACATATTTTCCTCATAGTTTATTTCCTCAATCGGTATATTATTTTTGTTATCTTATTTTCCACCTGAGTTGCTCTTGGGTGTCCCATATGCCTAGGTTAGGGATTTATACTTGTAGAAGTTTATACTTTGCTCTTTCTAGAGGACCTGTGATTTTATCTGTTATCAATACTTGTTTCATAAATTAATTTTCTCGGGTATCCTGTTTTTTGGCAGTAAAGCAACTCTGGCTAACTCCCAGCTTTGTGCTATTTTCTTTTTCTCTCTCACGTGATACCTCATGACTCCAGGATGGCTAGGCTTTCTCTTAGGAGTTCAGGGGAACACAAGGAACACAAGCCGTTAGATGAAGGGTTCTCCCAAATATCAGGAGCTCCCCTTCTCCCACAGTTATTTGGAGTATCTTGTTATTGTTGTTGTTGCTTAATATTATGAGCACTGTAAGAATCCTAAAGTTTGTTGCTAGGAGTTTTCTGTCAGTTCAAAATTTAATGTAAATAGAAATAAAATAGGAAAATAATGCAGCTGGTTTTAGTTGCCCTTATAGTGGAATTCTATAAAATTCGCATACTGATAATTTGATAATTTACTAAATCTAAATTCAAGTGTAGTCTCTACCACTATGTAAATCAGAAAACTTGGTTGAGTTACTCGGTATTTCTGAGCAGCAGTATCCTTGTCCATAAAATTAGAGTCTGGACTAGGTTATCTCTATTTTAATCTGCAAACTTGTCTTGTTTGAGCCTCTCTGTTAGTAGATGACTATAGTGAAGGTCTGTGAAGTTAAATGATCTCTTCAGATGGCTTCTGTGAAAAAGGACTGGAATTTTATCTTTTCTTAATCTTAATATAATCGTCTTCCTTTTGTACTGTTGTTTTCCATCTTAGACAATCCTTAAGTTGTTTTATAAATAATATATATTTGTAGTTACCTGTTGTGAAGATTATATACAGTGAAGTTCCCATTCACTGTGAGAACTGAGTATGTCATTTCCAATCTGTGTTAAGTGGAACTCTAATATTCTAGGAGTCATTTCCTTAGGAGTAGATTTAAGTCTTATAGAAATGTTTGGCTTTTAATGTATGTGATATGTTTCTGCATCTGGCTTCTCTATCTTCTCATATTGTCTCTACTATTCCTTAAAAAGCTACATTTTTTTTTTACCAGTATCTCAAATCATGAAGTTAAGAGCATTTATTATTATTGCCTTTTTACTAAAACAGTTTATATCTTAGATCCTAATAATGAACAATATTCCAGGGGCTAAAGAGAATAATATTGTCCTTTTAACTACTTCAACTCAACTATTTTGCCCTTTTCTATGGGTATTGAATTTTGCAACATAAACTTTTAAAATATGTCAGCTTCAGAAGAAGTGTGAACCATAGGTAAGCAAAAGGAAACCAAAAGAAGACAAGAATGAAAAATTACCCATGAACTTTAAGTCCAGAGGAACCACATCTGCTTTCTTTGCATTGGCATCCCTTTATTTACATACACGCATGTGAATTTGTGTGTGAGGTATGTACATCTAATTTTCTCTACAATTATTTCTCAAACAGCAGCATAGTGAATGTACTGTTCAAAGTTGTTTTTTAAATACCCTAAGACTTCCTCACCTCTGCATCAATGTTTTATTATATTTTATTATCTCCTATTACCTATAACTCTTATCTCTATATATTATTACTCCCATATATATACCTTTATTATGTCTTCTATGACATCTCCTATATTTCCTATTGTAATTATCTGTATCTTTTTTTTTTTTTTGGCATTTATCTCATCCACAAGAGTGTAAGTTTCATGAAAGCAGGAACCTGGTGTGTCTTTCTTATTCACTGCTGGAAAATTGTAGGCTCTTAATAAATATTTGTTAAATAGAAAACATAAACTATTTCTAAAGATAATTGGGGATTAACCAAGTCGTATAAATGGAAAGAAAACTGTATTTTTAATTGGTGACTACATATTAACCACAACCCATCCCCACAAAAATGATTTCTATTTTTGCTTATAAGAGGTTTTAATACATTTAAATATAGCAAAATTAAGCATGTAATTTTAGACAATGGGAATTATTTAAATGAACCATCAAAAAAGTTACAGATAATTATTATTTTTATATCTTTAATAGAGGACCTGTAATTTTAAGTTGTCACTTGGTTTACAGAAAATAATTTCATATTTCCATTTTGATCTTTATCTTAATATTTACTGCTATTATCAATTTTATTAAAATATTAGCCACCCTTCCAGGTTTAACACTTAGCTGCAATCTCATGTATCTTTTTGCATTTTTATATTTTCCTTTGGCTGTCTCAACATAATGATTTTTACCACAAATGTGCTCTCAAAGAGGAATGACACTGAGCACTCAGTTGTACAGAATTTTCAGGATTCTCAACATCTTTCAAGATATAGAATAACTGTCAATGTACTAAACAAATGATTTTGGGTTTGGTAGTGGAATTTGTTCAAGAGAATTTGTCAATTGATTTATTTATTTATGAGCTCATCCCTGATGGATGTGGCTGTGCATAATTTCTGAGAGCGTGCTGAAGTACATAATGTGTGTTGCCTTTTTCAGAAAGCCAGTTTGCCTTACAAGGAGTCTATATTTTCATCCTGCTCTGAGAGGTGCTGATTCCATCACTCAGTGCCTTGACTCATAAACATTTTGTGATTCCTAAAAGTATGTACTATGCAAACTTTCAGCAATAATTTATGAAGAAAAGAAACATTTCCAGCTTGTTTGAAAATAGAATAGACAGTAAAAAAAAAATGTGCCTATAAACAAAGCACATAAGGACTGTACAGGATAGATTTCTAAGAAACAATACTGATCCCTTGGGTGATGCCAGAGCTGTTTTTGCAGAGCAGCCAGAAAATAACCATGAAAACAATCCCAAATATCTGAATCAGCAGCAATTTTACTCTATGCTCCTGCAACTTAANGCACTGTGAATCTGCTCAAAGAGACTTTTAATAGCACTGTGAATCTGCTCTAAGATCAACTTCTCCATCTACTGGCTGAAGGTCAAATTTTGATTCTTATTAGTTATAAAAATCGTGAATTTATTTGTGTGCGTTCTTGTGAATATGTTTTCCACAATGAACACATTATTAACTAAAGACATAATTTACTCTCTTTTCTAAGATTTTTTTTATTTGGGAGAGTGGAGAAAGAGAGAGAGTGTGTGAATGGGAGGAGGGACAGAGGAAGAAAATCTCAAGCAGGCTCCCCACTGAGCACAGAGCCCAAGCTGGGCTCCATCCCGCCATCCATGAGTTATGACCTGAGCAGAAACCACGAGTTGGACATTTAATTGACTTAGCTACCCAGGCGCCCCTATAACTTACTCTCTTTAAATTACAACACCACATGACTCAAAGAATCAGAAACTACATTTTGAAAACAATATTATTGACTGAAAGAATAAATCAGGTTGATGATTTCAATTGTTTTTGAAAGTTATTAATTTTATTATATCGTGATTAAATGATTTATTCTCTTTCTTCATTAATGTAAAATATTTAAATTGTTGAATTTCTTGGTATATTGGCATCTAGAAAGGTCATCTCTACTCTATCTTTATAGGCACTTGTGGTATCACACTTTAGAGATTCATTATGGGTTTTTTTGCTCCATCTGTTTTCAAACAGCACTCAAACTGACAGATGATATTACTCAGAGAATCTTAACTTTCAACTTGGAAATCAGATTAAGAAATTAATAGAAACCAAGAACTTAATGCTAACCACAAATTAGCAACTTCAGTTTAGTAAGAAAAAATGTTTGGCAATCTGAAAGTGGTGTTGAATAAATGAGAGCACAAGGCCGACTTTCCTCACAGAGAAATCGGTTCCTAAGAATTTTACAAACCTTATTACTTAGTCTGTCAGCTACTTACATGTGTGTGTTTTTTTTTTTACAAATTTCCTATACACGTTATATCTCGCCTGTCTTAAACAATATATCCTTGTCCTTCTCACTAATCCTAAGTGTCTAAAACTATGGATCGTCATCATTTGGATGCCTTAACTGCCAACACAAAGCAGTCTCACATTTCACAGATCTGTTCTCTCACAGAAATAGGACCATGCTGACTAGCCTGACTTCACGGATTCTTCTTTCATGCAAGGTGCTTTTCCGGCTTTTTTAGTTTCTTTATAATTTCTTATAACCACTTTTTAATAATTATCTAGGAGGACATTACACACCCCTTGCTAGAAGCTTTAACAACAGACTTTTTCTGTATGTATATATATTTTTGTTTATGTGATCATAATGTGATTGAACTTTCAATAGTTCGAAATATTCCAGCCATGATGGATGGGATCTCTCTTGCCCCTTCTGGAGGCCCTTCCTTTTCTCTGGCTTCCTGGAGCTCCTTCAGAGGCACGTCATCGCACTCACAAACCATCCCGGGGTGTCTTTCTCACACTTTCTCTTTGCACTGCTGTTACTCATCCCCGGGCTTCTGTGTTGTATCATTTAAAAACTGCCATTGCCAAGCCCCAGTTTTCACTCAAATCACCCAGGGATGCTTCACACCACCTCTTCTGATCTCCCTCGTCTTTCTGCGCGTGTTTCAGTCTAGGATCTCACACCTTCTTCCCTTCCTCTTAACTCTGCTTATGGAGTCACCTCTGCAACAACACATGGGATGCCGCGTGCCACAGCTTTCCAGGAAACACTTTGCTGCTCCAAGAACTCAGTGCTCACTTCCATGAATCTGGAAGAATACAGCGGTCCCTACTGTACTCACGGACCATCAGATGTCACGCCATTGAGATTTCTTTTCTTCAACTATCTATGCTACAGTTGTGGTTAGGGCTGGACAAAACAAGTGATTGCCATATATGATACACAGAACTATTCCTTGCGTAAAGCTCTCAGCTCCCAGTCCTGTGATTAGATGATCACCCAGATTCTTTTTTTCCCTGGTGAATTTTCACACAGGAATCCTATAGACCTCACTTCCATACCCTTGTGGGACCCACCGCTAATACAAGCCTACTAGACATGTCTTTATTTATGCAGATTCCCATCTAGTCAGCATTCTTGGATGGCCTTTTAGGGTTTTTCCTCCGTTCTTGTATAAATCAGTGGATGCTGATCTTGAAGAGAGGGGGTGCCAAACTGCATATGATGTCTGCTATGAACATAATTATTTTTATAAAACTATGATTGTGGTATACATGTGTACTGGACATGACATTCTTTAAGAGATGGGTTCTTCAAACAGTGATGAGTAAATGGGAGATTGACTTAGAGAGTTTATCACCATGGTGTAAAAGGGTTTCCACACAAATTCCAATAAGCACTATGAGAAGATACCAGTTCCATAAAAAGGATGGTAGCAGAGGAGACACTTTAGATTTGGGGCAGGAGCAGAGAAGACCTCTTTGAGAAAGTGTTTTTTGAGCCAAGTCCCCTTGAGTCAGTGAGGAATGAAGCAAACATATTTCAAGCAAAGGAAATAATATGTGAATATCTGTGAATGCAATAAAACCTTCGCATCAATCAAAAAAATTACTCTAAGAGATAAGTGAGTAAAGCAAAATGGGTGAAAGGGCACAATGGAACATTATGAGGTGGCCCATGACCACTAGAGATAAGAATGTCAATGAATGTCAATGAAAATGGGCAACATAACAAAAATATATATCATAATTTAAAGAAAATAGAACATAATTCTATCAGCTAAGAATTTTTTTATTAAGACTTCATATTTCTAAAGCAGTTGTAGGTTCATAACAAAATTGAAGGGAAAGTACAGACATTTCCCATATACCCCCTGTCCTGGCTCATGCAATATCCTCCCCCATTATCAGTATCCTTCACCAGAGGAGTACATTTGTTACAAAAGAAGAACTTACATTGACACATCATAATCACCCAAAGGCCGTAGTTTACATTACAGTTTTTTTCTGGGAGTTGTATATTCTGTGGGTTTCGGGAAATATGATGACATGTAACCATAATTATAGTATCATACAGAGTATTTTCACTGCCCCAAAATTCCTCTGTGCTCTGCCTGTTCATCCCTTCCTGCCCCCTAACCTCAGGCAACCACTGATCTTTTTACTGTCTCCATAGTTTTCCTTTTTCCAGAATTTCATACAGTTGGAAGCATACAGCATGTAGCCCTTTCAGAATGGCTTCTTTCCCTTAGTAATATGCAGTTAAGATCTCTTTATGTCTTTTCATGGCTTGGGAACTCATTTCTTTTTAGCACTGAATAATATTCCATTGTCTGGATGTACCAAAGTTTATCCATTTACCTACTGGAGGACACCATGGTCACTGCCAAGTTTTGTCAATTATGAATAATGCTGCTATAAACACCATAGGCAGGCTTTTGTGTGGGCATAAGTTGTCAACTACTTTGTATAAATACCAAGGGGTGTGATTGCTGGATCTTATGGTAAGAGTATTTTAGTCCCACCAGCAACATATGAGAGTTCTTGTTTTTCCATATCCTCACCAGCATTTGGTGTTGTCAGTGCTCTGGATTTTGGCCATTCTTTTTTTTTTTTTTTAAAGATTTTTATTTNTTTATTTTTATTTATTCGACAGAGATAGAGACAGCCAGCGAGAGAGGGAACACAAGCAGGGGGAGTGGGAGAGGAAGAAGCAGGCTCATAGCAGAGGAGCCCTGATGTGGGGCTCGATCCCACAACGCTGGGATCACGCCCTGAGCCGAAGGCAGACGCTTAACCGCCGTGCCACCCAGGCGCCCCTGGATTTTGGCCATTTTAATAGGTGTGTTATGGTATCTAATTTTTGTTTTAATTTGCATTTCCCTGGTATGATGATATTATGATAAGGAGAACCTTTTCATATGTTCATTTACCATCTGTCTGTCTTCTTCGGGAGGTGCCTGTTAAGGTCTTTGGTCCATATTTTAATCAGGTTCTTTGTTTTCTTATTGTTGAGCTTTAACATTCCTTTATCAAATGTGTCTTTTACAATTACCTTCTCCGAGTTTGTGGCTTGTCTTCTCATTCTCTTGACATTGTTTTTCTCAGCAAAAGTTTTTAATTTTAATGCAGTCCAGCTTCTAAATTACTTCTTTTATGGATTGTGCCATTATTGTTATACCTAAAAAGTCATTGCCTTCATAAAGTCGCCTACCTTCTGGGAGTTTTGTAGTTTTGTATTTTATTTTTTTGGCCTGTGATCCATTTTGAGTCAGTTTTTGTGAAGGGGGTAGGGTCTACATCCTTTTTTTTCTTCGTATGTGGATGTCCACTTGCTCCAGCACCAATTTGAAAAGACTATCTTTATTATATTGCTTTTATTCCTTTATCAAAAATCAAAGGGGCACCTAGGTGGCTTAATCTGTTGAGCATCCAACTCTTAGTTTCAGCTCAGGGAATGATCGCAGGGTCATGAGATGGAGCGCTCAGCAGGGGAGTCTGCTTGGGATTCTCTCTCTCCCTCCGCTGGGCTTGCACATGCACATATATGCGCATGTGCTCTCTCTCTCTCTCAAATAAATAAATCTTTAAAAATAATCAGTTGACTATACGTAGATCTACCTCTGAGCTCTCTGTTCTGTTCCATTGGTCTATTGGTCTATTCTTTCACCAATACCAAGGGCAGGGGGAGGGAGAGGGACAGGAGGGGCAGGTGGAGAGAGGGAGAGAGGGAATCTGAAGCAGTCTCTGTGCCCAGCCTAGAGCCCAACCTGGAGTCAATCTCACAACCCTGAGATCATGACTTGAGCTGAAATCAAGAGTCAGATGCTTAATTGACTGAGCCACCCAGGCCCTTCAGCACCACACGGTCTTGATTACTGTAGCTTTATAGTAAGTCTTGATGTAGGGTAGTGTCAGCCCTTCAACTATGTTCTTCTGCTTTAATATTGAATTGGTTATTCTGAGTCTTCTGCCTTGTTGGTTGAGTATTTTTAAATAATTTATTGGAGTCAAATGGAGAAACATACTGTACTATAACTAAGAAAAAATACCTCAGAAAAGAATATGCAGTTTTTATATATACTTAAGCTATATTATAAAATGAATAAAGTTCTGATTCCTTATTTGTATTTAGTTATTCACAATTTACTACTGTTATTGATTAATTGGACCCATTAAACTTTTTAAACTACCAAAAGAACACATTCTTTGTTATTATAGTTAGGTATCGCAAATGAGCATGAATTCTTGGTGATTACCATAGGCAAGATTTTTTAGCATCCTGAATATAGATGGTATAGATCAAAAACAAAATAATGCAAAATTTCAAGTTAGAAGTAATGGATGCCTAAGAGAAATAAAGAGATCAATCACAAAAGAAGGAATATAGATATTAATAACTGTTTAAAAAGCTCAAACTCACACTAAAACCATGATATAATTTTTTTTTTAAGTTTTAAAAAGATAATTCTTGGGGTTCCTGAGTGGCTCAGTTGGTTAAGTGTCGGACTCTTGGTTTTAGCTCAGGTCATATCTTGGGGTTGTGGGATTGAGCCCTGCATCGGGCTGTGCACTCAGTGTGGAGTCTGCATGAGTTTCTCTCCCTTGCCCTCTCCCTCCCTCTCTGCTTCTCTCCCCACTTGCTCTCTCTTTTGAAAATAAATAAAATCTTAAAAAAAATAAAAGAAAAAATAAAAAGAAAATTCTCCATGCTGTCTAGATGAGGGGAATTCTCATATTCCGATGAATTGTTATTTCTTAAACCGTTTTTAGACAGCAGACAGCAGGTTTAGAATTCATGTCATGAGCTATAAAAATATTTTTCTAAAAATCTATCCAAGATAGAAAAAAATGTGTGCATAAATTTATACATGAAGACTTTCATCAGTGTGGGTCCTTTAGGATTAGTTATCAACATCATGGGGAATGTTTCAGGAGTTTGTAAACAGTTTCAGAAGAAAGGAAAAGTGAAGCAGATCGAGATTTAAAGCACTGATTGAGATTTAAAGCAATTAAAGAGTCTTTGAAAGAATATTTTCAAAAATTCATGTAATGTGGCTTGTATTTCTAGAGCAATGTTTTCGAACTTTAAAGTCCCCATGAATCACCTTGAGATCTTGTTAAAACCAAATTGTGATTCAATAGGTTTGAGGAGGACCTGAGAGTCTGTGTCTCTAACAAGGTCCCAGGTGGTGCTGAGGCTGTGTTCTCATTGCATTTAGTAGCAAGGCCTGGAGAACATATATGTGATAGGGGTGTGACTGTGAGGCTACCTTTTATGCTTACAAGACTCTTTTATTTTCAAATTGAAGAATATAATTAATATGTAATTTTTGAATGGGAATATGAGTCAAATACTCTTATTTAGTGTTAATACAATCACTGATATAGAATTCATATCTTCTTACTGAGCTTTTTTCAAGTGTTCCCTTCAGTGATTTCATAGCAGTTGTGCCTACATAAGATACACCCATGAAGACATCTGCATTTGCATAGTTGTGTTAAGTATTTTGAGTTCACTTTCATTTACATGGGAATCAGTAACTAAGGAAAAATGGCACAGAAAAGAAGTCACAAAAAATGCAACTCTTTCATATAGTCAAGTGTAATGGAGAAGCCATCACACAAGGATTACTGGGGAGTGGGGATTAAAGACCTGAGACATTGTAATGATTGAAATATTTTAAAACAAGATCATCTGACCATAAAGAAATGGATTGCAAAAGTTATATATGAAAATTAATGTCTTGAATGTATAGCTGTAGTTCATGTCCTTCAAATCAATCCCAACTCTCAGGTATTGTGCTGAGTTTCCATCATTGTATGGAAGCTTCATTTTAAAATTTAAAGAGTATAAAACTTAGACGTTTGTAGGGATTTTGGAAAGAAGAAGAGAAACCAAAAGCAAAAGTCTTGACCAATTTACTTCATCACTTTTAAGAAGATTCCCTCATGGGGCGCCTGGGTAGCTCAGTCGTTAAGCGTCTGCCTTCAGCTCAGGGCGTGATCCCAGGGTCCTGGGATCGAGCCCCGCATTGGGCTCCCTGCTCCACTGGGAGCCTGCTTCATCCTCTCCCACTCCCCCTGCTTGTGTTCCCTCTCTCGCTGGCTGTCTCTCTCTCTCTGATAAATAAATAAAATCTAAAAAAAAAAAAAGATTCTCTCATAAGAATTTACATTATGTATAATACTACTATAATATGACTATATTACATCCCTGTGCTCAAAGAAAATCATTAGGGATGAATCAAAACTGTATTTACAAATGAATAATTAGAGTCAATTATATTACTAAACCAATGGCTTAAGTATTAGCAATTTTAATTTGAATTAACATTGCAGATTATCTTTTTTAAAATATTTTTAAGATATCCTTTGGTCAGTATTTAAAAGTTCTTAGTTTTTTTAATTTAGCTACCAAAGGAAAATGAAGTTAATGTTCTCTCACTGAAAAGCATTCATTACTAAAATGCTTATCTTAAAACCATTTTGCATAAAAACTGTTATTTAATTCACAGTGAAACATTTACTCTTAATTTCACATAATTTGCTATGCTGGTTCTTCATGGTGCTATAGATTGTCTATTAGATTTTGTTCACTTAGAATGTAGAGGTTAATATATTTGTGAATTTAATATTCTTGAGGAATATAAAGCGTATGGTCCCACATTCACAGTAACTGAATTCAGAAGTACCAAACGCTGACAAAAAAGCTCCTGAGAATACTACATGACCTAGGAATTAAACATAATCATCAAACAACGCCTGCAGACTCATCAAACCAGAATACTCCACCACCAGGCCTCTTGACCCTTCAAGGAGGCGTTGCTAAACGGAGGCCGCGGCTGCCAACTAACATTTAAATGGACATTTGGAAGAAGATTTAACCCAACCTTATGAAATTCTCTCTTTAGTATCTGGCACTAAGGAATTGAGTAGTGTTTTCCTTTTTTTTTTTTTTTTTTCATTTTCAGAGTACTTTATACCATTAAGAAATTACCATTCCTTGTTGTTTTGTGTGTTAAATAAAAATCATACTCATTTTACATGAAAAATCACTGAGATTAAGAGATGTACTCGTTTACCACAGCTAAAGTGAAATCCTATAAAGGGAATTAACCAGGCTATATTTTCATACTGTCTTTCAAATTGATAAAGTGCTAGTTTGTGAGGTGTTTTGTTATTCTAGAGGAAACATGGTACATGAAATGAGTATGCTGACAATTGGCAAGCATGCTTCTACTTATAAAACAAACGAAGAGGACAGGCTCGCAGGTACCGTTCACCAGGTGCATATGAAATGAAGTGTTGTATATCCTGAACATCTAGTCCAAAGCCGGAACATTTTGAGGAAGGAATCTTTAAAATTATTTCTATCTGTAAGTCAGTAAATGATTTTGCATACAGAATCATCTATACCTACAATCTATCATATTTTAATGATCACTACTTAAAGATGCAAACTATTTGCATTAAAATGAAATGTTGGCCAATATTAGCACTATTTATGGAATGGATTTTTAAAATATATTTATCTTTAAAGAGTATTTAATAATTAGCTTTATTTGTTATGGAATTCTGCCAGATCAGAATATTAATATAGCCTGTTAGTCAGAGAACTTTGATTATTGCGATATTTTATTATTTTCTTATTTTTTGTTGAATTTTCCATGATAAAATATAAATAGAATCCTGACCATACCTCTCAAATTTTCATCTTTTTTCTTTCAAGTTTCCCTTTGTTCTTATATAATAAAGCTTTCAGAATGAAATAACAAGCCTGAAAAAACAAGTGAGCATATATTTTTAGAAAGTTAATATTTAGAGATTTTAAAAGATTGTTTACCTTTGAAATATGTGGAAAAAGCTATTTTAAATTTTTATGTATTTAAACATTTTCTGGGTTTTTTTTATTTGATTTTGCAGAGTCTTCTCTAGAAAACTAGAACTGTAAATCAAATGCCATGTGCTCCTACACATAGAGACATTTGCATTGATTTTAAATACATGTACATAAACACGTGTAGAGGTAGGTATATATGAGATAACAAACTTCTCTTCATCTTTATATAACCTTCAGTCATTAACTGTAAAAGCATGTGGAAATGAGATATATGTAATCATTTGCATCTTTTAGGAAAATACAATCAAGTTGGGGAGTCATGACCTTTGATGCCATAATTGAAACAAAATACAAAAGAAAGAGACTTTTGGGAGAGAGAGATGGAGGAAGAGGAGGAAAAGGAGGAAGAAGGCAGAAGGAGGAAGAGGAGGGGGGACAGGACAGGGAATAGAGGAGAAGTATCGCATCTGCCTCAGTTAGTCATTGAAATATTTATGAAGCATTATTTGATCTGATTTGGGAAGGACCACACCTTAGAAAAGAAAGCATGGAAACTCTTCCAAGTAACATTAAAAGTCAGGAACATGATGTGGGACTGAACAAGCTCTAAAGTTTCCTATAATACTAAGTCCCAGCCTGTGTGTCTTTTATGTCTTCACAAATTTGCACACCCCATGAAGATGAACAGCAGAGTCCTTTTTATCAATAAACCTTTCTTGAAATATTATTTTGTATATAATAATATACCAGGCACTCTAAAAAAGACAAACACTAAACACTGTTCTTTCCTTTAAGGAGTTAAGGATTTAGTTGACAGCTAAAGTGCCAACATACTAAAGCAGTAGGAAGCCAAATTTCAAAGCAAATGTTTTCATAGATTCTGATTCCAGAAACCCTAGGGTCTAAACTAGTAGTATCTTTTGAACATTATTACAGCTAAATCTCAATTTGGAAGTGTGGAAAGATAATAAAGGGTGTTAATCTTACTGCTTGTCTATAGGTAATATACTAAATTGAGTCTCAGAAAAAGATGCAACATAACCCACCTAAGATTCAGTAGTAACTAGAAATTTAAGAGTTTCTAAAAGGGAATTATAGAATAGAATGCATTTGAAACCATGATCCCTTCCTCTTTACAATTTTTCTACAGATATATTTTCTTTTCTGTACATTTTCTGTTCCTTATGATTTACTGAATCTAATTCTTCAACTGGGGAAGCAGCCTACATTAATGGTTAAGTATTTGTTAGTAAATGTCACCATATGCACCATTACTAGGATTAGCATTTTACAGTGACAGTGATCTATCATGAATATAAGATTAGAGAAGTCAATATACCTCATAATACTTGTTTTCCTGTCATCAGTGGGAGATAGTATGTTCATTCCCATGGTCTTTAAGTGCTATTATCATAAAAATGATTTGTTTTCAAAATGCTTCTGTTACCATGAAGAGTAGTTATAAAATAGGATAGATTTTCGGTTATGAGCCTACATTTCATTATTTAAGAAAACTGACCTCGATAATTTCTAAATCAAGTTCATCATTATAACTTTCTCAGTCTCTGCAAAAGGCATTTCCTGAGATTTTAAACATTTCATATGATTAGATTGTTACATCAACATGCTATCAGATAGAAAGCTATGTTTGCTAGCAGTTCCCCTCAGGTACATTAAATTAATTGAGCATATTGTGGCCTTTGCAGCGTGATCTTTTGCTTGTAAATGATTCATGTTGCGTCCCAACCACAGTGAACAGCAAACTTTCACCAGAAACAGATGGAGGAATGATCTTGGCCATTTGTGGCAACCTCGGATTCATCCAGGAAAAACCAAAGTTTGTTGAAAATTGACCTCAATATGCTGTTGGCCAGATTTGATTCACCTCAGGTGTGTGGTTTTACTGAGAAAGTAATCAGCACCAGCAGGTGGACTTCTCTGGGTTCACTTTCCTAGGCTATTAAAAATCTGTTGCTAAGACATAGAACTATCAAATATTTTGATATCTCTATGTGGTAGCTCTTCCCATCAACGTATGACTCTAAAAATAAAGATCTGGTCCCCTTTTTCCCCCACCATGGATTAATTAGCAT
This sequence comes from Ailuropoda melanoleuca, assembly GCF_002007445.2. NCBI lineage: Eukaryota > Metazoa > Chordata > Mammalia > Carnivora > Ursidae > Ailuropoda > Ailuropoda melanoleuca. The sequence continues at coordinate 85,851,700 of NC_048222.1, read as the reverse complement.
ACTTTTCTATTATGAAACAATTCTTTTAGGTAAATTTGAACAAAATAAAAACCATATTTTCTAAAGTAAACATTAAGATAATCAAACATCCTTCACTTTGTGCCCCACTGCTTTCCTATAATATGCCTTTTGCCGCTACATGCTCAGACATTACTCACATTTTTAAAAAGGGCTAACAACTTTCACATGACTTTTCCATACAGTGAAATAGTTTTGTGCTATGTTAAGTGATGATGTATTACTGTCTTCTTATTTAAATAAGGTAGTGCCGCCAATCTGGTGGTGAGGGATATGTTATCAGTTGTATTTTTAATTTACAGTCATTGACCCACTCACACTTTATTGTCATACTTTCTTGTTCTCATCACGAGCAGAATTTTATGAGAAAGATGCCCAGACCAAGTGGCAAAGTTAAGCAAGGTCCATTTATAGAATAGAATTTATGAAGTCCAGTTTGTGCCAAGTAGATTATTTGAGTAGACGGAATAATACGTCAAATGGGCAATTAATTTCTTTATGCACATTTTCCCCCATGGGAGTTGTTTCTCTGCAAGAGCTATGAAACACAGAGTTATATCTAAGTTAACGGATTTAGCTTTGTATATTGTTATTAACAGTCCTAGAACTAAGAAGAAAGGCTTTAAGGTATATAAATGAATTCACGTGAATGCAGGGAATGCAAAGTGAAATTATTTGCTCATGTTCAGCCAATAATTAGACTAATTGCTTAAGCATTTAAAATAAGAAAGAGTTCTCCTAATCTGATCTATGTTAAAATGCAGTTATTTTTAAATTTGCCTTAAAAGTTAATTCTTTATTTCAGCCACCATTTATTGAGTACATAGAAGACCCAGCATTAGCCTATATGGTACCTTTGGGCAAGCTCCTAAGAAATACACTTCCAGGAGGTCACAGTCCTGCACTAGGGGGCACTGATAGTAAGCAGTGCAGAGGCTGGGCTTAAACCACCATTCTCCTCAGACTGCTACCCTTGTGCACTGAACAGTCTGTTACAGTGATATAAGATAGTCCTGGAACCTACAATACCTAGGAATGGGGACATCACCAATGAGCAAAACAGGGATTGTCTAAGCCCTGAGAAGAAGTACGAATGTGTAAAAAGGCAGACACAAAAGAATTAATTACACAAATAAATAGAAAGGGGTGCTATATGCTTTGAAAGGAAATATAATTGGAGAATATTACTGGAGAAACTTCATTTATATCGAGACATCAAAATAGTCTTCTATGAGGAAGTGATGTTTAAGCTTAGATTTGGAGCATGAGTAGTAATTAAGCAATAAAGTGTGGGGAGGGAATGTTTTAGGAAGATGGAACAGCCTGCTATGACATTTAGGTGGAAAAAGAGCTTTCCCATGCTCTGGAAGTGAAAGGGAGCTTCTGTTCCTGGAGCTTAATGAACAAGCCTGGAGTTTTGTTAAATAAGATCCAGGTCATGCAGCATCTTTGAGTTATATGTTCAGCATTTTATCCTAAACTTAGTGGCCAGACCCTGAAGAATGTTAAGGGAGGAAGTAATGTGATCATACATGTGTTGAAATAAAATTACTCTGGCTTTTGTGTGGAAAATGGCTTGGAGGAGGGAAAACATACATAAAGGGAGAGAATCAAGGGATTTTGCAATACTCTAGGTGAGAGATGATGATGCTTGGTCTAAGAGGTTGTCATGGGTGATGCATAGATTTTAGAAATGCAATCCATTAACCTTATGATGAATTGAAGACACCAAGGTTGATTCCCCAGTGTGAGTTGTTAGCAAATAGATGAGTAAAGTTACCACTTAGGAGAAAGGGGTTGCTAGAAGAGGGACAGATTTGGTTATCAGATGTTCTTTCTAGAGAGATATTTGAGATTTGCTCAAAAATACATCAACTAAGTATGAGTCCACTTACCTCCAGAAAGAGTTTAAAGTAGAAGTTAGAGCTTGCCAAGTAGTATTCCAAGAGGACTGAGAAAAATCAGGACACAGTGATGCCACAGAGACCATGAGCATACGTGAGCCTCATCTCATCAACTATATTAAACGCAGCTGAGGTGTCACATAAACTAAATGCTTTTGGATTTAATAAATTTATGTCAGTGATGCCCTTAGCAAGAAAACTTTTATTGAATGGGATTTGTAAGCAACTTCTGCTATAAGAAATGTGGCTCTAAAGAGATTACTAAGACTAATATAAAGAGGATAACATATCCGTACCCATATAGAATAGATGATATATGTGTGTGTATATATGCATATTTGAATGCATAAATGTCTAATGTATATTTGAATATTGGCAGGGAGGTGAAGTATAAAGAGCTAGGTTTAAATGTAGGGAAATGTTTGAATAATCCATAGAAAGACATCCCTGAATCTCTGATAAAGGAAGATCCAGAAACTATATGAAAAGCTGAGTTTTGTCATAAAGAGGTGTGCTTCTTCTGTTCTCACAGAAGGAAGAAAGAAAGAGAGGGTGATTATAAACAGTGGTTGGTGGTAAAGATTCATGAGAAGGGCAAGGAGAGATGCCTTTGCTGTTGGAATGAAGCAAAGCTATTCAAGGAGAATAAGGGCAGAGAGGTTAGATCAGAAAATTTAGAAGACTGAAAAAAAAGTATGTAATGGGTGTTGAAGGGAAGAGGTAGGTAACGCTGACAGGCTATGTAGGGTGGCCCACAGAAGTTGGTGGTTTTTTTTAATCTGAAGAACAGAGGGGTGTGATGACTTAAGTGATCTGGAAGGCTATCAGATTACGATCAAAGTGTCCTTTGAATTGGTGTACCTCTTGTGACAACAAATCAGTAAAGAGTGAGGCAAAGATATTTCAGGACAAGGAAATGTAATGTATCTGTGAGTACAATAAAACTTTCACTCATTGAAGGAATTAAGATAATAAATAAGTGGTTAAAGCAAAGTCAGTGACAGGCACAGTGAAACGTGAAGTTGGTACGAGGGACTAGACATAAAAATATTAGTGAAAGTGTACAACAGAATAAGAAAATAGACCAGAATTGGACATACAAATACACCTTTAACCCTACTTACCTAAGAACTTTAAAATAATTTCAGTCGTCAAAGGATATCATATTGTAATTGGAGAGCGCACCGTGTTTGAGTCTGAGTGACACGCTGAGATGACAAAATCCAGCATGTCCCTCTGGGTACAGGAGGATAAGATGGAGTGAGAGAGATTATTTGAGAAAAGGAGATGACAAAGCTGAGGCACCAAGGCGTTAGACTCATTGCCCTAGGAACATCAATACTATTGATGGAATTAGCTGTAGTGGGGGAAGCGGCAGCTCCCAGTCTTCATGGGATGCCAGTAACTTCTCTGGTGTTTGTGAAAGGAAGGTGTTAAAGTAACGTTGTTTCAGGCTGTTTCTCAAAGAAACAGTTGAAAAGGAGGAGGTTACATATTTGTTTATTCATTCATTTATACAATAAAGGGGTGTCAGTGGTCTATGAGTGTCACAGAGAAACTTTCAAACATGGTCATTCACTGAGTGGGAGAGAAAAAAGAGAATTGCTGCAGAGGAAAAATTTCAAGTTTCTAACAAGATCAGGAGGCAGGGGATCTGTTTGAGAAGATCTCGTGGCTATAGATACTTTCACAGATTCCATTCATCTTTTGAGAATATTTTCTGGCTCTTTTCCTTTTCATTTAAGATATTAAAAAGCAGTGGCTAACAAGGAACCAAGTACATTGGCTTTTCATACTTAACATAATCCTTTAAAAATAACTAGCAAATATTAAGATGTCAAAAATAAGTTATTAAGCTATGCTGAATAAATAAGCATGACCACTTTTAATTCTCCTGGCACTAGATAAAATTCTGTATCTGAGAACACATTAGAGATAATCAATGTTGAATACAATATTCTGTGCAATACAGTATTTGGTAACCATTGAGAATAAAGTAGTTAAGTCATTGAGAAGACATGTCTGGCAATCAGCACAGAGTCACAAAAATCATTTCCTGTGGGACTGTCCTAATGAAAAGGTTTTGTGCATTTCAAGCCCTACTCCAGTGAGCTCTCTGCACAGGGTCTGACTTTAAACACTGTAGCTTTCATGTAGATTGCAGCATTATTAGTTAGATCTATGCCAGCGCACTTATAACATTATATAAATTTTGAGAAATGCTGCATACATCTTTTTTAAAAATTACTCTTTCCTCTCTAGTTTTAAATGCAGTAAGCTGATGAAGATTTATTAGATTTTTACAATCTGGATACCTCACTTTAGAGATGCATTGTAACTGTGGTTTATTTATTTTATCTTGGGGTTCTTTTCATTACCTTCATGATATGCCATTTAAACATAGATAACTCAGTTAATCAAAGTTTACTTCATCTTACTGTGTATATACTAGATAAATAAAAGTAATCTATATTACATTAGGTTCTAATAAAACAAGGAAAGCAAATGGTACTTAAGCTTAAAATGCAATTCTTATTCCTGGAAATGGTTTTCTTCAAAGTAATCAAAAGTTATTTGTTTCACATTAAGTTTTTATTATTCTACCTAACATATTAGTTGTTTGTAAATTTATGGTAAATATAGACATTTATCATATGTATATTATAGAAAGGAAGGATTTTTTTTTACATTAAACTTTGTAAATCAATCAAGCAGAAACTTCCAGGTTAACAAGCATCTGTAAAGAGCCATCTGTAGCTATAAATTCAGAAATATAAGCCTCAATGGAAATTGTTCATTTTCAGAAATTCCCTAGATCTTTGATTAATGACAAACAACACACACACACACTCTTCCACCTTCCCCCTCTCTCTGTTACACACACGTACACGCACACACACACCTATACAAATATATAGGGTATAAACTAGAAAATATAAGAGTGATTTTTTCAACTACTAAAAACACATACATATACTTGGCCTATTCATACTAATTATTAGACAAAATTTCACTCACTGAAATCACTTACAGGGTTTAACATTACTCATTGCAATGTAAGGAGGTTTAAAAAATGGAAATTTATGACAAAATCCAGAGATGATGAAAGATGAACAGGGAATTCTGAAGCATAAAACAAAATGATAAACATATGGCCAAGGAATAACTATTCAAATGGGACTCTACTTTTAGATGTAAAAAGATATTTTCACTCTTGTTCATTGCTTTTAAACTTCTGTCTCAAACACAAAGCAGGCTACCCCGAGCTATGAGACATAATGAATGGTAAAAATGAAGTTAATTGGATAAGCGACCCATTTAGTTTTTCCCATTTCTAAGATTACTTCTTCATACAATTTAATCTAAATATTTGTGAGACTAAATCTCACTTAAAATACTAAGTGAATAATATTTAAAATAAATATTAGGAATGAGTTCAAATTACCATCATTGTGTTGTATTTTATGGATTTTAAAAAGTGTTAATAATCCAGACAGTAATAACCTTTAAGACTTCTGAAATTGAAAACTATGGTTTTCAAATAGAATGTTTTTACATAATTCGTTAGTTACTTTTTTAAGTATATTATGCAAAGCTAGAACTCAATATAGATATGGAGCCTTACTTTATTTATTTTTTATTTTTTTAAAGATTTACTTATTTATTTGACAGAGAGAGAGACAGCCAGCGAGAGAAGGAACACAAGCAGGGGGAGTGGGAGAGGAAGAAGCAGGCTCATAGCAGAGGAGCCTGATGTGGGGCTCGATCCCAGAATGCCAGGATCACGCCCTGAGCTGAAGGCAGACGCTTAACCGCTGTGCCACCCAGGCGCCCCTGGAGCCTTACTTTATTATTATTACTATAGTAATAATAATTCTTTCTTTCTTTGAGTCTCAGTAACCTGTAAAATAGATGAATTAAATATTTCTGTTTTCGGTTACGTGTCTCCAAAATTAAACTGAGTTCAAGTACTTGGAGAAGTTGTGGAGAATATTTATAGATTTCCAAATGATTCTTAAACTTCTCATTCTTCTTAAACTTACGATGTATGTGTTCTGTAAACTGCAAAGTATTATGCAAATATTTGCTACTATTATTAGACTTTTACAAAAGACATCTGCCAAGAGAAAATGAAAATATATACATTCTAGTAGAGATCTACAGTTCCGCAAAGAATGTGGTTTGTGTTATGCTCCATGTAGAGAGCTCATTAATATTCCCATGCTCACCTTACTCACCAATGGTCAGTAACTCTAGCTGACAGGCAAAATTTCAAGGAGGTTAAGGAAAATCTGGACTATTTGTCAGTTTTTTCAAAATACTGTTCCAAACAGTATTGTATTTTTAAAAGGCACAATAGTTTATGTTCTAAATTCTTTCTTTCTCTCTCTTGCTTTTTTTTTTTTTTTTTTTTTTTTTTTTTTTTTTTTTTTTTTTGCGCTTATCTCTTGACTGATTGTGTCATCTTCATACTGTGCTTCATTTGTGTTGGTTTTTACTGGTCATGATCTATTTCATATACTTTTTCTCAGTTAATCCCCCAGCAACCAATTATGAAATGATGGACATATGGCCAAGGAATAGCTCTTACAACTTATGTGAGTGAAAATGAGGCTCAGTAGAGACAGAAAATTGTCTACTGCCCTACAGTTCATAGGAAGCAAAATAGAAGCAAGAACACAGTTTGGAGGTTTTTCGTTGTTGTTTTTACTTTTTCATCCAAAATCACATTCCTTTCCCACCACATCACAGCTATTATCAAAAGACTTCCTAATGTCTTTAAGATTGGAAGACGTTCACTTTATAATTTAGAGAATGAGAGAATGACCCACATGCCAAGTTAAAAATGCAAATATATTTCCTTTACAAATGTAATTTAAGTATTGCTGCCTTGTTTCACTATTTTATGATAAGTGTATTATGAATTGAACTTAGAAATCTGTTGTATGGATATATGCCAAGGGTATAAACTTTGACATTCATATCTAAAAAGAAAAATTTAAATATCCATAGGCATCAAAGAATAAACAGAGACTGAAACAGCATGCTTCTAACAACACACTGTTTTCTGAATGCCTGCAGGAAATATTCATTAGGTTAAGAAAAATACTATCAATACAGACATTTTGCACTAATTTTATTATCGCTAGTGAACACACGCTGCTTCATAAGGATGATCTATATGTTGGACTATAGAAAGTATCACATCTTCGTGTATATCACTGGGATTCAAGTCCAATGTAAAGCTTCAGAAAAAGAGAAATAAAGAAAAATATAAAATAAAGCCCCACTGCAAGAAAACAACACATTCCATTAGAAATTAATAAATCAAATGGGAATCAATGCACAAAATTAAATAAACAGTCTCATGTCATCTTAGAAGATCCAAAATACGTTTTCTATGTACACATAGATATTATGTACATCACTGGCTTACTCATGAGAATAGTGGACTGTGAAAAAAAAAGAAAATTACTTAAAAACTATATACGACATTATTAAATAATATTATTCTATCAAATAAATGTAGCAGTTGAAGCCTGGTAACTAAAACATGAGGACGAATGAAGAGGATAGGCCAAATAATTTGACCTAAATCAAGGACGTACATCTATCATTGTAATCAGATTCTCCTTACCTGTTCTCCACTTTTCTATAAAGCAACTGTTGACCTTGATCTTCCATAATCCGTTAGATTTTACAAACCAATTGTTTTTTATATCTTTTTTCCATCTCCTAGTTGGTGAGTTATTTCAATCTTGATTTGTATAATATCTGCATTAAATATTATATTTTTGTATTCTAATAGAAATAAGAACCATCTTATTTTATGATATTTATGTTTGTGTGCTGGTTTATTAGATGTATGACTGTATGATCTTGGTTTCCGTGTTTATTTCATGAATATTTAAGGAAATGACACACCATTGTGCAAAGAGAATAGGCATCAGTACTCCTGGGTTCTAGCCATGGCTCTACCAATAGTTTGCATCCCAAGGAAAGATATTTCATTTTGTAGTGCTTCAGTTTTCTTGTCTCTGAAATTTACTTTCCAAGGATTACATTCTTTCTCAACCCTGGCCATATGTTTCCTGACTATATATTACCTGAGAATTTTTTCTTTTTTTTTTTTTCTTTTTTCTTGTTCTTTTTTTTTTTTTTTTTTTATTACAGAGAAATTTTTAAAACTCCATTGCCTGCCACACTCAAGCTCTATGAAATCAGAATATGAGAGAGTAGTGCAGGGGTATTAAAGGAAAAAATCATGGGGGATTCTGTGGACAGAATTGATTAGGAGCTACTAAATTTAGAGGCAAAGGCCCATTAGTTTCAGTGTCCTGAGTGAGGCTAAACCAAGCATAAGAGTGCCCAAAAGAGAAGCCACACTTTAGAAGGTGGTATAATTTTGATAAGAATATTGTGGCATGCATAGCACAACCCACTTAAAAAAAAAAAAAAAAAACCTCTTGTTAAATTGAAATTCTTAAAAGGTGATGCTTATCTGCATAGAGCAAAAGGATAGGATAATTCTGATAAATCATTAGAAAATATGTGATAAAGTACATGTAAAATATAAAGGATTTAATTTGGTGATAAAACTATTACCAAATGTGGAAATAACAATCTATTTATGAATATCTGTGGCCTTTAAATGAAGCAAAGATTATTTTGCTTTTTTTTGTGAGTTTTTCAAATTGCTATCATGATATATTATGTGAAATAATCAAGAAACATTTCTTTGAGGCCAAATCTAATGATTCTGTGCTTCATTGGTTCTCTTCCAGCAAATACCTCATTTTGCTTTCTGAAGTAGTATTTCCTTCACATTTGATGAGAACTCTATTAGCCTTTGTCTGGAAAATGTCTGTTGAATATACAAGCTAATCCTAATTAGTTTAAAGCCACTGTGCCTTATTTTTATTTCGGTGAAATCTATGAAAGTTTCACCATGTAAGACCAATAGAAGTGCAAACGTTTCAAATACCAAGGTAGTCTTGCCAAAGTGTCTTTAAATTATTTGGTCATTCCCTATATGTATTGATTGACATAGAACCTTCGGACGTGACTCCATATACAAGTGATGTTAATGATGGTGATGGTCATGAAGATGCTGATGATGGTCAGGAAGGTGAGGATGACTCTTATCTTTCACATGGACCCCTGAAAACCCTGTCACTTACAGGGCAAAACATAAAAGGGATATCAGATACAACAATAGAAAAATGTAGTTAAGTTTTACAATTATTTTCTCTTTCTATGTTGTGTAACTAAAAGTATGTAAAACTATATATTTGTATCTGAGAACCTGGTAATATATCATACTTCAAAACACTATGAAGTGAAACTTCTTTTGAAATATTCTTTGAGGAAGGATAACTGTTTGGCATATGGAATTTCAGATTTAAACTTCAGAGATTAGTGAAAATTTTTCTTCTGTTAAAAGCCAGGAATTTTGCCAGTGTTTACCTTGGTAGCTTTTTCCTAGCCAAAGCTTGAGCCTAAGGGCTTGGAAAGGCTGTCATAAAAAGTAATTGACTTGTCCTGTAGAACTAAAGAAGCGAAAAAATGAGGTTGAGTCGAAGGATACACGTAACTGGGACTGAGCATGAGAGAACATTCTCCTAGTCAGAAAGCCTCAACCTAAAGTTAACTGGAGGAAATACGAGGGTTGTTGTTGGAGAAATTCAACCTGTTAGGGCTGTTTAAAGAGATTCCTGCCATAGCTGAAAAGTTGTTTTAGACAACTCCTAAGGTCCCTTTCATTTCTGGAAATCCATGATTAGTGACAAAAGCTAAATGGTTTGAGTAAGATGCTTAACTACATAACAATAGATATAGTGGTCACACTGTCTTTAATGCATTGCAGTGATTCTTACTCCTGGTTCTTAAATATCTGTCTTTGAAAGAGAAGAGAGTTTCCGGTTTCCCTTTTTTTAAACCTTGCTTAGATTCCAGGATAGACAGATTCCTAAGCAGAAATTAGCCAGATATTAGTTTCTGTTATTACATGTGCAACTTATGTGAAAGTCACATCACCAAAATCTAACTAGAATTTTATTTATTGTGATGTGGCTAAAAATTGGGGCTAGAGAATGCAATTGATTTGTGAAGGAGAAATTTGGGAGATAACAAACAAAACATAGATGTGATATTGTGATTTATAAGGTGTGTACATATACATATATGTGTGTGTGTGTGTGTATGTATGTATGTATCAAATGTTATATATATTTGATCTCCCTCCCTAGTTCCTGGCTCACAGCTCCCCAGACTCTTGGAATTTCCTGAGGTAAGAGCAATGGGAGCATCTTCTGTTGCAGTATTTAGTCTGTTGTCCTCAGTTCCTGAAGACACTTCAGAGCCATAAAGGTGAAATGTGTGTCTTTTTATTCATAACAAGCCCCTCTCTATGACAACTGGGTTTCTGTTAACAAGGTGACTTTTGGAAGGCACCTAAGGATGAAGCCGGTTGCCAGAGGAATTAGCAATGATTAGGAGGCTGTAACTTTTAGTCCCACCCTCTGATTTCCAGGAGGAGGAGAGAGGCTAGAGGTTAAATCAATTGCCAATGGCCGATGATTTGATTAATCGTGCCCTATATAATGAAGCCTCCATAAAATCCCAAAAGGACAGGATTCTCAGAGCTTCTGGTTTGGTGAACACGTGGAGATTTGGGGAGAGTGGTGTGCCTGGAGAGGGCATTGAAGTTCTGGGTCGTTTCCACGTATCTTGCCCTCTGTATCTCTTTCATCTGGCTCTTCCTGGGTTAATTCCTTTTATCATGAACAAGTGGTCTAGTAAGTTAATTGTTTCTCTGAGTTCTGTGAGCCACCTCAGAAAATTAATTGAAGCCAAAGAGGGGATAATAGGAACCTCTAATTTATAGCCAGCTGGTATGAAGTATAGGTAACATCATGGACTTGCAGCTGATGTAAGGTCCAAGGAGGGGATGGTGGGAACCTCCACTCTGTAGCTGATCAGTCAAAAGCACAGGTAACTTGGACTTGTGATTTGTGTCTGAAGTGGGGGCGACAGGAAGGACTGAGTCCTTATGCTGTGGAATCTGATGCTATCTCTGGGGGGATAGGACAAGAATTGAGTCGAATTGTCAGACATGCACACACACACAATGCAAGTGGGTCCAAGAATCACCTTTATTAATAGGGAATGCAATTCGTGCTAGAGCCCTCTCTCTGATAATCATCACCACGCTCAGAAGCTGAATTTCAGAAGTAACAGTAATAATAATAGCTATTATTGATCAAGCCCGAGGGAATGCTCTGCAGCTGTTACATTATGATTTGCTTGTCACAGCAGCTCTTTATAGGCATTGTCTCTGTTTGACAGAAAGGGAAACTGAGACTTGGATTTGACGAGTACCTTAACTAAATTACATTAATGTGAATGAGAAAGCAGGCAGTTGAGCCAGGCAACTCTGCTCCCATCCTCTGCAGCTCCCCACCCCCACTTTCTACTGCCTAAGCTTGCTCCACCTACCCCTGCATCCACACCTCCTGTGATTTAGCTTCTTAACATAACTGCACTGAAAATGAGGCATCGCTGGTTATCACTTACACTATATTCTAAATGTGTGCATACTGATTATTAAATAGGTTCTCCATTCTCTTATTCTCTAGATGTTTTTTACCTTTTTCTTATCACCAAATTACAATATAAAACCAACAACCATTAGTGCCATTACACGTTAGTCCCAATAGCAACACATTAGAGATGAGTTTATCTCTGATCATTTACCAAGACATAGAGCAGTTAATTTGGTGTGTATGTGGCAAAGGTAAATTAATTAAATGAAACACCACAACAACAGAAACCCACAATCAAAACATGCTGTTGCAATAAGATTAAAATTAGTTTCAGGACTTTAGATTTTTTAGACGTACACCCGAAGAAGTGTGACCTTAAATTTCCAAAATGTAGGTTATGGTTGAATGTTCAAATTAATGTTTCTTTTTTCATTCTGCTTTAATATCCTACAGAAAGGATATTCGTTACATAAAATTGCATTTAGTTAATTGTAATCTTTTTATTGATTATTGCAAGAATTATGTAGTATCATTATAAAAGAAAAATATAATTCCATATGACATAAACTGGGAGGGAAAATATTTTCAGGAAAGCTAATGTATGAGTATAGGTTACTTAATTTCTCTTAATGACTTAAAGAATGTAATACTCCCAACGGAAAAATACGTCATAAATAAGCAACCCCTGCCAGGCACCAGCCAACTCGTGGTGGAGGCCAAGAACTGAGGCTCCTGAGCAGAGGGGTGTTGGAAGTTCTTGCTGAGCAAAGGTCCTGGCAGCCATCCGTGAAGCATGGCTTAGGGGTAGCATTCACATTGGGTGGTGTTAGATACCTGGTTCAGAAGGTGGTGTCTCCAATGAGCCAATGTCCACATAGGTCTAGTGCTATGGGCAAATTGCATGCCCTCAAAATTCCTATGCTGAAGTCCTACCCCCCCCCCCAGGACCTCAGAACGTCCCTGTGTTTCGAGATAGTGCTTTTAAAGAGGGAAGGTAAAATGAAGTCATAGGGATTGGCTGGAGTCCTCATGAGAAGAAGAAATCAGGACACAGACAATGCACAGAGGGAAGACCATGTAAAGATACAGGGGATAAGATGGCCATTTACAAGCCAGGGAGGCCTCAGAAAAGACAACCCTGCCAACACCTTGAACTCAAACTTCCAGCCTCAACAACTGTGAGAAAAAGTATTGTCTAGGCCATCTGGCGTGTGGGACTTTGATATGGCAGTGATAAAAAACAAGTATAACTAATATTCAGCATCCCAACAAAGGATGTGGTGAACTCCAGAGTCCCCACATGCAGGCAAACCCAACAATCTGACTGCTTATTTGTATTTCTTTCTGAATTCAAATTCAATTTACTAACCTGGATCTTCAAAACATTTTTTAAATGTTTTTAATTTTTAAAGGAGTTTTACGTTCCTAGCAAAGTTTAGAGGAAGAAAAAGAGATTTTCCTTATTCCCCTTTCTCTCACATGTAGCCTCTCTCATTTGTCAACATCCCCCACCACAGGGGAACATTTCTTACAACTGAGGAACCTACACTGAAAAATCATAATCACCCAGAGTCCACAGTTTCCCTTAGGGTTCACCCTTGGTGCCGGTCTTTTTTTTTTTTTTTAAGAAGAAATATCGTCCATTAACATATTTGACAGGTCAGCTTTTATCTGGTTTCTGGAGGAAAGGAGCAGGAAAGTTACCTGGAAGTCAGATTCCCTTACAGCAGGGGAAGATTTTTGTTTATCCTTTGCCTGGATCAGAAGAGCTTCTCTTACGATGGGGCAGGGTGGGTTGAGAGTGGAGACCAAGTTTTTAAACCAGATTTGTATCATTCTGGCTATTTTCTTAAGGTACTATTCTTGAGGTAGAAGATATCAAATTGTTAGTAAATCCAAAGAGATTTCCCAAATCGTTAAATAGGACCAAACCGGTAATAGCTGAGGTGCATGACCAGTGGCAGCACGTGTCATGGCTACCATTATTCTCAGAGTCCTCCCCAGAACTCACTGAAGACCTGACTTTTCAGATGAGTTCTAAAGGATGGCATAGATCCAGTCACAACGGGTGGTCAGGGGGAGAGCTCTGCTGCTAGTTCATAGGGCCCTTCGTGTACATTTGCATAAGGTCCTCTTCCTCTGGGAGAACACAGTTGACACCAAAGGAGCAGCATGTCGAGCTGGGCACGTAGCGGATTCAACACCCCGTGCTCACTTAGCTGAGCAGCCCTCTGCATGGGCCATCGTGTCCAAATGTATGAGAGAGCACTGAGTTTCAAAAAATAGCAGCTGTGAAACTCTACACAGTGAATTCATAGGAATTGTAACACACTGGTAGGATAAAGAAGAACAAGAGAGGCATTCACTGTATTTGTTGGCTAATTGGAAATGGAGATATTATTTCTAACCAGTGAACTGGGTGATTATTTGAAGAAGTAAAGAATTTAAATACCTTACTTCTTCAACTGAAAGAATAAATGTTGGATGCAGCCTTTTTATAGAATATCTTTCTCAGGGGTGATGGGGGAAAAAGCATCAAAGAGCCTCTGAGGCAGAAGGAGAAACAGGAGAGGAAAAGCTTTGTCCACCCTAGTGGCCGCACGCAGCCTGGGTGTCCAGAGCGCAGTAAACAAGGTAGGGAGTCAGGTGGGAGGTAAGATGGGCAGATTTTATTTGAAGTGCAAGTTATTGAAGGATTTTTGGCAGGGAAGTAATGTCATCTTTTTTTGGTTTTCTTTAAAAATCCTCCCTCTACCTGATATATGAAAAATAGATTGAAAGTTTTTAAGGGTGACTATTGAGAGACAGTTAAGAGGTTCCTTAGTAATCCACCGAGAGGTAATGGTAGCTTGAACTCTGATTGCAGAGTGGGGTTGGAGAAAAGTGGAAAAATTTCAGACATATTTTCCATTAGAATAATCAGACATGAATGTAAAGGTTGGTGAAGAAACTGTGAGGTGAGGAAAAAAGAGGAATAAGTGTTTCCTCCCAATTTTCTTGCTTGAACAATTTGTGAATAAGGGTGTCATTTACTGAAATGGGCCAGCCGTGGTGAAATACAGATTTCTTTCTTGGTGGTTGTTTTAGAAGTTGTAAAAATCCTTTTTATGGTCTACGTGTTTCGGGCTTCACTGGACATGCTGTGCTTTGTCCTCCCTTCACTTTTCAAAACTAGTTGCTATGAAAACACAGAATGGCATATATTCTAGGTGTCAGCTATAGAAAATGGGGGAATGACTTCATTGGAGGAGCGGTTTCTGCCAATTTAATAAAAAGTGAAAGAAAGAACCTTACTGCAAGCATTACTATTTCATATTTTATCTGAAGGAGTTTACATGTATACCATAACCATAAAGCCACTACGTTTCCTAAACCATTATGGCTCTCAGATTCCCTGTGCTGGGGAGGGCTCAGCCTGAGGCAGGAGAGTTTCCGCTCTCTAGGCAACACAGCAAGAGAGAGAGACACATACAGCTACGGGGCAAGCGATGCGGACAGACGCACATACCCACACCCAAGCATCCGTCTGCACAGTGGTAGAAAAAGCGTCAGATTTGGACCACCTGGATGCGGTGATTGAGGGGTTAGCATCTGAGCAAGCACGCAGGGGATGTGGGGTCATTAAGTGGAAATAAGGGAAGGAGAGGCAGAGGGAACAGAGGAGCGAGGAGTCCAAATCTTTAAAAGGGAATGATACGTTTAGGTTATAAACATAATCACTTTGGCCGGGTCATGGGGTGATTTTAAGGAAAAACTTGTGCCCAGTTGTGGGGGACATTAACATAATGGTAAGGATTTGGATCTTATGCTATATGAATAAAAACTCATCGAAGGTTTTTAAGCAATGTAAAACATTTTTCAAAGTAGTTCTTTGGTGTTTGTAGATTGTAAATGGGCATTTCTTTGTTTTTGCACGCCTTGGATACATTTCCTGTCTTCCAGTTTTCTATCGTTCTAGCTACAATCTTGTAATATATTGTCTTTTTTACTTTATGTGCTCCTTTTCTTGTCTTCATTTCTTCCTCTCTGTTTCTCTTATGCATACACTTTAGCATAAAATATTATGGGTGAAATAAACCTCAATATAGTTGAATAATTACAGATGATATAGAAATCAATATGAATAAATGATGGATTGACTTTTGCTTTAAAACTAGCAGCTATAAAACTCTTAAATGAATTAATATCACAAGCAGCAAACTGGAAAGGATAAACAAGTGTGTATTCAGCATATTTATTGGATAATTAGAAATGGCAATAATATTTATAGCTACTCAATTTGGTAGATGATTATTTGAAAAATAAGTAAAGAATTTAAATACTGTAAAAGAACAGGTATAAGAATGTAGTCATTTTTGTGTTATTAGGGAGCCAATTTGAATTTTTTTTTGTACTGTTTGTGTCTGCTTCTGCTCTCCTCTTTACCTCTCTGCTTATTGATCACAAATCTTCTTATGGATTTTTTTCTTAATACCTTCCTGGCGAGTTCTTGGTATGATATTTCTGCTTCTGATCTCTCTCTTGAAGTCCTGGATGAAAGCTTGTGTGCTGTCATTTAGCTACTTCTAGGATCCATACATGGCCTAAACTCCCCAAGTTGGAGTTCAGATTCTGTCTTCCCATTTTCATTGTTCAGGAATAATTCCTAAGACAAAAGGAGGGAAGGAGGTAATATAGAGGGAATTAATAAAGACGGAGTCAAGCCGCACACACAGGTTGAGAAATTTGTTTTTGTCTAGCAGGGAATAACTTTATATTTCTTTGCCAATTCTTAGGCAGACATACTGCTTTGGAATGAAAATTTAATAAAAATTCAGTTGTTGAAGTGCCTAATAACATATGTCAAATAACTGAGTAATGCCGAATGAAAGAAAATCATATTGGAACCTCTAAATTTTTTTCTTTGGCTAATATATAGGAACTACATCCAGACAGATGAAATAATGTAAATATTAAACCTAGAATTGACTTATTAGCTTTGTGGCACTTGGCTCTGAGCCTTGGTTTTCCTCATCTATGATGAGAAAAGCAGGACTTAACCTGCAAAATTTTTATAAGGATTAAAGATAATAGTTATATGAACAGCGCCTGATGAATGCATTATAGGCATTAAATAAATAACCCCTTTTGGAGGAGCATTATAAGAAATTTGTCTAGATATTTTACATAAATATTTTATCCTCCCAAATGCACAGCTATTTCTGTATCTCTACTTGAGCAAAGGCAGCACATTATTTGGAACAGGATGTGAATATTTACTGTCTTTCCTGGTTGAATGACACATTTGATTACTGCTTGCTTACTTTGTCTACCAGCTCCACTGAGTAAAGGGAGAGTACAAACAGATATAATTTTGTATTCTCAACTAGACATAAATATTTTTATATTCACTTATTACCCAAACTGAGAGTGAACATGTATATATACGTGTGTGTGTGTGTGTGTGTGTGTGTGTGTGTGGATACTAAGTAGGCTGCATACCATTCTTGAAGAAATGTTTCTAGTTTGTCAAAACACTTTCATAATTCATTTGAGAGACCTCCAGAGTTGCCCTTTGAAATCACTGTGACTGTGTCATTAAATGATATAAATGACTACATTAGTACTAAAAGGAGCTTAATGCTGATTTTTTTAAAAAATGATTTCTTTTGAGGTATTCGTTGGTATAATGGAAAGTGGGCTTTGGTGCCAAAGGATTAACTTGGCCCTGTGGTTTATTAGCTTCCTGGCATTTGACTCTGTGCCTTAGTTTCCTCATCTATAATGAGAAAAGCAGGATTTACAAAATTGTTATAAGGCTCAAAGATAATAGTTATTGGAACAGTGCCTGACAAATGCATCACAGGCATTAAATAAATGCTGGCTATTTGAGTTCAGTTTTCTTTAAATGTATCCAGGGAACTACTGCATCACACGGACTCAGAAATCCTTGAGCTGGGAGAGCTTCACAGACCATGTGTTATAAAGCAGTCTGGTAAAGAGGGATGTGGGCTGCCTCACACTAAGCCACATAGGAGCCAAGGAACTTGATAAGGTTCAGACAGAGTGTAATCTTCCTCAGATATAGAAGTCCGAAGACTAAGTTTTAATTCATCCACAGAGGACTAATCAATATTAACAAAATATGTCACTTGAATAGTTCCCAGTGGCAAAATACCTGCGCTGATAAACAGGGTTGGTTGCATAGACAGAATGTTCTATCTCTTAAGAGAATATCTACTCGGTAGACTAGATCAACCAATTCCTCAGTGAGAAAATTGAATCAGAGCAATTCCCCCCAAATATGCTATCTGCAGATCTATATAAATATGTTTTTGAAAAATGCTTTTATTTTAAATATCAAAAATTGTGTTGTGACAAAGTATATATTTGCACATCATATTTTCACAAAAATATATTCATCGTTAGTGTATAAAACTAATCATATTATCAGGCCTCTTCCCATTCCTCTGTGATTTCTATAAGTAGATTAAACAAGACTGTACGTAATTCAAAGAAAATATTCTCAGGAGCTTTGGGAAGTGGATATCTAGCTTCTTAAGTATTCACACTAAAAGACAAAAGACTGGTCCCTTTTGTTGATTCTCATTGATAGATGGCAATTTGATTTGCTGTAAAGCCTAGTCCTTTAAGATCTAATATGCATTTAATACACATTTGTCTTATTTGGTTTTGTGAAAACCAGAATGTTTGTATTGCGATGTTCTAAATAGTGTTTTTATTCAATCAATAAATATTTATCAAACAAAACCGGGCCAGGTTTAGAAAGTCCCAAGTGTGCATTCCTATTTTATCTGCCTTCTCCTGACCCAAACTTTAAGAGACAACAGTAATGAGTAATATTATAGTCTCATCATAGCTTTGTCTTTTTCAGAATGACTCCTAAGGTATTATTTGTGGGTCTAGAGAAAACCTTAGGGAAAGATGCTGACGAGAAATGGAGTAAATATAGCTGTCAGAACCTATCAGTGAGATGCTTTTTGACATGACTAACTCAAACTGGTTAAATAATATGTAGTTTGTTACTCACAGAGCAGGAGTTCAGATGGAAGCTAGGCTTCAGAATTGGTATATTCACTGGTTCAACAACATATGCAAGGACTCCGATCATTTCCATTTTTCTCTTCTGTGGTCATCGGCATCGACTTCATTCTGTTTCCCTCATCGCCACAAGTGACTCCCAGGAGCCTGAGGGCTGCTTGAGCTCTTGATTAAATCCCACGGCAGAGTGAGACTGCCCGTTCCTCTCACCTAATGGGGATGAGTAAATATCTGCTGAAAGACAATTCTTAGTGAGTCTCTCGTGACACCCAGGCCCATCAAGGAGTCCATGGACCAAAAGCCAAAACCCTGGAGATAAAGGGTTGAAGTCCTCCCCAAGGGAAGTGCCTGGCAATTGGCAGGGTCCCCCACCCTGAAGGACTTGGGACTATGCTCACTGGGCAAGCTCCAAGGGTTGGACACCAGGTTCTTCCTACCCCCACCTGTCTCTGGGTCGGGGAACCTACTGTCCTGTTACTCAGAGGGAAGCCTGGAGTCTGAGACTGGTTCCTAGCAGTACTGTGGGGGGACAGGGATTTGGGGTGGCAGGGGGGCAATAAAGAGATTTGACCTTGTTAAAATTTTTTTTTGCATGTATTCTAAGAAAAAAGTAATAATAGTTATTTTGTTGCCATTGATTATTTTTCCATGTTGTTTATATATCCTTGGAGGGTAGAAACTATGTGTGTTTCTCTCTGAGTGGAGAGGTGATTTGTCTTCTGACCAGGTTAACGAAGATAGTATTTCCCACCAGGGCAAAGATGGTTCAGGATTGCTGGTGATTCCTTTAACAAGACTGGGAATTTCCTAAAATCAGTATTTCTCAGCTGTGACACAGACCCACTGTGTGTGAGGATTTAGCAGGGCCCACCTCCACATCTCCTCTGTGGAATTTAGGGTGCAAGAGGAAAGACATGAACACGAAGCTTATGCTGTCTGCTGTGTCATTAGTAACACATTCCTTTTTCTCTGATCTACTTGTCTCCCTGTCTTCTGGCACCATCTAAAAAACTTCAGCAGGTAAACTTTTTATCTACTTTTTACGCAGAATAAAAACTCAGATCTCTCAGTACTTTTCAGTTTCTAAAAACATTTCTAGCTTGCTGCTTCTGCCATGAAATTAGATAAATTTGGATTTCCTGTTGTTCCCAAACCAATTGCCAGCAATAAGAATGGACTACAATTAGAAGAAGGAGCCCCATGCCTTGAGCTGAGGCCAATTCTCAGACTACAGTTCGATTATTCAATAGGCAGAAGAAGAATGGAATAGAATCTGGAGACTCAAGAATTAGGCAAGAGTTCCACGNTTCGATTATTCAATAGGCAGAAGAAGAATGGAATAGAATCTGGAGACTCAAGAATTAGGCAAGAGTTCCACAAGNCCTGAGACGCAGGAAGATACATCTGGATCTCTACAAATGAACATCTCCAGCGCTGAGTATCGAGGTACGAAGCGGGGAGCCGTGAAACCGTGCAGAGATATCGGAAGATAAACAGAAGGGGGAGGGAGCTGGCGTGTCAGGGCGCTGGAAAGCAGTAGCCACCTGCACAGGGGAGTGGACGGACCGCAGAACCGCACGCTTGAGACAGCAGACTGAGACCGTGAGCCGGGAGCATGCGCCACCAAGCATCTCATGGAGCTCCGGAGCTCCAGTGTGCTCACTGGATCCAGGCTGAGACCGGGAGCTCCGGGAGAGTGTGCGGGGCGGCTGGCGGCTGGAGGCTGGAGGGCCACCTGCACGGGGGAGCAGGCGGACTCGCAGTCAGCACCCACGAGACACCAGACTGAGACCGGGAGCTCTGGGAGCCCGCGCGGGCCGGCTGGCGACTGGTGGCTGGCGGGGTTGGAAACACAAAGGACAGAGAAGCGCCGGCCCTGGAAGTGAGGGCTGGGACGCCGGGTGTGGGGCGCACAGTCCGGGATGCTGCAGGGTTGAGCAGCACCAACAGAAACAGAGTTAAAGTGGCCAGAACATCAGTGGAGAACGGTCCGCGATCCCTCTGTTCTGAGAGAGAGGCTGAATTTTGGCCGCTGCTACTCTGACTCTCAGAAGAGGCACAGCAAACCGCCAGGGAAAGCTGCAAGAGAACAAAAGCCTGGAAATACCGGCTCACAGCGTGCTCATCCCCATCCCCCCTCGCAGAGGACACAGAGACTTTATCCAAACAGGGTTTCCTGAGTGCTGGCACGGCAAGCCCCTCCCCCAGAAGGCAGGCTGAAAAATCAAGAAGCCCACAACCCATAGCGCCTCAGTGGCGGAGTCATTAAGCGCCTGTCTTCGGATTAGGGTGTGATCACAGCATTGCGGAAAGGAGTCCCTCATCGGGCTTCTCCGCTGGGAGCCTGCTTCTTCCTCTCCCACTCCCCTGCTGGGGTTCCCTTTCTTGCTGACTGTCTCTCTCTCTCTCAAATAAATAAATAAACTCTTTAAGGAAGAAGCCCACATCCCTAAGATCTCTATAAAACAAGGGCGCACGGCCTGGGTCCCAGTCAACACTTGGGCTCTGGACAACCCTGCAATCTCTCTTCATCAGAATGACGAGAAGGAGAAGTCCCCCCCAGCAAAGAAAAGATAATGAGTCTGTGGCCTCTGCCACAGAATTGGCCTCGGCCACAGAATTAATACATACGGATGTATCCCAATTATCAGAAATGGAATTCAGAGCAACAATGGTCAAGATGATGAGTAGACTTGAAAAAAGTATTAGCGAAAATGTAACTGAGAATATAGAATCCCTAAGGGCAGAAATGAGAGCGAATCTGACAGAAATTAAAATTTCTATGAGACAAATGCAGTCAAAACTAGAGGCTCTGACGGCCAGGGTCACCGAGGCAGAGGAACGCATTAGTGAATTGANTCACCGAGGCAGAGGAACGCGTTAGCGAATTGGAGGATGGGTTAGTAGAAGAAAAAACGAAAATAGAAGCTGGTCTTAAAAAAATCCACGCCCACGAATGTAGATTACGGGAGATTACTGACTCTATGAAACGATCCAATGTCAGAATCATCGGCATCCCTGAAGGGGTGGAGAAAAACAGAGGTCTAGAAGAGATATTTGAACAAATTGTAGCTGGAAACTTCCCTAATCTAGCAAGGGAAACAAACGTTCGTGTCCAAGAGGCAGAGAGGACCCCATCCAAGCTCAACCAGGACAAACCTACGCCACGGCATGTCATAGTGCAATTCGCAAATATTAGATCCAAGGATACAGTATTGAAAGCGGCCAGGGCAAAGAAATTTCTCACGTAGAAAAACAAAGGTATCAGAATTACGTCAGACCTGTCTACAGAGAGCTGGAATGAGAGAAAGGGTTGGGGGGCAATTTTTAAAGCTCTTTCAGAGAAAAACATGCAGCCAAGGATCCTTTATCCAGCAAAGCTGTCATTCAGAATTGATGGAGAAATAAAGACGTTCCAAAATCGCCAATCATTAACCAATTTCGTAACCACGAAACCAGCCCTACAGGAGATATTAAGGGGGGTTCTATAAAAGGAAAAAAGGCCCCAAGAGTGATAGCGGAAAGTAACAACTGATACAAAAACTTTACAGGCCACATGGCATCATTAAAATTCTATCTCTCAGTTCTCAGTGCCAATGTAAACTGTTTGNAAATGGCTTAAACTCTCCCATAAAACGCCACAGGGTTGCAGATTGGATAAAAAGACATGACCCATCCATTTGCTGTCTACAAGAGGCTCATTTTGAACCCATAGATGCATTCAGACTTAGAGTAAGGGGATGGAGTACCATCTTCCAAGCAAATGGATCTCAAAAGAAAGCTGGAGTAGGAATTCTCATATCAGATAGACTGGATTTTATTTATTTTTTTTAAAGATTTTATTTATTTATTCGACAGAGATAGAGACAGCCACCGAGAGAGTGAAAACAAGCAGGGGGAGTGGGAGAGGAAGAAGCAGGCTCATAGCGGAGGAGCCAGATGTGGGGCTCGATCCAGCAATGCCGGGATCACGCCCTGAGCCGAAGGCAGACGCCCAAACGCTGTGCCACCCAGGCGCCCCTGGATTTTAATCTAGAGGCCATAGACCGGGACACAGAAGGGCACTATATTATTCTTAAAGGAAGCATTCAACAAGTGGATATGACAATTATAAATATATATGCCCCCAACGGGAGCAGCAAGGGATACACAAGCCAACTCTTAACCAAAATAAAGAGACATATAGATAAGAACACAGTAATAGTAGGGGACCTCAACACCCCACTATCAGAAATAGACAGAACACCCTGGCAAAAACTAAGCAAAGAATCAAAGGCTTTGAATGCCATACTCGACGAGTTGGACCTCATAGATATNACAAGTTGGACCTCATAGATATATATAGAATACTACACCCCAGAACCAAAGAATACTCATTCTATTCTAATACCCATGGAACATTCTCAAGAATAGATCATATTCTGGGACACAAAACAGGTCTCAACCAATATCAAAACACTGAAATTATCCCATGCATATTCTCAGACCACAACGCTCTGTAATTGGAACTCAACCACAAGGAAAAACCTG